>NC_139324.1:19552500-19705000 GCF_056507025.1 Lutjanus erythropterus
TTTGTATTGGAAAATGAGTGTGTACATAGCACTGATATAGAAAATTAAAAATTATTCTACAACTTTTTGTGTAGTTGTATATTGCAATAATAATGTCTGACTGTCCCAAAATCTAAAATCCATCATTCCACAGCAGCCACACTGACATGGCTGCCTGCAGTTGTGTCTGCACACATTTGTCATTTACTGACTTTGTGAGCGCAGGCATCAGCCAGTGCCGATTATCACAAAATGCTAGATAATCTATCACTAATTATAAGATGTCTCAAGTGTTTGATGCAAGTGTGGTGCAGAACAGTTCAAACTATGTATATTATGTAACTAAGTATCGTGCGTTTAAGGGTAGAAACTCCACCTAAACTCAGAGACATGAGATGAAACTGAAAATCTTTCTGAGAACTTTTAACATTTACTTAAGAGGCCTCTGTGTGTCTGGACAAGTGTGAGTGGAGAGGCATGCCTAGCATACAGGGAATGCCAGGGTGTCACTGTGGGAAGCCTGCTGCACACACACACAGACACAGACACACACACAGAGACACACACATTCACTCTTCTACTACTTTAGTCCCGAGTCCACTCACACAAAACCCTAGAAACAATCCTTAAAACCAGTGGAGGAAAAGGGCAGAGTGTCCTTAGACAAACACATATGTTTTCTCTAAATGAACTGGTTCCTAATGGGGGGATATGGGTGGAGGCAATTTGTCGGGAGGTGAATAGACTAGTGCAGTCCAGGGTTTAGCCAGGGGAGTTTAGCCTTCACTGACCTCTGAGCTGGAACAAAAAAAGCCATGTTGATTAAGAGCGTCATTTTATTCAGGAGGTGAATCAAAAGAAACAAGCTTCTTAATATGGAAAACCAATTAAGAGGCAGAGTGCTTGAGAATCTCCGAGAGGGGGGAGAGAGAGGGGGAAGCTGGAGGGGGAGGAGGAGGAGAAGGACAGAGAAAAGAAGAGGGAGCCTTGCAGACTGTTACACCCTTCTGCCGGACGAGCCCCTACTTGTCACATGCATTGAGCCGGTTTGTGACAACTACCAAAGATACGTATTGTTAAATTTGTACCAAATCACCAGTTTGGGGTTTATGAGTAAATCACAGAGTTTAGCAGGGAAAGAGAGAGTGAAGAACACACACACACACACACACACACACACACACACACACACACACACACACACACACACACAACACACATGTGTAGTGAGCGTGTGTGAGGCCAAGGGGATGTTAGGAAGAATGGAGGGATGTCACGCTTTGTTTTTCTGCCTGTTGATTCTGAATGTGACCAATTAGTGAAGCAGAGAGACACAGAGTGTGGGAGTGGAGGAGCAGGAGGAGGAGGAGGAGGAGGAGGAGGAGGTGGAGGAGGAGGAGGGGGTCCAGCCTCTTTCACCGTGAGAGTCTGCGGCCGAGCTCTGAGTCAGGGAGGGGTGAAAGAAAAAAAATGGGGCAGGGTACAACATAATGAACATAATGACAAACAAAAGAACTTTTCAGTCATTTGCTTTCCTCTGACCCCCAGCTCAGTTCAACAACTAGATACAAAACCACAGAAAGGACAGGGTGTGTTTCCTTAGTTTATGATCTCGACTTTCATTTTAAATTGAACACATTTAAAGTCCCCCAAATAAATCCTCTGCATAGCTACAGTTAAAAGAGAGTTGGGCAGGCACACTAGTAGAGATATGACAGTTTGCAATTTGATAAGAACGTCTGCTGATAAAATGGGCGATAACGCACAATGAGGTGTCTTGATATTGAAAAATAATAGCCAAGGCAAAGTTAAAGGTTTCTGCAACGTTAGATATGAATTCTTTCCACTGAGACCATTGTTTTCCTGGATCAAGACACTTGAAAGAGTTAACCCTGTTCTAAATAGGGCTATTAGAGGGTATTACCCTCTCTTATCACTGTTATGACATGGACTTTTGCCAAAGAAACAAAAGGAAAGGTTATGTTTATTTAATAGATAAGGTGAGCATTATTTAGTGTTTTTCCTGTTTTCAACAAGTCCAATAAAAAGACCAACTCTGTCAGTATTTTCTTTCTGTGGTTTTTAGCATCAAGCCTATTGGTTCATACTAAAGACATAACATTACAGTTTTAGAGACTGTTTTCAGTGGCAGATTAATACACATTTAGTGCAGTATTGAGTATTTGGTCAACAAGACAGAGTGTGTGTTCACAGTAATAAGGGAACATGTCACCATTGCAATGATGTGGCTCACTTATGTTTTTTTAACAGCTTCTAGACAACAACAGTGCCGTACGGCTGGCAGACATTTGCAAGCTGGTCAGGTAAATTAGCTAAACCCTCTTTTACGCACAAAAAACCCACTAACATCTGGCATTTGACTTCAATAGGAAAGGGTACAATCAACATTCACTCCTGGGCCAGATGACTGTAGTAGTCACGAGTATTTATTAGCTCCAGCTGCAATCGGCAGTGATTGAAACATGACACCCACTAGACCCACAAATTTTTCTTTTCTGGAAGGTCTGAAGGTCCACCTTGGGCACGACTCTTGCTGGCAACGGAAATGCAAATGAGCACGGCGTGGTTTGAGTTGGCGCAGCTAAAAGGGAAAGCCCCACTGGTTTTCTACATTAGTTTAGTTGTAGTTCCTGTTAGACATGTGAGTGGCGTCACTATTCCAAGTATGTGTGTCTGTGTGTTTACCTGCTGCAGGTCAGCCATGGAGTACAGGTGGATGTGCTGTAGCAGGTATTCCCTGGGGAAGATCCTGCGAAAAGACACACAAGAACACATGTTCATGCATTATTCTGTGAAGCAGGTCATGTGATTCACCAATCAGTGGTGAGATGCTGAGGAGATACTCCAGTGTTAAACTTTTCATAAAAAAAGGAGATCAGTTTAAATTTCAACTTTTTAACAGTGACTATAGATAAGAGAAGCCTGTCAGTATATTCAGCATATTTTCTTAAATGACATAACACATCATCCTACAACAGTCAAAATAATTTTTATTGTCATTGTTCCCCTATATAATATTCAGTACACAGTGGAACTAAACTATGACACTTCAAAGCTATGATGAACAAAATACAATAGAATAGAATAAACTTTACTGTCCCACCAAGGCAGGAAATGTATTTGGAAACCAACAGGCAAAAAAACATTAACAGCTTGTAAGATTTTAGTTGTGCTGATTAGATAAAGTTCAATGAATAATAACTTCAATTTAGCATCTAAGGATGTGCACTGGTTTCATTAAATACATTAAAATAAAAAATGCAATGGTGCAATAAAAAGTATATAAAATATATTACAGCTAGTGTAGGAACTCCTTTATTTCCAGGAGTGCTTTAGGACATTTATTTATTTGTGTATTTATTTATTTATTTATTTATTTATTCGAAAGAAAAATCTGAAAGCTGTTCATCATTTTAGCAGATTAAAACACTGAGGGTTATCAGTACATCATGAATATCGGTGTCTCCGTTCATCTTTTCTCTCCATGCCCTTATAAATGCATAATCTTTATGTTTGCTCTGTATATTAAAAGTTATTGTGATCAAGCTGTGTTTGAAAATTGAGTGCTAAAAAATAGGCTGTGTCTCTTTATCATTTAAAAAAGAAAAACAGTAATTATAGATTATTCTCCGACCCTGTCGGTCAAAATGACTACGACGACCATGAGAACAACAATGACAAAAACTACAAATAACTTTTAGACAACACTGTCTGGGGGCCCTGAGATGGCCACTGCGTGCGTTCCTGTGTGCAGTCACGGACATTGGTGTGAAGTTAATTTCTTCTTCTTCATGAAACAAAAGGTCATTAGCTTTCTGAGCTAGTTGACTGACTGCTTCAGTAAATCTGACCGATCACACACAAACTGAAAGCAAGTTGAAACTGATATTCTGCCGCCTTTTGTAAGAGAAACTGGCTCCTACCCACTGTACAGAGCAGTTTTAAATACAAGTCTTGGTCGTGCAAACATATAAATATGGAACAATCATCACATACTGTAGTTAAATATGAGTAATACCCTGATTTAATGTTTAACTATCGGCCTTTCTGTGCATGGTGCTAAACAAAGTAGTGATATTAATCTAGAGTCAGGAGCATTCCATTGTCTATTATGTGCAAAAACACAGACAGGGGTGAAGTATATCTGTGTGTGTGTGTGTGTGTGTGTGTGTGTGTGTGTGTGTGTGTGTGTGTGTGTGTGTGTGTGTGTGTGTGTGTGTCTGTGTGTGTGTCTGTGTGTGTGTGTGTGTGTGTGTGTGTGTGTGTGTCATCCTCTCAGACCACTAAGATGGATGGCACCATGTTAAATCCTGTCTAAGCTGTGATGAGTGTCACCCAAACACAAGTACATGTATGTGTATGTGTATGTGTATGTGTATGTGTATGTGTGTGTGTGTGTGTGTGTGTGTGTGTGTGTGTGAGAGAGAGAGAGAGAGAGAGAGAGAGATCCAGGCACCTCATGGTGATAGGCACCGCTGATAAACTACTCTGTTTGGTACGTTACCAGTGGTTACCACCTCAGTATTCACTCGGCTCCAATAATCAAACACACACAATAATCAAACACACACTGGCTCCTTGTTGACTGTGTAGTCGGTGCCCAGATGAACACACCCTTCAAGTGTGTGCTAATCTTGATAAAAGTGCTTGAGGTCTAACACATTTTAGGATTAGATTACTAACAGAAGATACACAGATCAGAGCATGTATGCCACAACTGACAATATTTGTCTAAGACCTGATAGTACTTCAGTCTGTATTTTATTTCACTGTCCTCAGAGCTCTATCCAGCCGAGCAGACACACCTTTTGTTAAAAGTCTGTTATCGTTCAGTGACTCTGACCGTGTACAGAAGGAGGGTCTGACCTGAGTGAGTGTGTGTGAACCAGCAGATGTAGGAAGCCCTACAAATATGTATGAGTGTGTGTGTGTTTCGGAGGTGGACAAACACATTACAATCTAATGCAAACCAAAACAATATCTCTGCAATAAATCTTATCTTTGTCAAACTTATAACGATCAATTTATGTTTACACAGTGTCAACAAGTGTTGATAGAACTTTTTGGAGGCTTTAAGTTTGCCGTATTAACGTTTTAACGATTTGTCTCATTTACATACTTCAGGTGGATACGACCACAGCTTCTTCTACCACTTACACAGTACGTCTTCACAACCCACCAAACACAAGCAACTAGACATTCACCGACGGAAAGTTTCTTAGCTGATTCCAAATCCAATTTTTTAAATGTCAGACCAAAAGTTTGCACAAACTATTTTTTAGTTTTCTGTAGAGGGAAATTGAATTGTATGTTCACAAGAAAACCCTAGCAATTAAATAACTTCAACATTTTCTCAAAAAGTACCCCAGGTTACAGCCAGGCAGTTTGTTGTAGTAATGGTTTACAATGAGAAAAAACATAAGTAGCAGAAGTTTAGTGAGTTGGGATAAGAGAATGTTTGGGGTGATGCAGTCAAAACAGGTTGTTTATTGTTCAATGAGAACTGGAGGTGTTCTTGAACAGTGCTGCTAGCCAACGATGGCCCAGAGGGCTAGAAATTTACCCCTTGTTTGGCAACACCTTCAGCAACTCAGCTGATTCTGTCTCCTTGTAGGCTGTTGCTCTCTTTATCTGGTTCTTAGAGTCTATCTCTTTAATGTCAATGACGTGCTAACGTGTGTGTGTGTGCACCGTTGCCTGTGGCGTTACTGTCTTTGTTGGGCGCATGACATGACCATCGGACCTATAGATTAATTGGTAAATCTGCCACAAGCATCACTGTAAACATTATGTACTGTGCTTGAATGCAAGCTTGACAGGCGTAGCAACGGGTAGTATAAAGTCAATTCATTTGTATGTCCTGTGTGTATACAGTTCTTATTCTTGAAACTGCCAGTACACATTCTCCATCTGTGTAACACTGAAAATGAGGTTCTGTCAACAGGATATGGACATCAGAACTGTCATTGGGTACATCCGGTACCTACCAGGCCAAATCAAAAGGTACACTGTGGTGCCTCATTTCAATGCCATACACCTGAGCTGTCGACTGAAAAAGCTGCCCTTTGGTGCAGATGTGACAGACGCTTCATCAAACTGTCAACATTACAGCAACACTTCTACATGGCTGTAGCAGCAGTTGGCCTTCCATTAGCGAGTAGCTACCTTAAACATGGTCAAAATGTCGAGCTAAACTCTCAACAGTGTTGCTGTGTTTTACTTGAAAGGATTCAAACACCAGGCAGGACATGAAAAAAATGTGGTAAAATAATTATTATAAGTGTATTTGTAATGAGTTTTATGTATATTTGAGTAAACGTTCAACAGATAACAGTTAATTTACTGTTATTGATTAAGACACTGTTAAGGCACAGACAGCATTTTAGCAGTAGCATCATTTTAGCATTGGTATTGGATCAAACCCAAAAAATACCCGAGCCTAATCAGGAAAGCCTCAACTGCCACAAACACAGTTACCTGTGAGGTTTATTTACTGAGACCAACTCACACCTTGACTGAACTTCCATAATAAAACAACACACAGCCTTTACTGCACATTAAGCAGGTCAAAGATTCCTCTGCTATATGCTGTCAAAGATGTAACCTTCTGTAAGCGCCTAAGAGCTGCTGCACAGGGCCAAAACACAGCGCTCTCTGACTTACAGCCTTTAGTGCATCATGTGGTTGTGTGTGCGACTGTGTATCCATGGCTCTCTGCCTGTATGCAACAGACATCTCTCTTCAGATCCCCCTGAAGTAGACTGATGACTAGGGGAAGGTTTTAGCGCCATGGCCCTCATCAATCCTGCATTGTTTGGAAGTGGCGGGGCACTAGCCGGCACTAGCTAATGGGACAGAAGTAAACACAGAACGCCATGATGCTGCTCGTCTCTGAGTGTGACTAATATGGTTTTCTTAAGGCCGATAAATACCAGTAGTTTTGGCTTGACGCTACTTGGCAAACCTGAGAAAAAAAAACATTTTAATAGTGTGACTGTAAAACTCTTCATGAGGACCAAAAACAATGGCAGTTTTACGGGTCAGATTTTGCAGTTTTAGCATCTCATGTTGACATTCGTTGATGATCTGTGTGTGGAATTCTGCATCTGAACATTTTCCAAACTTTAATTTTCCGTAATCATAAAAACATGGCTGAGAGAAAGTCCATAGCAGCAGGAAACATATATATTTCTTCATTATTCATTCATTATTGTTGTTGTCCTTAACATTAAGCTTCAGAGGGTCTTTCATTTTAATATTTTGCAGCATTTTTGTCACCTTTCCTGTCAACAGTTAGTTAACAGAGGTGAGGGACAGTAAATATTAGGCAAGTTAGAGGGGAATACAAGGTCTGAATCACACTATACATAGACATATTTGCCTTTTCTTCTGCATACTGCCATACAAACACTTGTCAACATCGTTAATAGAGATGTAAAAAGATATCAAATATAACAATAAAAATGTTACTGTGATAACTACTATAATATTACATTGTTAATTATTATTTTTGTTTGATTTTATAAAAGGACTACTATTGGCTGTGGCATTGTTTTTGTTTTGCAGTTATGCATGCATGATTCATTGCTACAGACAATTTATTTTTTGCACATATTAGGTCATGGCTGGCTACCTTTATTTTCTTTTGTAAAGAAAGAAAGCAGAAGCGCTTTAGGTTAAGAAGAGACAAACAGACATTTCATCATTTTTCTTTTTCTCTTTATATTGTAATAATGTTATTACAATAAATATTGTATCTAGGGCTGACACCTTGTGGTTGGTTGGTTGATTGGTCCCCTAAGCCCTTGTCTGACCAAATTCTCATTGATTGGATAGTTGCTGGTGTTCCTTTAATAAGGATATAAGTGCTTCTCAAAAATAACTGACACCATCGGCCCCCAGCCTCAGAGGACAGAAGACATGAGGGGATAAAAAGTTTATTTTTGTTGACAACGTGTATGTGGATTTTACTCCATCGGAGAGCTTTCCTATCAAGCGCCCACAGCTAGTAATCTCAAACTTGAAAGGTCTAAGTTTTGCCATGTTTTATTGTTTATTCTGCAGGATATTCTGTGTAATTTGGTGTGTTGCTAATGTGGCTACACAGGCTGCGGTGATGTTGGACAAGTGTTGTAAAACTGAAGGACAGCCAAGAGAAACTGTGTTAAGCTAACTAACCAAGAGAAGTAGGTTGGATGCTGAGGGGAAATATATAGGCAATATATTGGCAACCTTGCATTGGCTATAACATGCATTTTTTTCCACATCGACCAATCAATTGGTTGAAGAGTAGGTAGAATTTTTAGTTAACCAAGATTTTCTTTGGTCGACCACAGCCCTAATCATATCACAGTCTTTTTATTGTGACATTATTGTGCCTCAGATTTGTTTTGTTTTTTTGTCATTACCTACCCAGGGTACCAAGGCTAATACTAGTATGGCTCGCATTTGACATAAGCAGCCATCAACATTTTGTCTTTGTCTCTAATGTAGACTCTGCTTGTCAAAAAAGTGAAATAATAACACCCTTACTTGTCATAATTGTGCAGTGTATTAAACATACACAGAAAGCACATTATTGGTTCAACCCAAATACAGAGACAGATCTCTTTGAGATTCCTGCTGCCACCTTAGTGCTGCAGAAGTGTCTGTGGTGCTAGTGTTCAAAAACATGCAAAAAAATTCAACAACATCCTTGTTACTCTGGATAATCCAGACTTCACTGTAAACACTTCTTTGGAACTAGATTCTAACAAAGAACAAATCTCTAAAAAACAAAAATGATTTCCATGGCTACACAGTGTTACTGGTAAATGAGAAAATATTTTGCAAATTATCCTGACTGAATATTAATTGGACTCCGGTCTGTCTGCTGAGGTGGATAATTCTCCTTTCGACATGCAGAGTGTATTAGTGACCTGAACCAGGGCGTGGAGCATCAATCAGCTCACAGACAAGGCTTTCAGTATGGGACCCCACTCAGATAAACAGTCATCCCCCCCTGACCATCACACACGAACATATACACACAGTCACACATCTTTTATGTATATGCAGCACATATACACACAGGAATGCATGCAGATAAAAGTTATGGCGATATACATGCGAGCACTCAGACATACACGTGTAAACACACAGATCATATGAGGAGATGTAAACAGTCTGTGTAATCAAATGTCTGGTCATCAACAGAGGATCATAACAAATATTTTAGTGTATCAGTCAGTGTGACTCTGGCTGCTAATGTTGAACATAAAAAGAATATCTGTGCACAGAAAATAACTTTGAAATTGCTGGATATCCCCTTGTTTACTGTCAAAGGAGCCTGTTCTTAGGGTCAGTTCACTCAAAGTACCAAAAAAACAGATGTTTTATGGATTTCTAATATTACCTAACCATACAGACAATTTTGTTGTCCTTTAGCATGAATTAAGTGAATTTTAAATATGCAGACAAACAGGCAACTCTTCCTGGCTGGCTCTGAACAAGTTCCTAATTACACTGAACCTCTCCCCTACTAGTTAAAACATCTTAAGGCCATATTGGGATGTTTATTATTCTTATTTTGTAACATTTTGTCTATTACAGAAGCTCTACATAAACTAATACTGCCACTCAATGACAAAAAGAGGATTATTAATGCAGTCTGTTTGTCTATAATAATAATCTTCTGACCTGCCTTCAACAAACAGACGCAGTTCATCTCTGATGATCAAAATATTAAGTAGAACTAAAGGATACAACCACATCACACACAATTTCCTAGCAGATTACCTGTTTGTTTAACAATAGATTTTAACTCTCTAGACGTCAGTAGATTTCTAAAATGTTGCTGCAATTCACTGAAAATCCTCCCACATTTCCAACCCACACAACTATGTTGTAAGAATAAACAACACTAATGTAGTAGTAGGTAGTGTTTTAGGCAACTAATAAGAGGAAAAATCCCCAAATTTATATGTTGAAAAGTACTAACTCTTCGTCACACTTCCCCCCAAGGAAACAGCCTCCATCTGTTTACCGATGGTTATAATGTGAGGTGATTTCCAGCAAAAACCTTCCAATGCCTTCGTTGTTTTCCATGTCGGTGTTGTCCGTTTACTGATGGCGATTATTTGGAGTGATTTAGAGAAAAAAAAAATTTGGAATTTTGAAATTTGTCTTGGTTACTGTCCACAATGGACAGTGGGTCTGGATTTCTCTCACAGGGATGCTCTCTTTTTTAGATTTACAAGACAAAAATCACAGATTTTAATGCTACAATGTATATTTGTGCTTCCAGTTTTTGATAACAACTCAAACTATCTACAACACAAAGCTCGGGATTTTTTCTCTGTCTTAATATACTGGGAAGGATTTCAGAATGAAGGGTGCTCCCAGATGCTATGGTGAAATTTAAGACAGGTACTCCAGACCGCTATGGGGTCTAGAGGGTTAAAATTTTACTGATAATTGTTATTCAGTATTTATCTCAGCTTTCACTTCCTTACAAACCTCTGTACAGGTGAATAAGTATCATCAAATCTCTTCACCAGACACTTTTGTAAAGTGTAAAATGTGTATTTTTGTTCTACTGTAATATTGGACTTGTATATTTATGTATACAGTTGTACTCAGTTATAGTGGGTAGGGGTTCCAGCATTTATCTGAGGAATTGTGTTACAGGCAAGCATAATAAAATGTATACGTGCCATATAAATAATGTTATTTGTTCAAACTTTATTTCTCATGAACTACAAAATGTTTTTGACTCCTGTGGGTCTGTCAAAATTATTTAAATACTGCAGAACAAGGGTAAATGAGGTTGGCTTTCTCACGGCCCTCAGACATGCAACCTGTAATGATGGTTTTCAAGTAGAAATTGTCTCATTTTACAGGAACACAAGCCAGAAGAGGCTCAGAAACAGTGCTCTAATTTAAGAAGCACTTTTCAAATAAAGGTAGAGATTACAGAAAAACCGCGCTGCCACCACAACAGATGTGACCACCAACCCACCTTCGTCTGAGGTCCTCAGCAACGGTTGCTCGGCAGCTGAACAGGTAGGCCCGCAGTGACTGGAGCTGCTGACGGAGACGCAGCACAGTGCTGAGAGGCTCACAGTGCTCGTACAGACAGGGGTTGAGCTGCTGGACGTCCAGCAGCGGCTCCTCATACACAAACTCCAAGAACTCCTTGGCCTGTTTAGACACCTGGAGGAGAACATCAGAATTTACATCAGGATCATTGCACCAACTGTTGCATATTACATGATTATAATGAATGATGCAGGGCAAAGAACCCTACGGTTTGTAGGAAGATTTTTTTTATCTCTTGGACAGAGCCAGGCAAGCATTTTCCCCACTTCCAGTCTTTATGCTAAGATAAACTGATGTCCTCTGCTTGTAGTTTCATGTTTAGCAGACAGAAATGAGAGTGATATCAATTCTCTAACTCCCCGCAAGAAAGCAAATAGGTGGAAACATAATTGAAATCTCAAGATATTTCTTCTCATCAGTAGTAATCTGCACAAAAATCAAGAAAAACATCACTTGATTTGTGAAGTGGGTGTTCCAACTGAAAACAACATAAGGGGCTGCGTTGTTGGACGTGTGTTATATATGATCCAGGAAGTACAGTCTGAATATTAGATCTAAGATTATAATGCTTGGAGGATTTGGAGGACACCTATTAGTTCTGTTTATACTACTTTCTGGAGTCTGCTGGAGGATGTGTACCATACATATGCAGTAGATTAGTGTGGACAAGTCTGCATGATCACAACAAATTGAGGGTACACGGATGTAAGCATGGAGTCTTTGCGTATACCGCATGATGACGAAATTTCTATCACTCATATACTGCATCATTTCACACTTCAGTGAGTACGTTTGATGGTGGGTATTTACTTTTGGTTGTGTGTGTGTGCTTCCCCACCTTGTGCTTGCTGGTATCCCAGTTGTGCAGCAGGCGTGCTGGGATGAGGAAGGAGTTGTCCTGATGGCAGCTCTGGCAGTAGTACCAGCCGCTGTAGTAGCAGACCTTTGCCTTCCCTCTGGACAGACCGACTGGACGCTGACACCCTGCAGAGAAAGTCCCCAGGTAAGTATATGTGTGTGTGTGTGTTTACACTTTATTAATAAACTCATACAGTATAAGAGAAGATATGATAGTCTGGGGTGTAACACAAGTAGGATTCAAACCAACAATACAGTAATCTATTATCTTTATGTGGGACAAGTGCATATTATGTCTGACTTATTGGACACCCTGATGAAAGAGAACCGTATGAACCACTCTATGTGTCCATTTATGTGCCCTAACTGACTAATCAGCCCTAAAATGTTGCACAAGTCAGCTTTTGGTGTTAACTGTGTGCTGAAGACAGAAGTTAAGAGCAAAGATCAGGAGATCACAAAGGCTGTGAGCAAATAACTTGGTGTTAATATGTGTCAGTTTATTGCCATGCACTAAATACCACACTAATCCAGTCAAGCAAACCTGACGATAGCAAACAAGATGGTCTAAGCTTAAATGGAATTCTGACCCCAATTAGGTATCATGACCCATAAAAAGTGGACAAAAAAAAATGTGACACTGTTTTTATTGCACTGATTAGAGAACTGTAGACAGATCATCAAATGGAAGTGTTTCTTCTGATCAATTTCCAACTTATTTTGAAGCATTGAAGTTGTGATAAAAAACATACCCATCATATAAGAAAAGAACTGCTGAACTGAACATGAACAAAAATCAAAACGTTAAGCCCCCACATTCACCACAACAGTGTCCTCTTATCGCTCATCATAAAAAAATCGAGATTATAAACTTTTACTACTTGCTCACAATGAAACTGCATCTTGGTTTAGTGATTTGGTTTGCCTGCAACATGCCAAGCAAAGTAGACCCTGTCTGTATTGTTTTAATTATGCCCACACGACCAGGTCTTTGCAAAATTCTTCTTCTACTACTTTTAATTTCTTCCCACTTCCTCCCACCAATTAAAACAATCCATTTGGTCTTTTCAGATGGAGATTATGTATGCGTTTGTTTTATATACTCTAAATTTTTAAATGAGCAGGGAAGTAAGGATTACAGGTGGTCTCTCGAGGCAGATGTGAGACCCATTCTAATGCCAGGTGTGAGCTGACAGACTGATGGAGCGTCCACTTGTGATCGATCAGATCACTCAAACGCATGTTCATACAAGATGTAAACAGATCCTTGAACACTTGCACCCACTTTATGCAGTGATTGGCTCAGTATGGGGAGATGTGAAGAGGTGTCAACTTCTCTTTAAAACTCTGTTTTCTCATTTGTTACACAAACCTTTTTGTAAACACAAAAAGTAAGAATTGTAATTTTTTATCCGATAGTTGAACATGTTAAAAATTATGTATTAATCATTAGTAAATAGGAAGATACAAAACATTTTTCTTTTTTTCTAAGTTAAGTTTATTTTAACCAACTGCAGCAGCACATTAGTTATGTGAAGCACTGATGTATGTAGCACAAACTATAAAACGAACAGAATGATAAAAAGCAAGACTCTTGCTGAAAGAGCTGCTCTTGTCTGCCTGTCCTTATTCAACAAATGGCTCATAATAATGTCAAATGGGGCGCATTACTGCCAGTTCTAGACTAATATGGTAGACCAAACCAAACTGTGAGAAAATTAAGTGTGAGCATGACAGAAAGTGACAGTAACACGTTTAATGTGTGAAAAAGTGCATGGCTTTAAATGTCTTCCAGGAGAGGCTGTCTGAGTGTATCTCCATATTAAAACATCACCTCCTTTTTATGACTGTTTTTCACCCCACCTTCAAGCGTGGCCTTTAGGAACAGCCATAAACACTTTTGTTACTTGGTCACCAATTTTAGTTTGGGTGACTAAACTATATTTAAGTCTTTGCATGCTGCATTTTTGTGGTTCAAGTTCTGGTTAAATGTTCTATTTTTATGTCTCAGGTCTCCATCCGCAAAACTAAATTTGGTGTTATTCAGGAGTCGGTGCATAAATGATGGGCAATTTCATAGTGCTGGGGAGGGTTATACCTCGAACCATCTGTGAAAAGGTGCACCCAGAACCCTCAATGAGAGGTTCTGTCCTTTCCACCTTCTAAGGGTGCTAACAAGAATCCTCCTTGAGAGTTCTACCACAAACTCTTTTATATTCCAGTGGTTTAATCTAGAACACACCCTAAATTTAAAGGTTGTACCTAAAAACCATTTGGAAGGTTCAACCAAGAACCCTTTTAGGCCCTATTATCGTACTCTTTCTTCCAAAAAGGGTTCTTTGAATGAAAAGGGTACTTAAGGGAATACAATGCAAAAAACACTTGATGGAGCATTTCTTTGAAAGAGCGTTCTTCAGAAGCAAAGAGTTCTAGGTAAAACCTCGAAACGGAAGTGTCTGTCTCAGTACGTCCCAAACTGTGAGCAATATTTTATTTGCAGGTGAAATTGCTTTTTATCTTCTTGTTTACTGCATTTTCTAATATTAACATCCATGTTTGCCAAAAACTTCCTGCCAAATTCATTTAAAGTAATCCCTCAGACAACAGAGTCTGGGTTCTTCCCAGTAGTCACAACACAGCGGACTTCAGTAAGAAAGTGTTTTGTAGACCTAAAAGACCAACAGATCCTCAGGTCTATTCAGCCTGAGAACTGCTCCACTGACTGCTTTGTCTTCCAAACTCTTTAAAGTTCATTCTTCACCCAAACACCCGGACCTGGTTTATGATCACTCACACTCACACACACACACACACACACACACACACACACACACACACACACACGCGCACACACACAAACGCCACAGTGCTGCGACAGGTGTCCCTTATCCACACAATCTTGGAGGACATGGGGCCTGGAAAAAAACATTTGCTCTTCAGCAAATGAAGAGAGGTAGAGAAGAAAATAAAAGGAAGATGGTTATCTAGGTTTTGGAAAACAGACGCACGGAAAGCTACAGAAAAAAAAAAAGAAAAAAGAACGACAGGGGAAGAGAGACGTGTGTCAGCCTGTTTGTCAGTCGTGCTTCAACACAAGAAACAACACAGTCTGAAAAAGGGGAAATAGGAAAAAAAATGAATGAGTAAAAAGCTATCGAGAGATGAGAGGAAGAAGGAATTGCATGAAAGAGAAGAGTAAGATCAAACAAGGACGGATGAAGGCAGACAATAAAGAGAAGTTAGTCCAGCCACTTTTCTATCATAGACAAGAATCTGACGTTTGAAAAAGACAGACAATGGTCTAATCAGTGCTGAGAGCTAGAGTTTTATCTGACCAAAAGACAGAATAAAAAGCTCATGTTGGAGCACCGGGCAGCCACACATGATGGACTGAATGAGGGTTAGAACCAACAATGATTTTAATAATCAATTAAGCTGTTGATTTATTTTTAGATCACTGATTAATCCTTTAGTAAATAAAATGTCAGGCAAAGTGAAAAATGGAGACATCTTTGTTTTGCATGACTTGTACAACAAGTAATCCAAAACCTTAATGATATGATGATTCCTTGGATCTTATTTTCATAGTTTTGGCCCTTCATTTTAATGGTTATGACAGTATTGTGCTGTTCAATGCAGATAACCTGAGTTTTTATACAAAACCATCCTGGGAGTGATCCTCGGAAACTGTTTGGAAAAGGGCAAGTACTGTCAAAAAATACTTAGTATCCAACATCACTGTCTCTCATGGGCTAATTTCACCTAATCAGATCAACGAATCATAACACACAGTCAAACTCTTGCTGAAGCCAGTCGGGGAGAAGAGCAAAAACAACTTTTCCATCGAGAAAAGCCTTCAGTGCCATTCCTTTCTCTCCTTTCAATGAAGAAATCATCTGAAATTCCAATATAACTGATGCTGTCACACCTAAACCTCGCCCATAGCTGCTAATAGTTCCTCACAGGACACCAAACGATCCAAACCACTGTGGTTCAGCCACAGGCACATTTGAAGCCTGGCAAGACAGATTCTCTCAATTTTGTAATTTTGCCTCGCAAGTTAATGATGCATGATGGTAAGTTAAGTTAAAGGTATCCCTACAGACTGCTGAAGGAATGAGTCCTAAGACCTGGATATGAATTAGCATATTAGCACTTCTAGTTCTCTTGCCTTGAAGTCAAAAGATTCTTTTGAATAGTTTATTTTGGGTAGAGGCTCCGAAAAATCATAAAAATGGGTGAACAAAAAGTGTCAGTTTCATAAACGCCGCAGAGCTTATTTTCTGCACTACTACACTACTGTTGTTCTGCAATACAAAATCCAATGGAAAAATCACTTTGGCTTTGTGTCGAGAGAACCAGAGTGACACTAACTTCCTAGTTGGCTCACAAAAATACACCACCCCTGCAGCACTCTATTGATCCACGTAGAGAAATTTGTTCTCTACATCTGATCCACCTTCAGTGTGGGGGGACACTGTGCAGCACCAGGTCCAGTTTTGAGCCAGTACTTTGGTCAAGGGCACTGGAATTAACATAACATAACATAATGGCAGGGGAAAGTGGAGCCCATGCAAACAAAGGGAGAAGATTCAGACTCCACACAGGAAGGCCCTATCCTACCCGGGATTCGAACCCAGGACCTTCCTCCTAACCACTAAGCCACTATGCTGCCCAAATATGCTCTGCTGCTTTATGATCTGTAATTACTTTCCAGCTCAAGTTAGGTGGCCTTAAGTATTTTTCTTAAGAATGAGACTTAACTGTACAAACTCAGACATCACAGTGTGAGTCACCTCCAGATGTGGTCTGGCTCTTCCGATTGCAATCATTTCAGCCATTTTTTTTCTGTATCACTGAAACACGTTCTTGAGGAGCAGTGTGCAGAACGTGGCACTAATCTCTAAATTATCAGCATCCCTTTTCACCACTTTCCAAAGTTTAAACTATAAAAAAGTTTTTCCTTTGAATGAAATTATTGCTTCTGAATAAGATTGTAAAAAAAAAAAAGACAACAACGTCTTATCTTTTTGAAGAACCTATGATCAAATACACATGTGTAGCTTAGGCTAATTACAGCAGTGAGCTCATGCTGTTGTTGGGGTGGATGCTCTTTCAAAACAAACCACAGTGCACTGGTTGGAAGCCAGCAGGCAGAGGGGATGGTCAACAGTCAGAGAAACACTGTGTCACTTCGAGGAAAGAGCTGACCACCAGGCCGGCTCTCTGGCCAACTGCGGCCTCAATGTTGGTCTGCTGCTGTTGGGACCAGAGGAACAAAGACACATACGTATGTAGAATGAGAACATTCACAAACTAAATAACAACCTTTAACCCCAACCTCAAATTCTATATCATGAGGACCAGAGGAAAACACACCCACACATACACACACACAGAGGTGCGTGCACTTCTACCACAGCTGAGGCAGTATATAATGTGCTCTGCACAGTAAAGCAAGCAGCAAAGCCTCAGCAGATAATGCATGTGGGAATATGGAAGAAGACAAAGGATAAAGTAAAACCAAGCATAAATCAGATGGTGACCTGATCCTGACCAAAACCTCAAGAAGCAGCAAAACAACCTCAAACAGAGAGCACCCTGTGAGAATTCTCACCATTGAGCAGAGAGAGCATTTAAGTGGACTGAACCAACAAAGACAACAAGTAGACTAAATATACAGTATACACACTCTGTGTTCACTTTATTAGGTACACCTGTACGGTCTTTGAATCCACTAATACAACTGTTCTGTTGAAATTTTACGATGTTCATGTTTTTTGACATGGTCATGCGGGTATTGATGAAATTTGTTTATTACTGAGGTCACAGTTATGAGTTCATAAAAATAGCTATTATGGCAGAGCTGTTGAATTGGACAGCATTAGACTGTGAAGGTTATCCTAATCAAGTAACCACTTATTGTAAGTAGATAAATAAAATGAGCCTATTATAGGCTTATTCATATAATAAGGTGGGATGCTGTGTAAAATGTAAATAAAAACAGAATGCAATGATTATCAAAAACTTTTCGACTCAACCAAATACAGTACAAAGACAAGATATTTCATGTTGAAACTGAATAACTTGATTGTTTTTTGTACATACGAACTCACTCTGAATCCGATGCCTATAATATGTACATATATATATGGGACAGGAGCATGTTTACCTCTGTGATACATCACCAGGCAGGCCAGTCCAGTACCTGAACTCTTTTACTACCAAGCTGCACTGTTATAACGTGTAGAAATCATCCTGGCATTAACTTGCTGAAATAAGCAGGCTCATCTCTGAAAAAGTGTGTCTGAAAAATGTCTGGATGGCAGCATTTGTTGCTCCACAACTTGTACTGTATGTACCTTTTAGCATTAACGGGGGCCCTTACAGATGTGACAGTTTAATATCAATGAGTTCCAAAACAATCTGAAATGTGGACTCATCAGACCACAGCACACTTTTCCACTTTGTGTCAGTCCATTTCACAGGGTTTCTGGATGTTGTTGACATATGACTTTTGCTTTGCATAGTAGATGCAGCAACGAACTAACAGTGGTTTTCCAAAGTCTTCCTGAGCCCATGTAGCATTCTTTTTAATGCCGTTTATTTCCCCCATTTTCAGAGTAGACCACCACTACTTTTTTCCATATTCAACCAATGAACAACTACTGCAGCTCTCATGAATTATACTTTCGTAATTGAAGAGGTAACTATGAACAATCCTGCTGCTAACTACATCCTCCATTATCAGCACACAGTAACAACTGCTTTCTCTACTTGTCTCTGATCTTTTATGGGTCTTTCTGGGACGAAGAGAAAGAGGGACAGAGGGAAAGATGAATGGGAATTCAAACGCAGCTCAAAGGTCTACCGATTGTACTGCGGCTCTCTGTAGTGAGAGAGGGTCACTTTGACCTGCCCAGCGAGAGCATTCGGTGGAGAGAGAGAGACATAGAGAGACACACAGATACAGAAAAGTGAGAGAGAGACATGACATCAGGGCAAAAAGGGGCTCCCGCTTTCATCTGCCCGCCACTGGTTTTAAACCACCACACCTCTGAGAGCGGTGTGTGTGTTATGTACGTGTGTGTGAATTAAAACTGAAAAGACAAGCGAAGCCTGCGCTTTGATGTGTCTCATTCACACCAACCAAACACTCGAATGAAAATGTGCACAAATGGAGAGAGTAAGAGTAAGACTGTGTATGTGTGTGTGTGTGTGTGTGTGTGTGTGTGTGTGTGTGTGTGTGTGTGTGTGTGAGTGAGTGAGTGAGTGAGTGAGTGAGTGAGTGAGTGAGAGAGTGAGAGAGTTAGAGAGAGAGAGAGACCGTCTATCTTTTGATGTGAGGCCACCTCCTACTTCCGTGATTCCCTCATATCTACCGATTCCCACTTCACCCGAAGCCCCCCTGTCCCACAGATTCACATGGTCTGTAGGGGGCCTGAGAATGTGCTCCTGTGCAACGACAGGGGTCACCAAACCTGAGGACACACTCTGCACAGTCTATGCGTGTGCATGTGTGTGTGTGATGAGGGGTGATGGGGAGTCACGGTCTTCAAACGAACACTAACCGTTTCCTTCAAAAGGAATCAAAAACGTAGCAATTCCCATGTGTAATTAGTTGAATACAGTTTGCATTTTGATGTTAAATAACCAATCAGTCGATATGTATGGATGGACGTAGCATGCATATGCAAATGGCAGACTTGAAACAAGTTCAAAGAGAAATTAGTTAAAACTGAAGTAGCATCCTGAACATCAAGAGATTTTGTTTAGATTAGTGGGTTCATATATGAATAATCTGAAATGCATTCAGGTTAACAAGAGAAGATGAATTCGATGAATTAGGTTTATGGGGTTTTAAGAGTGTTTATCTGAAAATATTCAGCACTAATAGACTACAGCCATATAGGGTTGCAGCAGTATACTGGTATCACAATTATCGTATTTTGTACTACCACCATAAAAAGTCCATGTTACAATATTTGTTGCGATATTAGAAAACAAAGAAAAAAATGGCAGCAATAAAAATTCAGATTGAATTAATCAAGTAATGGCTTAAGCACTCATCACTGGGATATCAATAATGTTAAATTCTCAATTCAGTCCAAGTTGGATTCAGCTGAAAAAAGCCTGGCCTTCAACACCTCCACCACCTCCGTCCATCTTTAAATACTGTGACTTCCCTACTCTGTATGTGCACTCGGTCACAAGTGGTTCCTCCTGAAGATACAAACTTAAAAAAAAAAAAAAAACATGAATAGTTTAATTTTTAAACTAAACTGAGAGTCAGTGTATTATTGTTGTACAATAAATATGTAATGCAACAAAATGCATCACAACACAGAGTTCAACATTTGTTTTTTTCACTTGCCCGGTCAGACAAGTTGGTCAGAAATATACTTTACTTGCCCCTAGACAAACTTTTTTACTTATTAGAGGTAATCAAATGACAACAAAGACTAAACTTAATTACTAATTGTCATGTTGGGGCGCAACTTCCATACAACGTCAGAAAATAACGTCCAACCAAGTCCAAGGTAATGTCTTTAAATGCCTAATTTTGTCAGTCTAAAACCCAGAGATATTCAGTTTAATATGATAATAAAAAAAGAAAGAAGAATTAGTTCAATTCTTTTTTGCAAAGTTACTGGCCCAAAATGGCATTTAACTTGCCCTGGGCAAGTGAGCAAGCCTTACTGTTGAGCCCTGAAACACAGACAAGTGATACTGACAAACCAGCATGCAGAGTCTCCCAATGGTTAACCCAAGTCAGCACCATGGATATCACTAAATTACTTGTGCACTGTCTGATTTATTTGTTAACATCATTGTTGCGATTAGACATAAAGCTTACTCCTTAAAATGCAACTAAGACTCATTTCTGATTTGAAATATTTGTTACTGTTTGGCTATAGCACACCCCGACTGCCCCATCCCCACCACCACTCCAAAGTGAACACAGGAGACAAGGGAAGAAGCTGTGGCAGCTGGAAGGAGAAGAAGAAGGAAGCACACAGCGGTTTCTTATGGCTTGTACTTATAGCTGGTGAGAAATGTAAAGACCAAACTGAAGATAAAATGGAAAGGAAAACTATAAACCTATAAAAACACAAAAACTTAAACAATAACTTGTGGACTTCAATAAAATTTTAAGGCCTTGGATTTTAATGGTGTAAAGAACTTTTTTAGGACCTGCTGAGTAACACTGCAGGAGACTAAGAAGGGATACAGTCAAATAAATGAGGGGGGACATGGGGAGAAAGGGAGACAAAAAGAGGGAGAGGCTGGGAGTCTGAATGAACTGGTGAAAGGAAAAAGAAAGAAAGGAAGGAAAGGAGGGAAATAAATGGATTGAGTGAGCAGAGGTGTGCTCTGTATAGAAAATGAACGTATCCAGCTGTCCCTCCCATCCATCTCTACCCTGAAACCCTTCAATCAAACAACCACGATCAAGCCTGACCACTGTAGCATCCCCAGGCCGCTTTCATTCGTTCTCATTCATTCATTCATCCATTTTTCCTCTCCTCCGGTGCTTTAAGCCTACCAATTATCATCAGTTGCCCCCAGACGGCCTCTGTCCTTGTTCCTGTTTCAGCTGGCCTTTCAAACAGCCCTGCATTAATAAGCCAGTTGTTACAAATAAAAAGGGAGGTGAGCGGTGATTATTCAAAGCCCTCCTACGAGCGAGAGAGAGGAAGCCCATGTTTCACACCCAGGGAGAGTAAAAGCACCGCCTGCCATTTATGGGGCTGTCCATGGGCCTGGCATGGAGGCTAACAGGAGTAACAATAAAGGAGGGAGAAAGGCTGCAGCAGTTCAGGATATGAAAAAGGGTAAAAGACTAAATACTGAAAAATACCCAAAACCACTGACTGACAGGAAAAAGTGGATGTAAAGAGACAACATCCTTCATACATCTATTCAACATGAAAATGCTGTGATGAAACAAAAGAAAACATTTTTGCTTCATATCAAATATGTTTGACACAATGTTAACATTGAGTACCAAAGCTATTAATGGTGACAATTCATTTCTGCGTATATTTAATTTGCCAAATGACAATTGCTGTATGAAAAGTCAAAACATGCTTCACTGCACTGTTCCTGTCTGACTGCAATGCAAGAAAATTTTATTTATAATTCAAACTGATAAATAACATCATTAGTAATATTTGTTTATTAACTAACCCTCTGGCCTGCTGTCAATTTGCCAAATTGGCCCTTGGACAAAGCAAGCTGAGTATCCCTGCTGTAGTCTAACAATGGCATAGCCATCAGTGAGAATTGTGACACCCCTATTAGTGTCTATTAGCTAGTATCAGTTGTTCTCAAGAAAACTTGAGACATGAAACGGCCCTCTTATGTCTGTGCAGAAAAACACATTTCAATACCACATCATAACTTTTCCTAGAAAGGCAATATCTTCCTTCTTCACTTTCATGTCTCTGCCTAACCACACATTATACTCCCATTTTTCCTGCTTCCTTTTTTCCTGTTAAAATGGGGTCTAATCTCATTTAATGGCAATGTCAGTAAAGTTGTACTTCTTGATGAAGTTGCAATGCAAGATGATGATGTATCAGAACAAGAGTGAAGCCCAGTGTGAAAATGCATCTCTACACCTTGAACACACAATGTTTTGGGTGTGTCCTGAGATTCTGGATGCCATGTTGAAATTTCTAACCTCTGTGCATAAATCTGTGTTGGAAACATATGACACACAACCTATGACCCTAATTAGGCTAAAAGAAAAGAGGAAACACTTTCTGAGTCTGTGTGTGTGTGTGTGTGTGTGTCTCTCATTTACCTGCACACCTGAAGCTCTGCGCAGTGAGCCCCCTCTCCACAGCCAGACAGGTGAGGATACTGAGGAAACTGGTGGTGACTGACTGCCGCTTGGCTCTCTGGGCCTCCCGCTGTCTCCTGTCCCGGGACGGTTTTGATCTCAGCAGCACGCCTTGGAGGCCTGGAGCTCCTTCTCCCGATTCTCCTCCGTCTTCTTGGGCAGGCCTCTGTGCTCCTACTGCCTCCCGCAGGGCCTCCACCCACTCCTGGGCTTTGAGTTGATTGTCTGCCCGAAGTCTCAGCACCTCTTTGGGGAAGACTGCCTGGAAGCTGTCCCCGTCATCCGTCCACGCCTCTCTGTTCTCTGGCTCCTGGTTGTCATGTTGCACGGCCAAGCAGGACGCCAGGGAGTACTGGAGGACAGGCTGGGACACAGACCCGCGGCCCTCAGTGGGAAAGGCCCGGAGAGCAGATCTGGTCAGGACAAAGGTGAAGGCCCGCCAGTTGTTCTGATCCACCAGCTGGTGGAGTACGCCCGCTTTGAGGATGTCCTGGCAGCGCTGGGTGAACAGAGGTAAAGTGGTGGGTCTGCTCACGACAGCAGGATTAGACTGAAGAGAAAGCGACGCCTCTGCTGAGGTGGGGGTGTCGCTCTCTCCATCAGGCCGGGTGTCAAGCCCCGATGGAGAAGGCGACGAGGAGGGCGACATGGGTGCAGGAAACTTGGCGACCTGCTGGTTTTCCATGCCGGTCTTTCGCTGGCGGTTCTCCTGCCTCACAGGTCTGGCTGCCTGCACCTTCTCCCATATCATTCGCCTCCACTCCATGGCCTCCCACTGGCTGGCCGCCCTCAGCTGGAGACGTGTGCTGTTGAAGAACAAAGCCTGGAGCGTGCGTTGATCGGCGGGTTGAGTAATCTGGCCGGGCTGGCTGCACGGAGCTGGTGAGATGACGCTCTGGCAGTGTGACAGAGAGTAGGCGGTGCCCAGCTGGCGGTTGGCACTGCTGTCCAGAGTGTACAGCCGGAGCTCGCAGGGTGTCAGCTCGACATGGCAGGGTGTCCAGCGGCCCCGGGGCCCTTCACGTTGCTCCATCTGACCCTGCTTCACCACGCTGCTACTGCTGCTTTTGTCAGCTGGACAGAGATACAGAGGAGGAGGGAAAAAATGGAGAAATGAGTGAGTGATGTGTGTGCTCATGATAAACACATTTGACACAACAAGCAGTTTTATCCTGAATAAACACACTCCCACTGGTAAAGGTCAAATGATCGTCTGTAGGCACAAATAACAGATCAGATACTATCACTTGCTTTAAAGTCTGTGTAAAGGTAATGAAAAGGAGTTCTGTCTTCTAAACACGTTATGCATGTTATAACAAAGTTGCTGAAAACACGTGAAAACACAGAACTATGTAGAACTGAATTCTGGAGTTACACCAGTAAACTGCTGATCGCTATTTCTGTGTTCAGGATTTTTTGGGTGGACCTGAAACATGGCTCGGCCAGGTTTTTTTTGTTAGTCTGCAAAACACTGCTGGAGTTTCACAGGAGATTAGCGATGCAGTATCTCCCAAACAATGCAACTAAATGATGACCAGTTTTCAAACTGTTGCTTGTCTGGCATAATCCAAGTCTCCTAAAGTCCTGACATGCTACACACAGTTCAGACAATGTGCACGTGCACATAAATGTGGCTCCAAGCCAAGGATCTACCGTGAAGGTTCAGGCTAAAAACATGGTATCAATGACATTTTTCAGTCAACTTGGCATGTTAGGGCTTTGGGAGACTTTGGGATTTCACCAGATGAGCAGTATAGAGGCACTGGTCACCACTCACTTACATTGTTTGGGAGATTCTGCAGCACTGTTTTCCTGTGAAACTCCTGTGTTTTGTTGTCTAAAAGACTAAACCCAACCTTAAATCAGCATGAGGGTGAGTAGATAATGGCTGAATTTTCATTTTTTGGTGAACTATCCCTTTACTGCAACAACGTCACAGCATTGTGTTTCATTTGTAATTATTTAATTTTATCTAATATCACAATCAAGCCATATACATAATGTTAACTACCGTTGTGCAGCCAGAGCAAAGTTTTGGTGAGCAGGCAAATGGATAATGGAGATGCGGGTTGTCGGATCCATGGAAAGAAGATGGAAAAAGGGCTTATAACTAAGGACTTAAAATTCCTTCCTCACATTTGCTGATCAATGAAGCTCAGCACCCAGACACACCACTCCACCAGAAATATCTCTAAATGCACCACAGGGCACAGATTCTAGAGGTTATAACTAACCTTATCTTAATTCTGATAGTATGTTAGTTAAAATTGTCCTTCTGAACAATGTAATGTATCACCTGACACTTCTTGACACAGTAACCTAACAGGGAGAATCAATAACAAATTTCACTTTCAGAGCATTTGTTCTTTTTATCCACATGGAAATGGAATTAAATAAGAAATAAGAAATTAAATTTGACTGCACGGGAAATTGAGTGCAAGTTTTTCTTGTCAGATTTCTGTCAGGAGCTGTAGGTAAATATACTTTGTTTCGGATCAGTGGTGAACTGAGATTTTACAGATCTGTTACGACATGTTGACATGGCTAACAGTGGAACAACGCAAGCAGATCATTATTTTTTAGCGCAGTTTTTTTTCCACCAGCAGCACCTAAAACCATACCAAACCATTGCACAAGGCCCCACAGTGATGACAAAATGAGTTAGGAACACAACATTCGGACAAACCTCTCAAACCACTCATGCCCCTTAATCCACTTCAAACCCATTGATCTGTATGTTGTAAATGATCATCACTTAGCCATTAAAACATGCTACTGACAGCAGAGTTTCAGAGCTACAAGGATGCAACAGCACTTGACAGAAGCACTGCTTTAAACATATGGATCAATGTTAAAGTGTATTACGCTGAAGAGGTGGTGTGAGACATTTCTGTGAGTATTTTTCTGCTTTTGCCATCATTCTGGGTCTCCATTGAAATTTGCTGCAACTGCTGTGATTCCAAGCTGACAACAGCTGCCATCCTAGAACTCAATTCTAAAAAGGTTGAGATGTTGTATAAAATGTAAATAAAAACAGAATGCAATGATCTGCAAAACTTTTGAACTTAGATTCCATCGAATGCAGTACAAAAACTAGATATTTAATGCTCAAACTGATTAACTTTATTATTTTTTGTAACTATGCACTCATTCTATATTTGATGCCTGCAAAATGTCCCAAAGAAGTTGGAAAGGGCCATATTTACCACGGTGATATATCACCTCGTTTTCAGCAACAATCAGTAAGCATTAGAGAACTCAGGCCTCTAACTGTTATAAAGTGAAAAATGAAATTCTTTCCCATTCTTGTTTGTCTGGGTCTTTATCGTCGTATTTTACACTGACCATAAAATTTGGCATATGTGATACTGCAGCAAATAGCAGGGTCCGGTTTCTGCACAAATATGTTACATGGTGTCAGACTGGTGCATAGACTCACCAATACCCGATGCAGAATTTTAGGTAGTACTGGAGGCAGTTTTTAATAATATTATCAGTATCGGAACAACTAAATTCATTAGTTGGGCTAGTTTCCTTTATAGCGTACGTTATTGGAAGCTTATCGGAGGCTTAGGGAGCATTGGTATTTTGATAAGCAATAACCCTGCACGAGTGGTCAGAGGTGCCCCTCTGAGACCGCGTCTTGTCACCAAGGCAGGAAGAAACGGTATTGTTAGTGAGACCACTAGACAAACTGTCCCACTTTCCTAATCTTGGGGCCAGAGGAACATTCTCTTTTCTCTTTGTTCTTTCACTGTCTGCAGCTCAGGAGGTTTGATTTACCCTCATTTATGTCTTTCCTCTCTCTGTCTGCTCTTGTGATTACGGTGTGTTTTCTCCGTGATTAAGGAGGGTTCAGACTCAGGTAGACAACAGGCATGACCTCTGCCAGGACATAAAACTGGGACAGCCTTTATTGTCAGCTATGCTGAAAAATGCCTCAAAATATATAATGGTCAAATGCCAGCCAGCAGCAAAATCTATGATAAAAATTGCAGCCTGATGGATACTGTATTTTTGAGGCCAAATTTTGTGATAGATATCCTGGTTTTAAGATATTTTACATTTATGCAATCAACTTTACATCAAAGTAAGCAACAGAAAATAAGATAACAGCTAATTTTGAACTAAAATGTACAATTTAATAAATCTGGGGGAAGTGGAGAAAGTCAATTATACATGCAGTAAAAATGCAGCTTAGTGTAAAGAATTCTTATTAAACTTCTTTTAATCTTTTTTGTCCATACACCTGTAGTCCTTTATATCAATTTCAAAAAGTTGATACAAAGGTCAAACTTGAGGTGTATCAGCTTGTCAGGTATCAAAATCACTTTGAAAAAACAAACTTTACCACATGCCAGTGACCTGTGGATGAATATTTGGGACCTTCAGCCACACTTGGGTGGTTTAACCACCCAGTGTTTCATATAGCCCAATAAAACCAAACACTGGAAAAGATGTCATCATTCTTGAAGGTTCCTTTTTTTTGTTTCAATCTCAATCCACCATCCAGAAAAAAAAGAGGAAGAGAGAGAAGCACCTGCTACACATGAAAAGGCCGTTAAAAACTACGAGCTACAGTATGAAACTAGTGACAAACAGATGAATCTTAAGGCTGAGGACTGTGACCTTTTCTATGAGCTGTCTGCAAGTGCATTAACTCGGTGAAGGTCAAGATGTATAAAGTAAGATACATTTGGTTATAATGTGAAGGATTTCTTAGATGTTTTGGTTATATACAGGCCTAGAGTTTGCTCATTTTAGAGGCAAAGCCTCTTGGCCTTGTTGTCAGTTTTTTTTGGCACTAAGGCCAAAGGCTGGGGCAGCAAGGCCATCAAATAAAACAACGAGTACACAGAAATAATAACTTTAAATTAATGGTTAAAGATGATTTAATTTGCAGTGGATTTTTTTAAATAGGCCTAAATATTTTTAAATTGTTTATTTCACAAGAATAATTTGTACAATAATTTGTAAGTTCGTGCTTAACCTTGGGGCTTATCAGAGTCACTGGACTCATGAAGACAGAGAGTCAGGGGGGCTAACGTTATGTTTGTTAACATTAATGTTACAAACAGACTATAATACTAGTGAGGCTTCAACACTTCTTAGACTACTGAATAAGTCAAGTCAACATGCTATATACAAATAATGCATAGCCTCATATGTTGAGTTTCTTGTCTTAGTCGTTTGATTAATTATCCAACTGTAGTCATAAACTGCCCAGTTTTCCAGCAGTTCATAACAGGACAAAAATCAAACACACTACTCACTGTTTGTGCAGTGTTTCTCTAGATGTTGCCCAATAAAAACAATACAATTATTATATAGATAGTTTTTCTTGTGTTATATTTCAACATGTAGTTCTGTTTCAGACTGAAATTCTTCAGACATGCTGTTAAAACAGAGGTTAGCCCATGAAGAAGATACAAGCTTACAGTCTAATTCAGCCCAATTTTAATCCTAATATCTATATGTCTTTTAATGGGTAGGCAGGTTTACTTAAAAATAACCACAATCACCCCCTCCCACCCCCTAAACTAATCCCACAAACTGATTTAATTGTAAATCCCCACCAGGAGCAGCCTAATTGGCCGATATTGCATTTTGTTTCTTTAACGTGCTAAATCACTCAAGGAGAGAAAAATAAAAGCTAAATCCTTCACAGCTCCTGTTAAGTAGACGGTGGAGAGTCAAGTGCTTCATCAATCTTATCAAAACAACAGCAGACACGGTGTCACTCTGAGTCTCGGACTTTGCATGTTAACAAACCTTTTGCCAAAGGAACAAATGAATATGCAAATAAGTTTAGCTGGAGTCAAGTCTGGCTGATTGGCAGTCTTCACGCTTGGGAGGGTTGAGATGAGAATTCAGTATTGTGGTGAGGAAAACTGCTCTGTTCAATTAGCCTTCATCTACACCTGGTAGGTTTTGACATCACACTCTAGTAATGGTCTGATATAAACATACAACAAGCCTTCAACCAGAATTAACACCCTTGTCTCAGCACTGCAAACTAACTACCCAGCATCGCCGCCTTTAAGTAAGTCAAGACGCAAACTTCCGCTTCAGCCTTAAACAAGCAACCTCACCCACTGATTAGGCAGCCAATCATAATATTACATGCCGTTTTACAATCTAACAGACTCCCATGGTTTCCTGGATACCAAAGTACATATAGACTGCAAATGAAAAAGCAGGAAAAGGTCCCTGCAGCCACACACAGGTACACCACATACTCTATACTGCAGCTCTTATCGCGTTCAGGGTTATAGTGGGTGGATGCCACTGCAGCATGCACTGGGTGAGAAGTACATTAGGGTTACACACTAGACCGGTCACCAGCCAATCAAATGGCTGGAGACATAAAAACACATAATGAAGACAAACACTTTTACATCTAAGGATAATTTTTAGCGATTTTTTCCAGAAGTAAGAACTTACGTACATTGGTAAATTCCCAAGTTAAGTTAGGCCAGAATTTGTGGGGAAAAAGGATGTTTGTCATGAATAATAGGTTCCAATGTATGCAAATAGGAAGCGTGAATGTACAAACACAGTCCCCACAAAGACACAAACGAATGTGAACAGAGACAGATGGGTCTACGTGGCGCAATCAATGATGCAGATGACGCCTTAAATTTCAAAATCAGAGAAACTTCTTCTGAATTTCATTATTGTCAGGAGGCAGCAACAAAAAAAAACAGATAGACAAGTAGAAAAACGGAACTGGAACTGCTTTGAGCGACAATCTTAGATGAGACTTCACTTAACTGTTTGCACTCAAACTGTATACACAGAAACACAGAGTCAGTGAGTTGTTCAGCGAATATTCATACTGATAGTCAGGGAACATGTCTATTGGCTATTAGAGGACAATAAACACGGACCAAAGAAACTCCAGTGGTCAAACTTGTGTGTAGGGTTGCAAGTATCTATTAATCCCGACCAGGTGTCCATAAAATGCCAGAAAATTTTGAAAAATGTCAATGAGTGTTTTCCAAAGCCCAAGATGATGTCCTCAAATGTCTTCTTTTGTCCACCACCCAAAGACATTCAATTTTCTTGCCATCATGTATCAGTTGCTGTTTTCTTGCATGAACTTTGAATGTTTATGAATATGAAATGACTGAGAACTGCTCGCAACAAAATATGCAAATATGCATAAAATAGACTAATCACAGATGAATGCAGCCTTTACAGTTCAGTGGACAATGTTATAGAACATAAAGAGTGTTAATAAACGCTACACATACAGCCTGTTTGCTCCATGCATGTATATTGTGTATATAACAATGATGATCATTTCCATTTACCATCTAAACATCCCCAGCTGTCACTAATGGAAAGGCAAACAGGCAACTTTTTTTCAATGTGAATGAAGAGACATAGCGAGGCTGAGCTAAATCACTCTGCTTATTACCATCCTTCTCTTCCTACTTCTTTCCTTTCAGTACACATCGAGCCAAACTAAATAGCCTGATGCCTTTTCACACATATGCTAATACTAAATAATCCTGCCAGTATCAGGGGGCGGGTAATTGGGTTGCCTCTTCTCTCGCCTCATTTGAGTCCATTTGCTGACAGGATTACAGGCTATTATCCCTCAGGATCCCTTAGGATCTCCTTAGGCCTTCAGATGGCCAAAACACACAAACAAATGGCGTGAGCGTGTGTGTGTGTGTCTGTACGTGTTTGTGTGTGTGTGTTTGGCTCTCTGCCTGAATACTGACTGTCATAGCACAGCTGTGTCATTTCAAGTTATCATCATCTTCTATCATTATTGCTTTCTCCGAGGATGCTTCAACATAAGTACAGCGTACGCCCCGATCTGCAGAACAAATAGTCCAGGACTTCTGTCCTCCAAAAGCCTCTCAAAGGCTGAGAAAGCTTTTGAGTGAATGGACGGAGGAGGAGGTGTGCATGTTTGTGACCGGTAGGGGCCACAAGAAGCACTTCAGGTGAGTTCATCACCAGAGGTCACAGCATCATCTTTAATGAGTCAAAGCAGCGACAGCTCTTTTAGCCCTCCATTACACAAATGCCCAATTAGGTAATTCCATTGTGATTAAAGGGTCAGTTCACCTAGATTAGAAAACATACTTTCCCACTTAGCTTTAATGATAGTATTGCAGATAGCTTGATAGACGTGCCACGGAGACCTCTGCCACTACCTCAATTCAGTGAAGATTAATGGAATTTTCTCTGTGCATCATAAGCTGCATTTAGTAAAAATCAACAGGAACACATATTTTCATAAAAAATGCTGTGTTTATATGGACCCGAGCCCTAACAAGAATAATCAGAATCAGAATAGCAGCCCAATAATAGCCCAATCAGAATAAAACTGTCTCATGTAACCACCTCAGTCGCAACAGACTGACCCAAACCATCCTTACTCAAATGTGTTCAAAATGAAAATATTAGCGTCTAATAACCATATAAACACTTAATCTAATAATTTGCACAATGCACATGTTTGCCTCATGCAGGTTAACATTAAATGACGTGAACAAGTTTCAGGGAGGCACAGAAACATGGCAGAGATTGGATTGTTGAACACCTCAGCAGAGGAATGGGAACCAAGTTTCCAGTTCTTGTTGATGAGTTTTAAAAGTCTTTTTGCACTCTCACCACGAAAGGTTGCATGTGACATGTGCAGCTGTTAAATTAGAAGGAACAGTAAGCTCAATCTTGAAAACTGTATTTCAGGTGGAACCACTACTTCTTCTTTTTCTGTTACATTTGCATCACATTAGACAAATATAACACAGCCTGCGTCACAGCAGGCAGAACCAGTTCACACATCATGAAACTCAAAAAAAGAAAGAGTGAAATAAAAACAGCAAAATATTTGAATTTCTGCAAAATAAACAAGAGACAACAAAACAAAAAAGGGGATTTACAGTAGAAAAGGTCTATGTCCCAAAAGAGTGAGTTATTTTCATTATGTAAACTGTAAAGTATTTTTTCAATTAATCATTCACTCCATAAAATTTAAGAAAAAAGAGAATGTCAAACAAAATTTCCAGTGAACATCTGCAAATTTCTTTTTTTGTCAAGTCAGGTCAATTTTATTTATGTAGCCTAACATCACAAATTTTTGTGTTCTCTGATCAACTGTCCAAAACCCAAAGATTATCAAAAATGTTGTCAATACATTTTAAAATATCCGATTAATCGACTAATCTTTTCAGCTGTATTAGAGACCTGAAAGATTTGGACTCCATCAATGTGGATGTAACTCACCCTCCTGCTGGTGATTGAGGATCATGTTCTTCAGAGTGTTGCAGTCCACGGCGGGCAGTCCGTTGTCCGTGTACGCAGACGGCCGGTAGTTGACGTCTGACCTGGACCGGCTGTGTCCCTTCTTGAAGGCAGAGTTGGACGAGGAGTTGGTGGTGTTGTTGGTGCACTCCTTGCTGTGGGCAGCCAGGTCGTTGGTGGAGCGCGCTCGGCTTCTCTTGCCGTGCCTCAAACCCATCCCCAGCCCCAACACGCTGAAGTTGTCGGCCCAGGCCAGGCCGAGGGGCCCCACCTCTGGCTGCTCTCTGGCCAGCAGGTTCCACACGCCGCTGGAGCTCAGCTTCCCCAACGCTGCACTGGAAACCTCCTGCAGCTGTTTGGGCTGCCTGGAAGGCTGGAGGCTCCCAGTTTGAGCTTGGCTCGGACCTTGGCCTTGCATCCCATCAATGCAGTGGATAAAATCCTCAGTGGCTTCGAGAGCCGGGCTGATATCGCCCACCATGTCAAGCTGCTCAAGACCCTCCATGGCTGAGCTCACAACTCAGTCTCACAACTAGATGGTGTTCCAAGATGGGCTCAAAAACCCAGTTAGCAGCATCCACATGTCCAAAAAACCAAACTTGCTGTCAGCTGGTCAAATGCTGGTCTTGTGAAAAGCTAAGACGGGTTAAGGAAGATCCGAGCAGCCTGCAGACTTCAAAAACTGGTGTGTGAAGCCAAGACAGAAGTCTGCTCTCCCCCACAAGACAGGGCCTTCATCCAAGGTTACAGTCTTCCTTCTCAATGGTGTGCCTTGAGCTCTGCGGGGCAAGCTGATTACCTCTTATGCCAGAGCTGAACGGGACTGGCAGTAGCCTGGGACTCCCCAAATTGAGCCAATTTGGGTGATAAATGTTGCTACTTAGCCAGATACACACACTCTGGGCAAGAAAAATGGTAAAATCCCTCTGACTCAGGCTGAAACGTTCAGGGGCTAGAGGATGTGAAGTCAAAATCAACCATCAACTTCACTATTTGTGCTCTTTTGGTGCATCAGGTGGCTGGGAGGTCATCTGATTGGAGACTGTTTGTGGCTTCACTGTAACAGACAGTAGAGAGGAACAGGAAACAGTAAAGAGGAAGCATGGTGAACAAACACAAGAATGGAAATACAGCTGACAGTGAGAATACTGTGATTCATTTAAACATAACTCACATATCAGGTGCTTTGTTAAAGTTTAAATAAAAGCTTTGCCAAGAGAAAAGTCAGACAGTGAAGCCTCTAGTTCAGCAACTTTAAGCATCAATCTACCTACCCACCCACCTACAGTATCTTCATTACACTGACACCGGAGCTTCACGAATTCCTCCTCAGCAAATAGAAACGATCATCCTCTCTCACATGTCCTGATGAAATAATACTCGACTTCCTCCTCAGCTGCTTATCACTGCACTGAGCAGACAGAGGGGAAGCAGGCCAGGGTGGGGTTCCCATCTATCTGCCTGACCGCCCATCTCTTCTGATTCTCTCCACTCCTCTGTTTATCTCCCTATCTCTCTCTCTCTCAATACCTCTTTCTTTCTCATTTCTGCTCTCTCACTCTCATTGATTTTCTTCTCCTCCACAGCTCAGCCTCTTTTACTTTCCTCCATATATGAATTATTTAAAGACCATTACATCACTGCAATTCAGTTTCTAGTCGGGACAGACAATACATTGAATATTTACAATTTATCCATGATAGTTTGTTGACAATACAAAGGATAACATTATATCTCTGTGATTTCAATTGATTTTGTTTGGGCATTTATCAACTTTTATGCATCAATCTTGCACGAGTAATTCCATACAGTCTACTACTGTATGGGATAACTAAGAAAGATATTGCAAGACATGGCAATGTTACACTGGAACTGCTGACCTGCTCAACTGCCATTTCCACAATTTCAATCCAAAACATTTTCCATTTAAAAGTCACTTTGTATCTAAAATACATTTTTCATCTAATTCCACTAGACAATAGACAAATAAAAAAGAAATCAAATGAGAGAAACAAAAGGAGAATTATATAAAACCTGCACTAGATGGCAAAGCCTATTTCTAGCAATGCAGTTTGCCTGTGTTCTCCAAATCTGATATCTGAATTCACTTTTAATTTTAATTCATGATTCAATTCTTTTTTTCGGTCAAACATTTTTTTGAATTAACAACGATGCCCTGTCAGTCATTCAGTCAGCAAGTCAGAATCTTCATTTGCAAATGCTGCAAATAGGCAGGGTGGAGAAAATAATACTGTGAGAATCACCAATTCTGCTTTTTCCATTTGATTCTTGAAATTGAGCATTCATTTTTTATCAATTTTCGATAGTATATAGAGATGCAAATTGAGAACTACTTCCAAATTGCCCAATAAATCTGAATCATATACCTCCAAGGTTATTAGTTCCTTTTATTGATGCTGCCATGTTTTGAAAATGTAATTAAAACAAATCCTGAACATTTTTTTTCTAATTTCACCCATTTTAGATGATGACAGACAGTGGATACAGCTAGCTCTCAGACTAGTTTCTACTCTGTTTCTACATTGTGTTCAGACTTGCAGATAATAAAACAGTTGCTTGATGCCGTAAACCTGCATAAGCCTTCTTTTTTCTACAAAGAAAACTGATCAGGAATCAATCAGGGACTCAATAAAGAATGAGACCAATATGCAAATCAACAATGGCACTGGTATCAACAAGATCAAATCAATTCCTGTCCTTATAAGTGTTTTGGAATAACAAAGGGGTCAATGAATTTGAGTCTAATATTTTAGAAATATTCTGTCTTGATTAATTACAGCATAAGTTGCAAAAATGTGATGGTAGCATTTTTGCTGAGACATCCACTGTAGTAATGATCACGAAAACTGATGAGTTAATGTTCCGTTTTTACCATGACATCATCTGCAGATGCAGTTCTGACTTAACCGAGCATCGTCATCAAGGTTAGTTAGTCATCGAGCTTCCCACTGAACTCCTGTTGACTCACGCATGCTGTGAAGCCGATACAGCCAACGTTAGCAGGAAAACCACAGATTGGTCTACTTTTGATCAGTGATGCTGTGAACTCAAGAGGCACGTTTGATGTGACTCTCTTTGAAATTTTAAAATACGTCTAAAATATTAGACAGCTGAATGAAGAAAAGTCAACAAATGAAGAAATGACTTTGTCGATTTTGTTTCACTCCCATCACTAAAGTATAAATCTGCACATTGCATATGCTGCATCTAATTTGGCATGATAGTCAGGATGAACTTCAATTTTGTTTCACTCCATCGTTTAAGTGAACTGTATTTCAATCAATTCAATTTACATCTTTTATTAAAATGCAACCTGTATCCAGACAAATCCGGATAAGAACAACATATGTTAGTGCAAGGTGGAAATGCATCGTGATTGCAGCTTGGATTGTGTTCGGATATTGTGTAGGTGTAAACGTAATCTGTACAATGTTCTAGCATCTGTGCTGCCACCTCAAATTCCTTATGTGCAAATTTTTCTTTGGAGCACAGTGATAAAGTCACAATGAGGATAACAACAACACACTAAAATACCAAAATAAAATAATGGTTTCTCGTTTGAGAGAAGCCAACAACGTACTGTACATGAAAGAAATATAAGAGGTAGACATCCTGTTTCATTTGGCCCTAAACTTTTCATCTTTAACGCTACTCTGATCTCATATTCAGGTCGAAGCTGCTAAAGATCGGAACTTTACTGATAATTTACAAGTGTAGCAGTTATACCTTTTAGCTAATGAATACTCACTATGCTGGTGTACAATAACAGAAAACATGAGCACAGTGTGGAATGTGAGGTTAACAAAACTTCATTGACTTCCATTATGTAAAGCTTTTGTTTATATGATTAAATGGATTTTTTCTGTTAAAGGAGAAAAGTCTTGGCACTCACTACCTGATCACTTGAAATTTGCTGAAACATCCTGGTTGATTCAACAACAAAGATGGACTCATGACTAGTTTTTAAATGCAATGTCTTGTAATGTATGTTTTATCTTATCTTGAGGTACTTCGTTTTAATTTGACTTTATGATATGTTGCTGTATTCAGTTAATCTTCTTTTTACCTCACTCTTACAATCTGTTAGTTAATAAAAGCTCTTCGAGGCACAGGTGTTGCAAATTAGCATCTGCTATAAACAATGTGACACTTACATCAGAGAGCTGCTTTCAGTTTGTCTGCATATACTGCATCTGGTAAACTTGGTAGGCACAGTCATATGTGTATTTACCTCCTGTCTTTTGGTTTGCTGCTTAATCAAAATGAATTTATTATCCATATGTTTACTCTCTGCAGCTGAACCTTTTATAACCACCCACCACAAACACATCCCTTAGTAAACACACAAACTAAAACATATAGATCTGGTTAATATGAGCAAAATCAAATAACACAATCATTTTAACCAAATACCTGAATACTGCAATAACACTGTAGGGATGACTGTTAAGCACAATGAGATTTCTGATAAATAATCATCAATAATGTGGATATCATGGCTGCAACTAACAATCATTTTCATTGCCAATTAATCTGCCAGTTATTTTCTTGATTAATGGATCGGTTGGTCCATAAAATGTCAGAAGATCGTGAAAAATTTTGGTCACTGTTTCCCAAAGCCCAAGATGACGTCCTCAAATGTCTTGTTTTGCCCTAAATCCAAAGGCATTCAGCTTATTGTCATAAAGGAGTAAGGAAAAATATTCCCTGTTAGAAAGCTGGAATCACACAATTCTGACTTTTTCAGACTGCTTAATAACTTATAAAAATAGCTGGCGACTGCGTGGGCAAAAGCAAATAAGAGAACAGCTATAATAGTCTGGTAAGTTGAGAAAATTACATCATTTTAATGCACTGCAGTCTTTATAACCAAGAGGAGACACTTGTGCCATATCAAGATATCCAAAGTCTAAGACGATATCTAGTTTCATCTAATGTTATTGATATAATACAGATATACTGCCAGCCCTACTAAAACATTACACCGTTTTTTATAGGCACTTCATGTTTTTACTCAGCTGTACGCATGTTATCTCTAATCACACACCCATACAATTATGTTTTTATGTCCTGGCCCTGAGAGCAACTATGAACGTCAACACACCTCAAAATGTGATCAGAACTCTTAAAATAGAAAGTGACAACTTCCATGGTGACTTGAATGCACCACTGGTCCTCATCTCTAACGCTGGTTAAGCCTATTCATCTTTAATTGTTCCAGTAAAGTCACACGATGTTATTAAGGCTAGCCGCAATCAGAAATGGAAAAACAGCCGTATTCAAACCCCAGTGTTGTTGTTTGTGTTTGTCTCCGTGCCTTCATCCATAAACACACAGTCAGCATCTCAGCAGTAAACAGTGACAGAGGTGAAGCCACGGTCAGCGTTTCGGGTAGCTAAACTAACCTACAGTGTAAGCTAACTCGCTAATAAGCCCTATTTATCACGACACACAAACTGTATATAGATACCCATGTAAAATCGATTGACTGTTCCAAGAGCTTACTGAATAAGGCCTATTTTTGCCCTCAGCTGATGAGAGCCGAACAGGAGGCTAGTTAGCTAGCAGCTAACGCTAGCTTCTCTCCATCCTTGAGCAATGTCACTTTAATACAAGATAAAACTGTCCACTCACTCCGGTCATAACCATCATATACCAGTGTATCTTACTGGTGTTGTCCTGTGGTGAAACCTTTGCCGTTCACAAGATGTAAAACATAAATCGAGACTCACCTTACTGTGTTTACCACTATGTCATTTTGACAGTCCGTCAGCGATAAAGTCCTCTAAACGAAACTGAGGCTGCAGCACAAAGGTTCCGGCTAACGTTTGTACACTCTACAGTACACCGTATGTAGCATGTGCAATGTTATTAATTCATTACATACACCAATCAGTACCTTATACTAGTCATTATGACACGATATTTTATTTTTCTTCATTCTCAGAACAAGGAAATAGAAAAAACTATATTAGTGAATATTTTAAAATGGTGAAAGTAACCTGAACAGTCACAGCTTTTGGTTCTGCTGCATTGATTTAGATTTTTTTTTCATAGTGAGTCTGAAAATATTATAGTAGTGCATTACTACATCAGTGGAATACTCTTTAAGTAATTATTAAGCAATTTTTGAAATGTAGAAAGTAATGATTTTGATTAAGTTTTGTAAATTGATTAAGCTGTTTAAAGCTGCATTCATTAACATTTTTACATTAACAGTTTGTCAATCAGTTGTCAGTAGACTGCCTGTAAAGTGAAAGGGGTTGCTTCCTGGCATGGAGAATTATCAGCCAAATCTGCAGTCCTATACCTTCTCTCAGCTTATTGTTTTAGTTTGACATGTTTCACAAGCTTTCCTGTTTTCATTCACTCTCACTACTTTAATTAATGTAATTTCTTGTAGAGCAAAATCAATACTGGATTTTTAGCGTTGATGCAGATACTGATATTGGGGAGTAAATTAAATCTGATATTAACATATCAGCCTAGATTCTTATGTATGACATGTCATTGAGGCACATTTACTAATATTTCTAAAAGATAAATAACTTTAATGAAAAATGCACATAGAACAGAAAATATCTATATATAGAACTTGTATTAAGAAAAAGGGTGAAATATACACAAAATGCAACCTATAATATAAATAAATAAAATAAAAAAAAATCAGTAACAGCACACACCCACATACTGGACAACAAATATGTTGAAACAAAGAAGGTGGTGGAGAAAAATGAATTAATTACATTTGTGAAGTGGCCAGCAAGAAGACTCAAATAAATGCTAATGGTGCTCCACATTAAAATCTAAACTTCAATATCAATATTTCAATATGGTGACATTTTTCCCATTAAAGTTTCATGGTAGAGTTGAATATTTTCATGGCTATCTGTAGTTTATAATGAACCAAAGGCTGCACAGGGATCAAAAAAGTTTTACCACATCTTATGAGCTTTCCACATTTTCCCAAAACCCATTCTCTGTCTCTCACACTAATGTGTTCTCTATTAAGGCTATTTTGATATACACAAGCCATTTCCATTATTTTCATTACCATAAAATGGGATAAAAATCCCTAAAAGGTATAATCAATACAATGGCTGATAGCAGGGTGGGGTGGGGGGGGGGGGGGGCTGCATTTATTTAGTTTCACAAAGGTAGGTCATGACACACAGACGAATCTGAGCATGAGAGAGAGTGGGACCAGAGAGTGGAGGACAAAGCAGAGGTGGACAATAGTTTCCTTCTAATGGGCTGCTTGAAGCTGCCCCAGTGTCAGTATCAATCCAACACAGGGAAACATCTTTCTAGAGGGACACAGTAATTCTCCTCCAACCTGTCCTCCAGCACATCAATATATGGGACCAATAAAGGACTTTCTTTGTTATTACAAACACATATGTGAATCAATATTGTCCACCTCCAGTATCTTGGACATGCAATTCCATTGATCTGTATGAGATCTGTATGTGATCTGTTTGCAGGTATTTATAGGCTTTGACCGTAAGAATCTTCAGAAAAATAACAGTACTGTATACACAGAGAGGATGTGTGGGTGTGTGCTGCCCTGCTGCCCCGGAAAGTGCTGATCTGCTGTTTGGTTATATGCACCAATAAAGCACAATAAAAAACTGAAATGTGAAGGGACTGAGGTCAATTCTGTTTTGTTTGTTTGTTTGTTTGTTTTTTACCTTATCTTGAGGCCCTCGTAAAAAGAGACTTGTGTAAAAATCTAGTTTTAATTTGTTTAATGGTTAATTTGGTTTTATTTTGATATCAGTAGGAGTCGGGTAAGATGAGCCAGTTTTACTTATGTTGTCCTCTTGGCAAGGAAAAATGAGACAGAAGTACAGTTTAAACATTTACCCTCATTTCAGAATGTCTCCTATCAACTGAAATCATAAGAATGCATCTATGACAAAGGGCCCTGAACTTAGTGTGATATCTTTTGTACAATGTTTAACACATAATAAACCAAGATTACTTAATTAAAATAAAATCATGATCAGATCAGTCTTCAGAAATTTGACTTAACTTCAGTGCCTTATTTGAACTACTGGCTCAATTTAACCCACGGCATTTGGCTCACTCTGTCTCATTACAGTCATTTTGGATTTTTTTTTAGCAATTTATGCTAATCTTCAGCTAAATTATTCAGGTGGTTTAATGCACTGGCAAATAATCAACAGGTATAATATAATATCCATTTTTAGACCAGCATAAATTTGTTTTGACATGACAGTCATTACACCTGATATGCAGAACATTCACTTGAAAAGCAAAAAATGTTTTTTTGGGGGGTAAATAAATATTTTCCACTTGTCCCATGTGCTTCTCTCAGTCAAACCCAGATAGAAGTGATGGGTACTTCTGGAATTTATGGTCACATGACAATAAATGTGCACACCAATAGAAGCAGGGTGTGGGTCAACTTACCCAGTGAGGTTAACTTGAGCAACAGTGTCCTCTTCATCATTGTTAAACATTAGATTTGACCTGTTAAAGGGACAGTTCGTCCCAAACTCAAAAATACATGTTTCCTCTCACCTGTAGTGCTATTTATTCATCTCAACCATTTTGTTGAGTTACAGAGATAGAAGATATGAGCTGTAGAGCTGTCTGCCTTTTCTCAAATACAATGGAACTAGATGCTCGACTTTTGATACACAAAACTCCAAAAATATATTTGAAAAACTCCATAGTAATGTCTCTTCTGAAACATTCATGACACAGTTATTCACAATAGTCCAAAGCACTTGTTGTGAGCGTTATAATGTAGAGAGTATTTTCTTTCTATGGTACTTTGGCGCTCTAATTCCATTATATTCAAAAGAAGGCAGAGATTTCTACGATCATGGTTGGTTTTTATTTTGTTTATATTTAACTCTTCATTATGGAAATTAAATTGAGGAAATTATGATGATTTCTCAATCCAAAATTTGTATTTGAAAATCAGTTCATATACTGGTGTCACCCTATAACATGTTTCATGATCCAGCTAACAGTCGATAAGCTGCGCTTTTACAGGTTTGAGCTTAAGGATTTGTTGCTCTAACAACAATTCCAGGGGAATTTTAAGGCTACATTGTGGGACCAAAAAATCCAGATTCATGTCAAATTGTCAACATTATAAGCTAACTGCTATCCATGTACAAAGAATGGGGCCCTGGTTTTGGAAAATGAAATGTATAGGATCTAATTATCTAATAAACCGTATTAATGGCCTCAGTTCAAATGGAGAAGTTTTGTCCCATGATAAATGATAAATACTGTTTCTAACAGGCATAATAATTTAAAGGGAAATGCTGCAAAATTGTTGGGAAAAAAGGTAAATCTGATTGTTCAAAATGTCACCATAAATACCTAATTGTCATTATGTCTAATCCAAAAAATATTATTAACAGTTTTCAAAAGCCCATTTAGGAAAACCCCAGTTGGGCCTCCTCCTCTTCTCATCTGCTCTCTGAATGCTCTTTGTCTGAATTAGTTTCAAAAGTTCTCCCCGTTGAAGGAGAGGAGGGCCGGGCTGCCCTAATGGCCTGTACCATGTTACTGACTGTGCAGCATTGCTGCAGGATAATGGTCGTACACGTCTCAGGTATGAAGTACATATATATGTATTTCATTAACATTATGCACATGTACGTAAATAGCCTATATTTCATATTACATTACATATAACATATAACACATTAAACATGTACATGCACATTGCACATTACAACTTATTGTTTACAGTATTTTTATTTTTATGTTCTTTACTTTGGATTCTATTTTTTATTTTATTTCTTACTATATTTCCTCTTGTGCTGCTACTTTTTGTGCTGCTGTGTCAAACTGAATTTTCCCTCATGGGGCAGGAATAAAGGAACATCTTCTTCACTTATCTTCTGATTTTTCTTTTTCAGAATTCATTACTTATGGAAACATATTTAGCAAAAACAAATTTAAAAAAAATTAAATATAGTCCTGTATTTGACATACATTCTATTCAATACAAAACCTCTACATGGAGAAATCATTTTCTGCTTTCAGCAAGCACAAAAAACATTTGTTTATTGGATGAAATTGTATTACATTTTTTTTCTTGCTATTTCCATTAAGCATTTGTCATTTGATTTTTCATAATTGTACATTAAAAAAGGCATGAATGGAAGTCCAGGTATCAGTGGTTATGACTTATAATCCACTGTCTCTGCAGCAGTGTAGCTGTATATGAGCTTTAGAAATCCTTTTAGGCTAAGTGCCAGTGCCTGGATGTGGGGATTGATGCAACAAATAAGCATCAACTTCAGGAATAAGACCATCTCTGTCCATGAGGCTCCATCATTTCCCATCTAACAGCAATCTCACATCCCCTTCCCTTGACTCGTGCACTCAGGTCTCTCTCTGTCCTGTCAGTCTTGCCTATTTCCTTCTTTATTTTGATCATACCATCTTCTAGTGATGACTAAATTATGATTAGATTTAAGGATGTGCCATGCTTTCATCTGTCTAGTGCGTTGTTTAATATTGCCCCCGCTAACCCCTCTCGAACCGCCACCCCGACCCCCCAAACACATACAACACAATAGCCATCTACCTCGTCTCACTCACCCGCTATTGAAGAGTAGAGTGGCTGCTTGGTTCCCATGGAAACAACATGTGTGTATGTGTGTGTTCAGTAAATGTTTCTCCCTCTCTGAGATTAAGTTGGACCTGCACACACACGCAGAAAAACACAGGTACATTTTTAATATGCAAATAATCATCTTTCCTTTAATGCAACATGTTTACCGCTGAATTATACACCTGCCTCAGCGCTCCTGAGACACAAAAGAGTACAAAAGCACAACAAACAAAAACAAAATAAAAATTTTAACGTTGTAAATTTTATTAGGAACTGAGAGATTTAGTAATCTAGGAGCAAAAATTGAAACACTTTGACACAACTAAGTGTTTATTTATGAGAGAAAATGCTGCTGGAATATCTTCGCATAGAATATGTTCATAATTTTTCAAGTCTGTATTAGCAGAGACCCTGCCCTCTACCTGTATTTCCACATTTTCTCATTATTTTATTGCAAACTGGAAGTTTCAACAATCCAGAACATCAGTATTTGATGTTCTGGTGTATTTATGAACAAATGCGACCTTTAAAGCTGGAGTCGGCGGTTTATTTTTTAAAGCGTGCACCATGTATTTAATAATAACATTCATTAGTTAATGTGTTGCTTAATAGTATCACCACATGTGACGTTTCAGGCTTTCACATACTATTGAATTGATACAATTGAATTTCCAAAAGGAGCAGTTTCTGGTGTGCGGACCTATTTTTCATCATTTCTGGATGTTTGTTCTGTTTCTTTTTGAGTCTTCAAACAAGTTGCTTCAACCATAGATAGTATATTAAAGATGGATTCAACCTATTTAATATACCATAATGACTCCAACATGCTATTTGGACTGTAATACTTATTTTTGAGCGCTAGGGTCTTACATATTTCTCCTTTAATCTAAAACATTAAAGTTCTCAAAGTAGAAAGGTGGCACAACATCAAAGCAGTAAAAGTTCATGTTTTATTAAAATATAATTCTCTTATCTGCTCGCCTGCAGTGAAATCAGCAAGACTTTTATATTTTATCTCCACTTTTTGCTTCAATCTCCATTAGTAGAAGTGTATTCTGAACTGTCACAGACACAAACATCTTCACCACTTGGACAACATAAAATAAATTCAAAGATGCACAGAAACACTGTAGATCACTGCACTCATACAACGCTGTTGGATTCAAGACAGTTGAATTATTTTTAAAGGGTTGGAATTGATGAAGCTCAATCAGAGATATTGTTTTTTATTCTATGCATTCTTTCTTGTCAAAACCTCAAATTTTGCCTGTAACATCAATATATATTCACATCTTAACTAAGTTTAGCTAGCTAATCTACATCAACCACTGCTAAAATGGTAAAGACACATCCACTGTCTTACACCATAGACCCAACTACAATCTGCTTCTAAACCTATCCAAGTAGTTTTTGCGCCTGAACCTAATCATGTAGTTTTGCAGGCTAAACATAACCAAACAGCGACTGTTACAGTGTCTTGTAGTAGGCGACTGGCCATGTCTTGTAGTACTGTGGACCAACAGTCAGACCTACCTGCAATCATTAGCTAACTAGCTCGCTGAGCTACATCGATCTTTAGCTAGCTAGTGTTTTGCTAACATTAGCTAACTTAATATGTGAATATAAATCGTTTTGACAAGAAAGGAGAAAGCTGACAAATTGTTGTTGTTAAGCCTGAAAACTAACCTCACAGACAGAGCTACTGTTTTTTTCTTTTAATGTTAACTTAGGTCAGGCTTATTTGAGCTTGCTTTAAGGAACTGAGTTGAGCAAAAAAGTAGAGTGAGCCTGTCATAACTGGTTATCTTGCTTCATGACACGTCCCTGTTTTCTCTGTGTTTATTTAGATTATCATGACTGTAAGGAGATAAAGAAGAAGAGATTTAGCTGTTGCCCTTTGTTTTAACGTTCAGTTTGGAAGTGAGTTTTTAGAAAATGATCTGAAACATGTGGGAATGAAAGGTGTTTGACATGATGGATGTGGACACGTGTGTGCATGTGTGTGCGTTTGATGTCCACTGAACAACACAATGCTCTATACACAATACACAATAAGTGTGAATGTATGAGTGTGTGCGTGTGTGTGTGTGTGTGTGTGTGTGTGTGTGTGTGTGTGTGTGTGTGTGTGTGTTCAGCCCTGGCACCACACGTCTCATTCACACCTAATGATCGCAGCCTCTCACTGGCAGCCATCTCTCCTCCCAGACCAAATCCAATTACTGGGGACAATAGAAACCAGCTCCGGGCTCAGGACTCCATCAGCTCCTCTGTGCTGCTGCTCCCTGCTCCGAGACTCCTGCTGGACCCCTAATCATGTCGAGGGTCCAGAAGGGCCACAAAGTACACCTGTAGACACACACGCACAAATACAAGTACAAAGAGAAACACAAATCCAAACACAAATCCAAACAAAACATACAAACATTTACAAGTGTAAGAGTAAACAAAAAGATCCAAGCAAATGGAAATGAGAACAGATGTAACTGATGCTACAAGAAAACACAAATAAATTCCTAATAACTAAAATAACAAAAGCAAATATAAACACATGAAACAATCACGCAAATACAAATAAAAGCAAAATAAGACAAACACGAGCACAAATGCAAATAAAAAATATAATATACACTAACACATGCGAATGTCACATTGAATATTGCTAACTTCCAGTTCCACACAGTAAATTCAATATATTTTGAGTAAAATTCTTGATGAGAAGTCATTCCTACTCTGTGTGACACACAAGCACATTGTTCAGCACCACACAGTTCACTTGTCAATGGCTCCATCTAATGGCACAAATATGAAACAACAACGATTTCTTCCAGATGGACTAGAATCCTTGTAACAACCTTTTAAAAATCACGGAGTTCATTCTTAGGCTTTTCTGCAAATATGGGCATTTTTGACAAAATACAAAAACTCAGTCTCTTTGAATTTTGAATTTTAATCATCTGTAATAGTTAAGATTTTAATCTGGAACATGTTTATATTTTTATGATTTGCATTACTTGTTCATGTTCATTTCATACATTTTCATGTTCTATAAAATTAAAGATATATTTCAAATAAGCTTTGTGCTTTGGTGCGCTGTATTTTGTTTCTGTCAAGTTAGAGTGCATGTTTTACAATGAATGTGAGCTAAAATGACCATATTTGAGTCTGGAGGCTGTGACAAGAGGTTTGTCTCTGATCTAACTCTCTTTAACAGAAATGATTATTTCTATGGCTTCTATAAGGATGTCAGGCATTTATATGCCTGTCAGTGACAAAACAAGCACTTTTACAGTTGCCCGTATCGTTTACGTTGCAGCCTGTTTGATATCTGATGGCTGCAGTGGTCTCTCTCAATGAGTATACTCAATTTCCAAATTTGTTGTCCCCATTTGTCACTTAGACACAAATGTGGTTCAAAATAATTATCTAACTGTTTGGTAAGGACAAACAATAAATAGTCCAGCAGAAAAGAGCCTGAGCTTCATCTAGTGTGTGTGGCCCTAATTAGCCCCATATAATAATCTGTAATACATTAATAAATCAATATTTTGAGAAAGTAATTTTCATAATCTGAGATACAAACTCATTATTTTCAGATAAGTGAGTCATTATTTTGAGATAATAACTCTATTTTGAGATCCTAGCTCATTATTCTGAAACAGTTACTCATTATTTTAAGAAATTTCTTGATTATAATGACTTACGTGTTGTTACTAGACCGGAAGTTGCTTTAGGACTGCGGCTTTGTCGCTCGTTGGGCGTTTGGTTTTATTTTGAAAGTTCCAACCGGATGTGCTGACTGTTTATTGTCACGTGGTGGACGAAACATGGCGAACGCCGGTAGAGTGACCGTGGATGGGGCTGACATGATGCGTTATGCTGAATACGCTCCGAAAACAAACGTGAGGAGTGATGCGGAGATAGACAGACGGTTGGTGAGTGTCTGTTTTCACACTGAAGACCACTGTGGAGTCTGTCAAACTAAACCTGTAATGACCGTGTTATGTAACCTCTATGACCGCTAACGTGTCGGCACATCTTGCATCAGGTGCGTTAAGTTAGCTAATAAGCTAGGTATGTTAAGCGATGGGTATTGGTTTTTCATTCTATAGATTTGACCAAACGGTACATTAGTTTTAAGGGCATCTCCATGCATTTTCAGTTAAATGGGGACCGTTTAAACTGCAGGGGCCAGTTTGTAACAAGCTAATCACAGGTGGTAAACCTAAAGACTGATGTCAGTCATAGCAGATTCACCTTTACAATTAATGTTTGGCTAACATGACATAATCTCTGTATTGTCGGTCTGATAAATGAAAGATCACGGACTTTAACTCCACATTAACCTAACTAATGAATGAGCCAAATTGATTATCTATTTAGCTTTTACTGTTGGTTGTAAATTCAAATTCTGTTGCAGGTAAAAACACAATATCACAACTCCATGTCACATAATGACGTATTGTAATGCCACAATTAAAGACTCATTATATTGAGTTTTCTGACTGCTTTTGTGAGTTACTCAAAATAATCCAGACACTGGACTTTCATGTAGGAAGTACTATGGTACAAAGAAATCTCCATGGGCATTATCTTTAATACTCGGCAGCTCATTGAGCATATGATATATTAAATGGCAAAAAAAAAAAAAATCTCTTTGAAGATGTTTATTAAAATCTATGTATCGCTGCAATGGGGCTCCTTCCTTCCTTCCTTACCTACTGACTTATGACTTACAGGGAGGGACTCTGATTGCTGTCGGCCTCGGTGTGGCTGCTGCAGGTTTTGCAGGTAAGAACAGTTTGACACAAGATTAGTAATTTGCAAAGACAGATATTATTTGGATGTACATATGCATTTAGAAATTTGCTTGGTTTGGAATGGTTTCTTTTTGTGTGTTTGATCCACAGGCAGGTATGCATTCCAGCTGTGGAAGCCTCTTGGACAAGTCTTTTCTGAAACTGTCAAGAAGATGCCCACATCGGTGAGTAGTTTAATAGCCTCCTACACATCTGCTGTGATGCTTATATTCAGCCATATTCTGCTAAATTTTACATCTCACCGCCTGCACTGGATGTCACTTTCTTCCTACTTACTATTCTACACCTCATTGTTGAATGACTCTATATATTCAGCCTTTCAAAATATTAATTCTTCTTCAGTATATTTGATATGTCAAACAAAAAATGCTTGATATGGATGTGGAAAACCCATCCTCAGGGTGATACTATTGAAAGTCAATGCTGTGATCCTTCTCTGTCACCACAGGCTTTCTCAACATATTACAAAGGAGGTTTTGAGCAGAAGATGTCCAAACGAGAGGCCAGCCTCGTTCTTGGCATCAGGTAATACAACGTGTTGTAGTTAAGATTTCTTGAGTGTTATCCTTCACTGTGTATCTCACGCTACTCACACGGATGTATTATTTGTTGTATGTTCAGCCCAGGCAGCAATAAGGCCAAGGTTCGTGAGGCCCATAGAAGGATCATGGTCCTGAACCATCCAGATAAAGGTAAGATAAAAAAAAAACTCTGACCCTCACAAAGTGACAAAGACATGAGTCAGATGTCTTTAGGACTTCAGCTATTGCTATATTGATTTAAGTTAGAATATTGATGACAGCCCTGCAAGCAGGGGTGGGGATCATTAAAAAAATATGATACCCGTACCAATACCAGTACCTTCTAATTGATAACAGATACCAAAGGAGTTCTTCATTCGATACCTTTTTTCACTGGATCTTCCTTATGAAGAATGCTTGGTTGCGATTGGCTGTGAGCAAAACCATATAAATAGTCATTATTAGCGCCAGTCCCTTGAAGTTAGGGTGAGCATTCGTACGGAACCCAGTATTAGTGTTAAATGGTGTTTGAAAAGCTTTTGGATGGTTGAATGTTAAAGAAGTGATCACAGAAGTAAACGTGTGTGTGTGTGTATGCAGGTGGGTCACCATATCTTGCTGCGAAGATCAATGAGGCCAAAGACCTTTTGGACAAAGAGACCCGGCGATGACATGCACTGTTTATGAACTCTTAAAAGACTTCCATCAACTTGTGCGTGATGTCATCTCTGTAGTTCTGCTCCATCGACATCCACACCACGGCATCCACCCAGGCTCCTGGAAGGTGGCAAAATATATATTTTCATGAGTTTACCTCTTAATAATGTTACTTTACTTACCTCGAACATAAATTGTGAGCATATAAATATGTGTTTCAACTAAGAGTGAACGATATTGCTTTGAGATGACTGCTGGTCATTTTTAATGTGAGTTCAGGTGTTTATAAATGAGAGCATTGGTGGGTAAAGTCTCCCTCTAGTGGTAGCTGTTCTGCTTCAAGAAATAGTTTCAAGAAAGGAAGAGTGCTGGGTTCATCATTTGTGGAGCATAAACGTTTTTTCTGTGTACAGATGTCAGCGTCTGAGGTAATATAATCTATTTAAGGAACAATAGAATAATAAATTCAAAGACTTCCATGTTTAAACAGTTATTGTGGAGAAACCTTTTTGTAAAAAAAATAAACTTAATTCAAAAACGGCAGTTGTGTATTTGTATTAAGAGTTGGATATTAGATCTTATTTTTAGGAGTTTTCTTACTCAGCAGATTCTTACCTCAGGGTGTCTTGAATTCACCCCATGTTTCTCTAGCTCTTACTCTGATTATGGAAATGGTTATCTCGTGTGCACAATATTAAAAAGATCAGATTACAGCAGAAAGCAGACTGCAACATGATTAAGTGCATGTAGACACTGAATACACTGGTATCTTACCTGGCGATGCTCTGTCAGGCCTGCACTGCAAATACTCTGTTAGCAGAGGTGGGGGACTTGAGTCACATTTGAGGACTTGAGACTTGCTTGACTAACATTTATAAAAGACTGGACTTGACTTTGTATTCATGACTTGAGACAGAAACTGGAGTCAGATGACTTGAAAGGACTTACCTTTTTTATTAAATATTTGCATTTGAGACAGCCATCATGGAGGGGGGCTAGTCAAAAAAGTAGGGTTGTTTGCCAAAAAATGTCAACCATGCTAGTAGTAACGGTTGAGGTTAAAGTGTAAACAGGCTGCACCAGAGCAATGATTTCACCTATAGCAAGGACCTGACTTGTTTCCTTCTCACCACAGTGACTTGGGACTTGCTTGAGACGTAAAGGTTCAGACTTGAGACACGAACAGTGGTGACTTACTCACACCTCTGTGTGTTAGTCTTTGTTGCTGTCTCTCAGCGTTTCATTTGTTCATGTTTCTTTTGTTATTAAAAACGAATAAAAGGCAAATTAAAAAAAACTCACCTCAGATAGTAACTTAAGAATTCTTTATTTAGAGGATGATGGCATACTGATGTCATTGTATACTGTATGTCATTGGACAGAGAGGACAGGAAGCAGGACACAGCATTTAGCGGTTACACTTACAGCAGCAGTTATTGGTCAAAAACACTAACCAATTACATCAAGGTTTGCTTGAAGAAAAAAAAAGTCAAATAAATAGAAAAGGAATCTGTCCTGTTCTAATGTTACCATGTTGGCAAATGACCACCAGTCCCAGTGCTCCCAGTCTGCACACTGAAAAGTCTGGACCAGAGCAGGTGGCACAGGTTTGATTTCCATCATGAAGGCAGAGGGGTTTCTTTAGAGCAGCGAAGTGGTTGGAGCCTCTGGGTCCTTAAAAGATGTAAACGTCAAAGAACTCTGCTGACTACAAGTATCACAGAATATTACACCATGAATCATCTTCATCCAATCCAAAAATGAAAGAACAGAACAGAAATTAAAATTCATTTTTGCTTAGAAATCAATTTATCCCTCCTAGTACATGATCTTTTTAATATATTACTTCAGTCATACTGAAGTTTGCAAAAGCTGACAGACATTTATAAATCACTTGAGAACTCGCAAGTCAGGTTTTTCTGAACTGGTGACATCTGCAGTATCATCAAAGGTTTTATGGCAAAACACAAAATACATTTAAGGAATCTCTAAGATAACACTGTGCTGTGTTTAACAGCCAAAACCTGATGTATACTGATCAGCCGCAACATTAAAACCACTGATGGCTAATGTGAATAACATTGACATGAAGAACAGGCAAGCATAAGGATCTGAGTAACTTTGATGCAGTCGTCTAGCCATCACAATCTGGCCCCTGTCAGAGGTTCTCCAAATCTGCAGGTCTTGTGGGGTGTTCCCAGTATAAAGTGGCTAGTACCTACCAAAAATGGTCCAAGGAAGGACTCAAGACTCACTGATGCACATGGAGATCAAAGGCTAGCCTGTCTGGTCCAAACCCACAGCAGAGATACTTTAGCACAAATTGCTGAAGACTTAATGCTGGTTATAACAGAAGGGTGCTGCAGTGCTCAAACTGACCCGTCTACTGCCAAAAGCACCTACAATGTGCACATGAGCATCAAAACTGGAAAATGGAGCAAGAAGAAGGATGCCTCGTGTTGACTTGGCCTCCAAATTCTCCAAGTCTCAATATGATGAAGCATCTGTTGGATAATCTGGAACAATCTGATCCAAGGCCCCTCGTCACAACCTAAGGGACTTAAAGGTTCTGTGGCTCACATCCCGATGCCAGATACCACATGACATCATCAGATGTCTTGGTGAGTCTATGCCTTGATGACTCAGGGAACGTAGGCCTACACAGCATTAGGCAGGTGGTTTTATTGTTGTGGCTGATCGGTGTCTATGTAGTTACCTTAGGCCGAGATCAAAATCAAACAATTAAATCCAAGCAAACCACAGGGAGAGTTTGAGGGCACACATGAGACAAGACTAATGGCATGATGGTGATAGATTAAGCTAAATCATGAGTACAAATTATTATTTTGAGAGCACAAATGATTAAATTGCTGCTTGACCCCATGCTGCTTGACCTCAGCTCTGTGTATGTTACTCAAACCGCGAAGTAACACACTGGGTGCTGAGGCCACAACACTACTCATTGTTGTGAGTTTTGAAGGTCAACCCCCTACAGTCAACTAATCCATTAGTCGTTGACAATAGTCTCATTTGACCACTTTTTCATGCATTTGTTAGTCGCAGAAAAAAAAGAGTTTTGACAGTCTGGTCATTTGCCATCGGCACATTTGGACCCATGAAAAAGAGACAAGCCCCCCTCCTTTATATAAAGCAGGACAGCAGGTGTTGTGATAACATGAAGGAAAAGTAACATCTAGCCGGAAAGTCGGAGGAGGCACAGACAGAAACTTGGTAAACATGTTAGCACCATGGAAGCTCCATCCACTCAGGTGAACAAGTGGCATGCTGGGAGGGAGGAGGTGGTGTTAGGCGTACATTAGAGGAATATTCTTATCCAAACTGATTATTTTACAGTCGATCGTCATCAACAGAGCATCCAGAGACATGAATATTAATAATTCCAGTAAATATTCCCAGTATTTTACATCTGTGATCCAGCGGGTCACATTTAAAAGGAAATCTGCTGAATCACTTAACGGCAGAAACGCAGTTAGAGGACGCTGCTCTCCCAGGGCACACGGTGGTAAAGCTGTCACGGTTTCTGATATATGGAGTGAAAGATCAACAGAAAAATCACATCCGGCTTGTTTATCCTCTTTCAGGAAGGGTAAGCAGTGAGGCTGATGGGAAATGTAGTCTTAATATAAAGAAGTACCATCAGTAAGAATGACCTACAGCTGCAGTGACACAGAAGCAACCAATCGAGGGCTTTCCTGGCTCAGGGAGATCAAATCGGAGGCATGGTGGAATTTAACCAGCAGGCCTTCGTTAACGAGCTTCAATAAGGCTGCTCGGTTTACCGTCATCAGCGATCCATTAGCAGTCCTGCCTAGCCCGCTCTAAGTCTTCATCCTGTTGCCCTGCCTCCTCCTCTTCCTCCTCATCTTGCTCCTCTTTCTCGCTCAGTTCCTCTCCGATCACATCTAGCCGTGCCTCCTGCCCGTTTAGAACCTCCTCCTCTTCCTCCTCTTCATTATGAAGTCTCGCCTCCTGCAGCTGCAGCCGCCGCTCCTCCACCAGCAGGAGGCGCTCTCTGACACCCTCCGCCGCCGCTGCTGTTTCACTGGGACTCCCAAAGTACTGCTCGCTCCTGAAACAATAACGATCCAAGAGGAGTTTGATTATATGAAACATGCTTCAATGATTTTTTTGTGCACTTGATTCAGTGGTAGAAAGTAAATAAGTACATTTAGATATATATACAAATCTGAATTACTTGTTCCTCACTTGAGTATTTTCATTTTATGTAACTTTATACTTCTATTCCACTACATCACAGTGGCAAATATTGTACTTTTACTTTTACTCTGCATTTGTCTAACAGCTTTAGTTACTAGTTGCTTTTCAGATTACACTTTTTCATACCTTTCCTGTCCAGTGAAATATGTGCATCTCCAAACCATCTTGGATTATCTTTCAAATTACAAAACTGAAAACAGAGCTGGTTTTTTGATACCACAAAAAGTAGACTTTTTAGAGATATAAAATGATGACAGAAAATGTCACATTGCTGTAGATAAAATTTCCCAGGGGTAGATAAAGTAGTTAAAATGAGGTCAACCCTAAACATCCACAGCAGTAAAATGCATCATACATTGCATCAACTATTTGGCTAAATTGCTCTTTTGATTATAGTCCAATAATTTACTGTTTACTGGAGCATTCAGCAGCTATAGAGCCAAACATTGTTCTCAGCTGGAAGGGACCAAAACCCCGAGCTAAAAGAGACTGAATATTGGACTTATATGTGTGAGGCAACTTGACACACAACTCCAAATGAGGGCCATTATTGCCACATATATTAGCTGGATGTGAAACTGCTGGGCAACTGTTAACGAGTTCGCCAAATCAACTTACAGTGAAAAGTTCACAGCTTGTTTCCACTGTCTCCATGAGGCCAAAAATCAGTTATTCCAGATTGTAGTTATTGCAGTGTGGTGGAGGTTAAAGTGAGGGTCTCCAGGGAATGATCACCATTGCAATGTCCTCTGAAGTGACAATAACTGATTTATGTGTAAATGTGTGCGTGCGTACCCATCAGGGAAGATAACAGGCATGGTCAGTCTGTCCAGCAGAGTTTTCCCTGCAGAGTCAACATCATCCAGAGACTCCACATCTACACACTCCTGCTGCAACACCTGAAATACAGTAAAAACACATGTACTGAGGACAAATTTCTACTTTTAACATACGCATGGCTGCAATGGAGTGCAAGGGTCAGCGTGATGTACATTTAATCAGCAAGTGTGGCTACTGTATGTTTTTAATTTCTACCCAAGATTATCTGATAATATATACCTGCTGAGACACAGATCCAGCTTCACATGCTACTGCAACATCTAATGATAATAATATTAACAATAATAATACAGTGAGGTCTCTCTCAGTCTCTCACCTTCTCTGCAGCAGTGTGGAAGTTCAGAGCCAGCTCCAGTCTCTGCTGTCTTTCCTCTGTGCTGACGCTAAACTGTTTCCAGACTCGGTTGAGTCGTGGCAGGGTGTCTCCGGACGAGCGTGTCGTACAGCGCAGAGACTGACAGAGGACGACAGTTGCCTGTAGCAGCTGACGGCCATAATCATAAGTGCTCTGACGGAAAAGAGAGAGGGGAAGATGGAGACAAAGAGAGGGACGAATTCAATGTCAAAAGTTATAGTTAGAAGCTCTGATAGTAAAACTGTTTAATGTCAGTTGAGGATGTGAACTCGTTGCTAAAGCTATAGAATATTTTGACATCAGTCTTAAGTGTCTCACCTGAGCGACGTCCACAAACTTTCTGTGTTTGTCCAACATGGCCCTTGTCTCCTGACTGTCGTCGCCCAGTCTGACATGAGTCTTCAACAGGGCGTCCAACAGCTCACCAAGCCACTCTACTGCCTGAGCACATACACACGTTCATCTCATCAATACAGGAAGTATTGCTGTGTGAGTGTGTGTGTGTGTGTGTGTGTGAGTGTGAGTGTGTGTGTGTGTGTGTGTGTGTGTGTGTGTGTGTGTGTGTGTGTGTACATGTGTGTGTGTGTGTGTGTTGTTATTGTTGCGTGCCCTACCTGTAAAGCGTCTTCTTCGCATTTGAACAGCTGAACCATCTGTAGCATCTTCAGCCTCCTCACGTCCACCATGTCCTCACACCTGCAACACACAAGCACACAGTTACAGGCTTCATTCACCTAAGCTAACTAACAATGGCTGCAGTGTGAAGAAGAAGAAGAAGAAGAAGAAGAAGAAGAAGAAGAAGAAGAAGAAGAAGAAGAAGAAGAAGAAGAAGAAGAAGAAAGCTACCTCTGCTTGCGGAGCTGCATCTCTTCCATCACGGCCTGGATGTGCTGAACGTTGTCCTGCTGTTCTCCAGCTGGACTCTCGGTTTCCTCCAGAGACCAGGACGGCTGGGTACACATCTGTTCCATCAACAGCGCCCCCTTCTGACGCAGAGAACCTAGACCTGCCTCTGCATGGAAGGGAGACAAGTGTCATAGAGGATCTTTGCTACACCCACAAGTTAACAATGTGTCACGGCTCAGGCCTTTAAGATGTAGATGTACATATTTAATCAACACCACGATGAAAACCACACAGTGAAATGTATCGTTCAGAGTACGAACCAACAGTCTGCAGCTTCTCCTCCAGCAGTTTCAGGTTTTGTTGAATTGATGCTCCATCAGCTGGAGCCACGTCAGCACAGAGCATGCCTAGTAGACCGTCCAACTGCTGCGACAACTGCAGAGACAGACACAGAGCTTTGATTATTCAGAGTAAATCACACGCATCCTGGAATCTTCTGGTTTTAGTTTTTAAAATTAAATTTAAAATAACAATAAATCATACTGATGGGCAAAGCTAGCAGTTTCCCCCTGCCTACAGTCTTTGTGCTAAACTGGGCTAAACATGTCCTGGACCTGTCTCTGTATCAGCACAAACAGCAGCTGATATAGTGTGTGAGTGTGAGTGAGCGCGTGTGTGTGGTACCTCCTGTGTGGTGCTGTGGAAGCTCTGCGCCGCCTGCAGGACGTTCTGTCGACCTTCCAGCTGAGCCGCCTGTCTGTAGCAGACGTCGCTCAGCTGCTGCTGCAGTGCCTTCAGCTCCACCACCTCCTCCTCCTCGCCGGCACTAAGCAAAGCAGCAATCTGCTGGTTCAACTCCACGTACACGGCAAACCACTCCTGCAAACACACACACACACAAAATCAGCCCAGTGCTCACACTTACCACCAGTGTAACTAAACAGCTTTGTTCGCTACAGCACACTATCACAGCACTGAACTAACATACAGGTTTTTTAGCTACACCACACTAAAACTAAAGCAGTCTAATACATCAATACGGTAATAAAAGCTTTGTGATTAATTTGTGGCAAGTAGTTTTCAGTCAATACAGAAGCTGAAGTATGATTGCTAGGTGCTGGAGTCATGAATCTATAAGCTTATCTTAACATAAAGACAAGCAACAGGGAGACAGCAGTAACTGACCCTTTCTAAGTCTAATTCCTTTTTGCGCTGCCCTCCAATAACAGTTGAGCAAGCTTGATACCTGGCAGAACCTCAATCAGCTTTCTCCTTTCCAGTTTCCTGTATTTAAATATGCTTGGTGCTAGATTTTGAAAAGAAAACCAAATTTTGAAAATGGTTAAAAGATGTTGCTGGGGGACCTGAAGTATAGTCACATCTTAAGTTAGCTCATCTCAGCAAAACACTAGCTAACTATCTGGCTAACAATCAATGTACATTAGCTAGGTAGTAATGTGGGTTAGAATAACCTTTCCCAAGTCTAGATATAACTAACTAGCTAATGACTGATGTCATTGTGTAAAATGTCTTTTACAGGTTGCACAGCAACATCTTTTAACCATCAAAATGTAGTTTTCTTTTCAACACAGATGAGCCTAGCACATAGCTAAGTACAGGACACAGGAGGGTTATGCTGGGCGCCAAGCTTGCTCAACTGTTATTGGAGCACAGTGCAAAAAGAGGCAGGACTTAGGAAGGGTCAATTAACATGTTATAGCTTCTTTGTTTACAACAATAAGCATTCTTAATACTTCTTAAACCTGCTGTTCTTTGTGATTCAAAGGGTAGCCCTGTGCAGACGATGATGTGCTGTCCCTGCTGCTCTGTGTGTCAGCTGCAGCTCACAACATCAAAGTGTCATGTGAAATGCATTAAGAGTGAATTTGTTTCTGAGATGTTCTGACTCTTTCACAGCTACAACTACAGACAGCAGAGTGGAATCATCAAAGAGCAAACTCCACTCAGATCTGCATTTAACCCCAAATCTGACTCATCAGTCTGTCACATGATCACATGTATGCGTGCATTTGTGTTAGCTGCATTACACTGTGCTGGCTCTCGATCTCCTCGTGTTTCTGCTGCAGGGCCTGAGCCGCTCGCATCGAGTCTCCGATCTCCTGCTGGGTCTTCAACAGCTCTGAACCTGGACCCTGCAGCCAGGTGACCACCTGAGATACAGAGAAAGAGTAAAATACACACTTAATAATCTCCTTTTGAGGGAAAGGTGGGAGGTGCTGGTTCCAGAAGTGAAAGTCCCAATCATTTTCTCCATAGACAATGTTAGTCAGGGAAGTAGGAGCACCTGCAGATCGGCTGAACATGAAACTCTTCCACTTGAATCATCAGCACAAAAAAATGGAGAAGAATTCAGGCATCATTAATTTTATTATTTACAGCTGTGCTTCTCCTACTGTGTGAAGATGTCTGCTGTGAAAAAGGCCCTCTGGGAGATTTGTTGTTGTTTGTGAGGATCTCCTTCAGTGAAGTCTTTGAGCTGTAGTGTAGCAGAGCTACCAACAGGGGGCTCTCAGGCTCTACGTGTCTCTCTGATAGAGCTATCGACATGATTTCACATAATGAAATATCAAGGTTTTCTTTGATGGTCACTGTCCATAAATCTTTTCTTAGATAGTTTATAATAAAAAACACTTTCCCTTTTTTAATCCAGTTCATATTTTCTTTGATAAGATTTTGCAACACAAAGATATTTACATGTCACAGTAAGGCCAATTGAAATACAGAAAGTGAAACACAGCTTATATATAAGAGCTGAAGCATATGATGTCTGGGAATTAAATCAGACATCCCATAATGAAACTCATGGATACACACTAATATTTTTAAGCACTGGCCCCACAGTCTACCACGCCCCTAATTTTGATGGCCAAATTGCATTTTTGGAGGTCCAAATGTAAACTTCTATGAAAACAATACAGAAAAGGCAATTTAACACAACTTTACACAGCCCTTCCTAACTGTGACACTTGTGTTGCCCACTTTTTTCATGCACTGGGATGTGGTGTTTCCTGTAGTAACTGTTTCCAGTGAGTAAAGAGCTAGTCTTCTTGGAGGAAACTGGCTGCAAACACCGCGCTACACTATGTCCTTAGCTGTGTCATAGATGTGTCAGAGAAACGGCAACTCTGAGTGGTGAGGAAAACGTTACTGGACACGTAAAAACAGAAAAATGCCTTTGCCCCTGTTTGGGAGCATTTGGATTTAGTCCCAGTAATAAAAGTGGGCCACTAGACGTTTGACTCAAGACAGTTGAGGCTAAAGAGAGTAGCACATCAAACCTCCATTCACACCTCAAAGTGTATCACCCATTAGCTGCTGCCAAAGTAAAGCCATCATCAGAGTGCACCAGCCGCAGGCTCTCCTTCTAAATATAAAAGCAGCCTATTGGCCACATGATTTTATTCACTGGCCAGTCTGCCAGTCTCATCTCTATTCAGCCCCGATGTGTCAGTACCCATCATGGCAACAAGTGTCATCGGTTCCTCCACCAACAATCTACGGAATAAAGCTGTTTATTTCTTTCTATTCATTATTCTATGGACCATAAGTATTTAAACCCAGCAAGACTTGTCTAAGTAGGCTAATAGCATATTAGACACACAGCATTGTAGGCTAGACATGTAGGTTGCCATGGCAACTCAGCATCTACATTTCGCTGTTTAAACAAATACAACAAAAAAACAAAAAAACACAATTATACTGAATACACCAGTGAAACGTCAGGCAGCAAGGTATGAAGATATGAAAAAACAGATAACATTCCCAGCATAAAACTAAGCTTGTGCACCTTTAATTTCTGACTTAATCAGTGAAGAAAAAGGGGAAAATCATCATAATCATAACGTCTTTTTATACCTTCATCATAACTAATTTTATTAAACTATCTATTTAAAAATTTTTGTATTTTACACAGTATTCACAATGTATCCTACAGAGATTTGTGGAAACTGTGAGTGTGCCTTCTTTGCTAGTGTGGATGTTTATTTTTTAATTTTATACAAAATACATATTACATATCATAGAAAATATTCCTGTTTGTCAACTACAAAATAAAAATCATACATAATGATTACAATTTTGTTATGAGTTGAAATCTTCACCACAGTACTATACAGTGCAGTAACATCTGGGACTGTGTATCCAGATGTGTATGGGTCAGTATCATGATTTAATTGTATTTATCAGGTCAGCGATGCTCTAAAGAGTGAACACACACACACACACACACTAACAGACACACACACAGTTCGATCCAGAACTAGGCCAACCCCCCCACCTCAAATCCTCCAGGCTAGCGACCGACATGTTGTGGTTACCATAGCAACCCCAGGCTCTTCTCCAAGACAGTGGTGTTACCCATCAGCCCCTGCGGCTACAGGAACCCCCAGTAACCGGGGTAGAGTCTACTCTTAATGAAGTGCTGTGGAGCAGTGAAGCTGCTCACTGACACGTTTCTGAGGGTCAAAGGTCGAACACTTAATGATAAAAGAATCAGGACAGGAGACTTTCAAAGATCTAAGAGGCTGATGCTGAAGCAGTACACATTAAGTCATTAACTGAGTTTTCTGCTGCATTCTGTATGAAAACAAGAGACTTTATTTGAGATTCTAGTTAATAAATAAAGCCAGATAGATATGTCAGCATGTAATTTGTAAACTCACAGATGGAAACACAGGTTCAAAGCTGTTCACACACCAATTTGTGTGTGTCACAGTTACTTTTGTTCGGTAATAATTTTCATCATATTCATAGCAAAAAATATTTTTTTACAGACAAAATGAGACAATAACTAAATTAAATGTATTATGTCAAAAACTACAAGGAAATCTATTGAGACTTTAATCAGTTAAAGAAAACAAGACAAAAATGTTAGAGGGAGGGATGAGTTGGGAAGAGATCCAATTTCTTTGTATGGTAAGGAGGTTAGATGCACACAACTGGATAGTGCTGATCTATTTATCATAATAATATAAGGTTTTATCATAAAAACTAAATCTACAGTAGATTTAGTCCACTAAAACTGAACAGTGTGGTGTGTGTGTTTGCATGCGTTACCTGCATGACCTTGGCATGGATCTCATCTAGCTGGGTGCGTTTGTTTCGCTGCCTGCAGAGCTCCTGGTATCTGGTGTACTGCTCCCTGAGCGAGTCCAACAGCTTCATCACCTGAGGCTGAGCCAGCAGCTCCTCCTCCATGGGACACCAGGCTGGACCTGCAGGTCAGAGGTCAGAGAGACATCAGGCAGAAGACATGCAGGGACGTAGTCCAGGACATCTCCTTATCTCTGATCTAAGTGTACAAAAGGCAACTAGAACGGTTCATTTCAGGACATTAAAATATCTGTGGCTGCTTTAAATCATCAGTTGGAGACTCCAAGTAGCCAGTTTTATTTTTTTTTGTCATTAGGCATTACAATAAACAGGATAATACAGAAGGAAACTTGGGAAGGGAAATGAGGGTTTATAAGTTAGAAATAAGGGGAGTCATATTATTATGAACTGAAAAAAAGGAATTAATCTTTTTATTGAACAGCACCTTGTTTATTCTTAATTTACTTAATAAACCTAAAATTTGTTTTCTTCCTTCATGTTGCATCCCTTGAACCAGGTCATAGCAACCATACACATCTTATATACTGTCTTGCACTCTGTCTTTGTAATGTCTTTGCATCATGAAAGAAACTGGACAAACACACTTATTGCTAAAGAGTATTTCTACAAACCAGCTAGCATTACTTGAGTTTGTTGTTTTTTCTGGAGTGATTTCAATGTCTGTCACTCATCCACCTCATGAAAACGATTCACTACGTGGCCAGATGTTTGCGCACACTCAAACACAGCAGCCATGTGTGATTGTTGAATTCCAAAACCACAAGCATTAATTCGCTGTTCCAACTGCCTCTGCTCTTCTGGTTTCACTTTGCACCAGATTTCTGAATCTGGCTGTTAAGATGCTGTAACAAAGGTCACGGTGGATTATATTAATGAATGTTTTGACCATATTTATGCTGCACTGACGTCTGACTTCTGGTGTTAAATTGCTGGTTACTCAACTTGGTATCCTTATACAGTATCAACAAATCTAACCCCATGTCTAGACCACAAACGTCACATCAGCATCACACTGACATGATGACAGTGTTCATACCACACTGAAGCAAATCAGCCGCCAAACTGCAACATGCAGTTTTCCTAATGTGTGAACACGATGCATATGATTGCGGCATAAGTGTGGCAGTGTGTGTGTGTGTGTGTGTGTGTGTGTAGTGAGTGTGGTTGAGCAGAACAGAGGATGTATTCAGGGCAGACAGGTGTTGGTGATCAGAGCAGAGGGATTAAAGTTTAGCAGTGAAGTTGTCTAATGGTAGTAAATGTACAGTGAACGTTACACTTTGCCCATGAAGAAACATTAAGTTGAAGAAGTTCCCGTCTTCTTACCCAGCTGCTGGGTGAAGTGAAGGGAGAGTCTGCGATTACAAACTGGAGTAGAGTAAGCTTTTGTCAATAAATATGTTTATTTGGTGCCTTTTTACTGGGCATCAAGGACGGTGGACTCCTGTGGACACATACCTTGAAATGCGAGCCTGCATGGAACTGGTGCAGACAGCTGCACAGATTAAAACGAGAGCGTTTCTGATGTGTGAGACATGCAAGTGAAAAATATGTGTGACACGCTTGCGGTCAAGTAGGGGGTAACAGTCCATGCAGTACAATCATACACTGAGTCATACTGTAGTATCCTACGAATGAACTGAATGAGTGCATTCAACGGTCTGTCTCCAACAACAACACTTCAGAGACAAATTTGCAGATAACAACACAGATGATATCCCTTCATTCATCCATGTGTCCCTCCATCAGTCTGAACTGAACCAGCACAGAGACGCCTAGATGACTGACAGCTGTTTCCTCACCTCCCTGTCCTCCTCCTCCTCCCTCTGAGCCGTTAAAACGCCGCTGCTGCAGCTCCGACAGCAGCTCATGACCTGCAGACAGAGACAGAGAGAGAGAGAGGGGTGGTTTGGGATTTAAAAGCCAGTTATAAAAGGATTTGAAACAATAATGCATCAGTGTTTGTGTACATGCTGTTACATTATGAAAGGAGCTGGTAGAGGGAGGAGGGTGGCACCACAGACAAAGACTCCTTTCACCTCACAGACAACACACAGACACAGGCTGCTCAGTACAGTGAACACAGCCATCCATCCATCCATTCATCCATCCATCATTCATCCATCCTTAGTGTCTATTTAGCTCCAGGTCTTGGTGGCAGCAGACCGAGTATCTAAGACCTCCTTCCCTCCACCCACATCCTCCAGGTCAGGGTAAGGCCAGACACCCTACCTAGGAAACTTATTTCAGCTGCTTGGATCCAGGATCACATTCTTTCAGTCACTACTCACAGCTCATGACCACAGGTTGAAACACAGACCAGTAGTTGAATACACAGCAAGTGAATGAGAAAGTTGAAAACAGCTTCCTCATTTACATTGAACTGCTTGGGCAAATATCCTCCTCAACAACATAAAATCAGCTCATTCACAGGTTTTCATAATTTACTAAACTAATTTGACTTTCTATGAGCATTAAAGATGACATTAAAGGGATAGTTTGGATTATTTGAAGTGGAGTTGTATGAGGTACTTATCCATAGTCAGTGTGTTACTTTTTGCAGTCAACACACCCGCAGTTTGGAGAAACAGACAGGAGTACCAGCACAGAAGCTAAACAATTAACTGCTGTGGACAGGGTCACTGTTTTACATTACTGTGACATATTAGTCAAACACTGCTCTCTCCAAAAGAACCAGACTCCTCAAGGAAAAACAGTAAACAGAATACACGAGTTGCTGCCCCGCTGCTGACTATGATTAAGTACCTCATACACATACACCCCCACTTCAAATAATCCAAACTATTCCTTTCTACTATTCCTGTATAAAATTCCTTCTTTGTGTTTTCCTGTTGAGCTGCAGTGGAAGGACGGTGTCTTAATCAATCTAAGACGTGAGACCAATATGTAAAACAAATCACATTTACATTGAAGAAAAGGGAGAAAAGATGATATTTACCGGTCTGAAGGACAGTCTCGGGGTCAAAGGATGGCAAGAGAGCACAGTCAGCTGGTCTGCAGAGACAAACACACAGTTCTGGATATCATCTGTCTACTGAAGGTAAAGTGTAGCTGTGCGTGCGTGAGTGTGTTTGTGTGTGTGCGTGCGTACTTGTCCTTATCCACCGTGCTGCTCTTGTCACTTTCATTTATGATTGAGAGCTCGTCCAGCAGCGATGTCGACTCCTTGGTGAACTTCTCAAAAACCTGCAGACAGATGACAAATAAAAGCAGACATGCTCAGACCGGGATGCCAGGTTACCATGGCAACAAGTTCTTTTTAAGTTATAAATATATGAAATTTATTAATTTATTTAATCAGGATATTGACCAGTCTTTTGTTGAGCCAGTCGCTGTGGTCGTAGTCCAGACTTCCTCCGAAGTCGTCCGTCAGCTGACAGGGCTCGATGTAACGAGTCAGCTTATTGGCCGAAACCAGGATCACCTAAAAAGAGCATATTAATCAGACAAGACATGACAACAAGTTTAATTTGCTAGACAGATGGATGATATTAATTAGCTGCAGATGAGTAATTATCAGCTACAGCCACAATCAACAACTGCAAAACCACAGCCCTTCAATCTTTTTCCATGCAACACATCATTCAGGCCTCTGCTTTACTTCAGACGTGACTTTTGACTCTTGAAGTGACTCTTGGCTGATGCATAATGGAGACTTGGGCTGCAACTAACAATTATTATAATTACCAATTAATCAATGTTCATCATTTTCTTGATTAATTGATTAGTTGTTTGGTCCATAAAATTCAGAAAATGGTGATCATTGTTTCATTTCATTGATCATTTTTTGACTAGATGACTAAAACTGACTAATCAATTATCAAAATAGCCATTAATTTAACAATTGACAACTCATCGATTTACATGGATACTAACACGAATAGAGTGACACTGGGAACCTGGGATCTTATACCATTTTGCTTATTAACAATAAAGTACAACACAATAAATGGAAGCTTTTGGCCCATAGCCCACCATTAAATTTCAGATGTGGCCCTCCAAGGGGAAAATTTTGGGCCCCCTGACTAAGATATTCCAAATAGTCCACGCTCCCTCACAAACAGGACTAAGTTTAAGTTAAACCTGCCTCTTTTAGTTTCAGTTTAGTCCTAGAGTAGCTCTAATTCTCCCTTCTGTAGTCTGCTTAGTTTAATCCAGAACAGACTAAATCTACAGCTGGTTTAAGATATGTTTGTGCAAGTCGCTTTAGTCAAGATAGCTTCAACAGGCAACTTCAGTCTGGGACGAGCCTCGAGCCTTGTCTGTGAAACTGGCCCTCTGACTTACAGACAAAGTTTACCACTATTCTTAAGACCATTTCTCAGATGTTTTCACACACCAGTGCTGATCACAGATTATATATCTAGCATTTTCTTCAGTCTATAAACCCAACAGAGTTCTTGGATCACAAGACAAACTTCTGCTTCAAGTTCCCAGAGCACTTTCTAAATCTGGAGAAAAGAGCGTGTTCACAAGGAGCCCGCAAGCTGATGTGAGCTTTTACAAAAAACCTTCTTCTAATAAGAAAAACTTAACAACTTAAGTTTTCACTTCAAAATTTAGACATACTTTTTTGTGCAAGTCTGTACATTCTGTATATTTTATCCCTGTCTTATAACTCAGTAAAGCATTTTGAGCTGTACAGTATTTGTACGAAAGGTTTCTTTCCACATGAACCTGGAGAGTCAGACAGCTGCTGGAGAGTCTGTCCTCCAGTTGTCACGGCAGCAGATGCTGTCAGAGAAACTGGACTCAACTCAGTGTGTCTGTGAGCGTTTATTTAAATGTTAGGGCAGACTTCAGAGCAGCTGCACAACACACACCCCTCCGTGACATCCACACACACTCCATAGCTCAGATGAGTCACATTTCAACACCGTCACTGGAATCTCCCTTCCAGCAGCAGTGAGTGTGTGTGTGTGTCTGTTTGTGTGTTTGGAGTGAGTGAGTATTAAAATAGTGAAAAAGTGAAAACGATGAACAGATATAAACAACAAACTTAAAGTCAGCACATTACTTATCAAAGTACTAAGGATTTCTCTCAAAATGTATTTAATTTAGACAATCTTACAAATTACATCATGAAATTGAGTCAATCCTTGTACTGAAACTGTGCTGTTCATTAGCCAGCTCTCAAATGTCGGAGTGTCCTTGAATGCACAAACAGGGACAGCCTCCGCTCTAAGCACACAATGATAACTCCCCTTAAAATAATAAAGTAATCTAAACATCGGCAGTGATGGATTATCTATCCGGAGAAACTTTTAATCCACTACAAACCCACCAACTAGCTCCAGTTACCGTGGCAACAACCGTGGAGCCAACATGGCTACAGAAATCTGGGTCACAGTGACTACTGATCTCTGTCAGTAAAACCATCTGTTGTAATAGAGGAGGAGGCTGGCCGAAAATCTCAAAAACACACACACAAACACACACACACACACACCATCGGTCCTGGCTCAGGTTTCAGCAGCACTCAGGATGGTTAATGATGCTCAAGGTTATCATAAGTGGCCCTGTTTTCCCTGTCTGATATCAGATAACAACACAATTCTCTCTCTGTGTGTGTGTGTGTGTGTGTGTGTGTGTGTGTGTGTGTGTGTGTGTGTGTGTATCTGTGTGTGTTTTGGACCAAACTGTCCACGCAAGAGCAAAACCTGGAGATACAGGGTATTTCAGCTCTAAATACTCTTATCTTTAGATGTAATGGGGAAAAAAGTCATACAAACTATTTTGTTTCAACCATATGGACCGAATACTTGGGGAAAAGAGGCCAAGAGGTGGATCAGAAGATTCCTCAGTGACTAGCAGAAATCATGGTACAACAACACGCAGTCAAACAAGGCAGGGGAAAATCACAAAGATGAAACAAAATTACAGAAAACCAAATTATAGATATCATAATGGGCATGTTGATGTTGAAACTGAAAAACTATGTCTAACTAAGTCTTTTCCACACACTGGACGCCGTTTTGCACTGAACGACTTGTGTGGTCTCAAGCAGGCACAATGATTTGAAATTGACTAGAGATGCTTTTCTGCACTCTACCCAAGCTCAATAACAGCTTTCACAGAAATGTAGGTAATTACCACTTCGTGGTTGTATGCCATGTGTGTCCAGACTCATAAAATCTATGTTGTGACGACTTTGAAGAAATTTAATAAAAGGCTATTTTTTGGCAAAACTGCAGTCATCACTGTAATGTCATGTATGATTCTAGTGAATAATTCCAGTGAGGAATAAGCTGTCTTCACTAGAGACTACTTTGACAGAGGAGAACAGACAGACATGAGGTCACTGTGTCCTTGACCTCTGCCAAGTGGACGTTTGTGCCAAATTCAAAGAAGGTTCAAAGGCGTTCTACAGATATCGCGTTCACAAGAACAAAACAGAAGGACCGACAGACGTACTGACAACCCAAAAACATGATGCATTCGACCAAGTCCTTTCTATACCAGGTGCAAAGGAGAGGAAGCTCAGTGGCTGTAAAGCGAGCACGAAGGAAACTCTAAGCAGTTTAGCGAGCAGCAGCTGAGAAACTCACCTCAAAGCCCAGGCGGTCTTTCTCCTTCCAGAAGCAGAAGTGTGTGACCTTCTTATCCCAGAATTCATCTGGCTTCACCACGCAGACCAGCGACACCTCGGCTGGAATCACATTCTGAAACAGCATCAATGGCATCATCATCATCCTGACAAAGTAATGCAGCCATGTATGTCATTATCAGGAGCCAAACTATATGTTTGTACCTGCAACATGAGCACCACAGTCTTCACGGTGTTCCACTGAGACTTACGTCCGTCCACGATGACAGTGAAGCCCCGAGCCTTACACTTCTCACTGAGAGAGACGGGACAGGAAGGACATCATTCAAACTACGAACACCAACATTTACATACAGAGTTATTTTGGGTCACTCATCCAAACCGATCTACCCAAATACATGAAAAGTTTATTCCTTCTTTTCCAAAGTGTGTAAATTAAACTGAGTGTGAAGAAGTGTGCAAGTGGTGCATTCAGGTCCAATCAGTTAGATTATTATCTCCCAAATCAGAAGTAAGCTTTTAAATGCTGTTTTAAAAACAGCTCAAGCGCTGAATGTTGGAGCCTCTGAACACTAACAGACTTTAAACTGTAACGATTTAAAGACTTTAAAGGATAATTCAGGTTCATCACAACATGGGTCTTATGTTCATACTGTGGGGTATCATTTTTATCAGTTATGATAACACTGCACTTGCCAAGTTGCTGCTGTGTTATCAGCTCTCAGTAATTTCTTGAAGTTATCATAACTGATAGTGAAAATACCTTTTTTTTTTGTTTTATGTTTTATCCTATTTCATTCTAAATTTGATTAATTATCTGTATATATGTTGTATTTTGTGTGACACATGAAGGAACTACAACTCAAATTTTGTTGTGTAACCCTGTGTTGTATAATGATAATAAATGACCTTGATTCCTCAATTGATTCCTTGGTATTTAAAGACTAAACATGCACATATTTGTGGAACGGCTTGGAGTTTCATCATTTCAGGGGCAACACCACTTGGCCTTTGATGGTGTCAAGTTTTGAGGGCACAAAGGCAAAATGCCAGGCCTTGCTGGCCATCTACTGAAACAATGATTTTAAGTTGAGTTTACTATGGGATGTTTTTTAATACTATGGCCCTTTTTTTTATTGTCCCTCCCAATCCAAACTGTGATTGGTCAGTTCACTTAAAGTGACATTTACAAGCACATCAACTCTATGTAAAGTTTAACATGTTTTAACAAAAGGAATCTGATATAGCTAAATATCCAACCAGTCAAACCTTTCTTATCTTATCCCTACTCTCTTCTGTTTTATGGCTTCAGCTGCAAAAACCTTTACAACCAGTTGAACTGGTACTGAGCATGCAGAAGAGAAGGTTTCCCTGTGGTTTATACCAGGCTTGAAATTGAATCCAGCACTGGTCACGTGTGCAGCAGGGCGTTGCCTAACAAAAATTCAGAATCTCAACAATAAACACCAGTTTCTAAAAACTGTATTAAAAGGAAAGAGGCAGAGTAGAAAACAGTAAAATCAGCCAGGCAGAGCGGGCGAAGAGTCAAGGCTGCTGTGGCTACAGGGCAGATCATTTCTCGAGTGGCGTAAGGCCAAACTGAGGTATTATTTTTGAACAGAGAGTATAACACCACTGTTAACTCTCCTTCACTGAGAGCGGAATTATGGGTTGTTTATAGCCTTGATGTCCCTATGGAGTTTTTCCAGGTCCATTTATAGTGTGTCTTTTTTAGAATTAGTCAGCCTTCAAGGTTTTTGCGTAGCTCTGTTTAACCTACAGGAGTTTAAAACAGCTTGTGTAATGTGTTTTGGAGGAAATAAATTCCTGACGAGTGATAACGAGTCAACAGCATCTGCTGACATCTTTACTGCATAAATGAAAGGGGGACTGAATCATCTGTCAAGCTGCCAAGAGTTACCGCTGTCAGAGAACATCATGATGAGGAGCTCAAAAAGACAGACTGCTAACAGCCAGAGAAAATCATTGAGATTTATTCCAAAAGCCTGACAGGAGACAGTGAGAGAATATGACTGAAAACAAGCAAATAAGGGATTTACACTATGCTTAAAAGGAAGTATTTCACTTTTACGTAAGATAAGGCTGAGGACTCTCCATTTCTCTAGAACTAGTCTAAAAGTGTCTGTTAGAAAGGGACAGGTCAGCTTCTAATCAGGATCATCTCATATTTGGGCCAATACTATAAAACTCATGTTGTAATAAACAGGAATCATCCTTTAAGCCCTTTACAGTTCAGCTGAACATGCTGGACTCAGAGATAAGATGCAAAGTACAGATCCAGCAGCATTTCAGTGACGAGTTAACTCCAAACATGTCTGAAGGCATTAAAAACGAGACAAAACACTCTTTTGTTAACATAACTACACACAGACGCATACCAGAATGTCGCTACTGCTGCCAGTACTGTGTGTGTGTACCTGGGAATGCTGAGAAGATAGTCCAGCGTGGCGCTGAGCTCCTCCATGCTGGTCTGATCTGAACTGAGAGGGATGGTCAAGATCAGACCACTGCGCCGGTCTTTGCCCCCTGAAGGGAAACAGACCGATAGAGACGGTACTCATCAGATTACAGACCAAACAGCGTGTAAACTGAGATCATACAGTCCTCGCACAGAAGAAACACATGTAATCTCATAGTTTGTGTGTGTGTGTGTGTGTGTGTGTGTGTGTGTGTGTGTGTGTGTGTGTGTGTGTGTGTGTGTGTGTTACCTGACAGAAAGGCCAGTTTCTTCTTGAGGATGGGGAGGATGGTGGTCGCTTCCATGTTAACGGTGGACATCTGGAGACACACAAATATATCATATATCATTTTGATTAGAATCGATAACTGTATTTCTAAGTATCTGTATTGAATAACAGTATCAATATTAATATTGCTATCAATACCCATCCCTAAACTACGGGAGCCATGAAACTCACAAAAGACATAAAAGACCATATCTATCATTTGTCTGTTACATTAAACAAAGAAATACCACTAGTACACAATCCCAAACAGTCCGTAATCTTAGAGACTAGTATACAGTCTCAAACATTAGTCCACAATCTCAAATACTAGCTTGCGATCTCAGACATTAGTCCAAAATCTCAGACACTAGGCCAAAATCTCTGTCACAAGCCTGCAATCTCAGACACTGATCCACAGGTTCAGTCATCATGCCATAAATTCAGACACTAGTCCACACAATCATACATTAGCCAAGGTGCTCAGACTGTGGTCCACAGGCCCAAATATCAAGCCCACAGTCTGAGAGCCTTGCTAACATGCAACTAGCCTACTTGCTCTGCCACAAACTCACAACTTTGTTTACTACCTGTCACAACTGGATCAGAAAAATCGGTATGAATCCCTGTTACTGTATGAATATCACAAAACTCTAGGAAAATTATGAAAGTCAACAAAGTCAAGAAAATGCAGTAATATCACTGTTTAAATGACAACATTGAACATCAACACAAGAGTATGACAGTCATATTATGGGTGACAGAGTCAACTATTATAGGATCACTATTAAACACTGTAGCAATACCGACACACTACAAACCCCTGCTGAAGTATTATAGGAATATTATAGACTGCACAGTGATTTTCCATAAGGATTTTCCCTCAGCTGGCGTTTCTCCCAGCAGATTCAGATTATTGGCTTCACATTCAGCTTGGCCTGTGATTTACTGTCTGTCTCATCAGTTTGTTGGTGCAGTTAAAGGGGACGGCAAATCAGTCAGATCACATTTCTGTCAACTGACTGTCATTTCAGTTAAATAATCAATAGATTAAATTAATTATGATGCAGCCCTCATTTGAACTGCAGGAGGAAACCACTACAGAAACTCAGTGTATATCTCAACGCCACCCTCTGGATGTTTCAACACCTGAGATTGTGTTAACCCTCCATTGTTTTTATTTAATGATAGATACTGGTTTTTATTATAGAAAATTTTGTATTCAACGATCTAAGGGTCAGATCAGAAGACTGATTCATACTCTCACATATGTACATTAAATATGAAGCTATAGCCTGCAGCAAGTTAGCTTAGCTTAGCATAAAAAACAGAGAACAGGGCAAAGTAGCAAGCATGGCTCAGTCCAAAGGTGTCAAAATCCACTTAACAGCATCTCTCTCGTTTGTTAAATTCATACAAAAACTTAAGTGTAAAAACAAGTTATGGTTGTACAAGGCGTTATGTGTTGGACTATTTCTTAGCTGAGAGCTGAATTACTTTTAAAAAAAAATCTTCCAGTTTTATTTTGAGTTTATAAGTATTGTTTTTACTGTCTGTAAAACAGTCTTGTGATACATGACAATTGGAGATCTCCCCACCTAAGACATTGGAATGGTTCTGCAAAACATCTCATTTTTTCCACCCAGTTTTAACAACAAATGCTGTTATTTTTTCCTCATCCTCTCTGTTGACTGAAGTGTTTTTTGACTGAGTTGTGAAGGGACCATTCAAGGAACTGCCCTGGAGGTCGGTGCTTTCTTTTATCCCCATTCTCACCAACACAATGCAGGTCATTTTTCACCTGAAACAATACTCCAGGAAAGACCACATCACATTGGACAACACAAGTGTCACAGTTAAGGAAGTCTGTTTTAAGCTGCATTGAATTGCCCTTTCTGTATGTTTTACACAAGTTTATATTTGGTCCACCAAATTCTTTAGTAGGTGTACATATATACTGAATATTTATACCTTGCATACCATATTATTTTAATATCAAATCTGAGCAAGCCACCCCCACAAAATCCTGGTGAAACAGATTAGCTGAGTATTTTAGAGTTGAACTTTTAAGAAATAAAATAAAATGTTTTTCTCCCCCAAAGTTTCATGGTTTCTTTTGTGGTCATGGATATTTATTGTTAGCTTATAGAGAAATACTCGAAATCAAAATATCCAGTTTTTAAGTATTTTAAAAAGTTTACTTTTGTACTTTTACTGAACATTTTTGTTTGCGTTCCACTATTTTGCTAAATTCCATTATTTGATCTAAATGTTATTATTGTGATCATCATTATTAGGGTGTCTAACAGTAGTAGTAGTAGTATCAGTATTTGTGATAATCAATGAGTCTGGTTACTGCAGCACCAGTCAGTCTTGCTGCAGGGCTTCACCTTCATCCTGCCTGCGGCCTCGCTGCAGCTGCAGGACGGCCTGGCTCCGGCCCGGCTCGGCTCGGTTTGTCTCGGCTTGGTTCGGCTCGGCCCACAGACACAATGACCTACATTGAGCAGCTGCAGGCTGCGGCGGCTGCGGCTCTAACCTCCCGCACCCCCCGCCTCGATCCATTCCGCATCGACAACTTTGGGATTAATCGCCAATAAGTATTGATCAGGCGGATTTTCTTACCTTTCAGTCAAATCTGCGGCATAGTATACTGTCCCGATTTTTTCTCCCGGGTCCTCCTCCTCTTCTCCTCTGTCTCTCCTTCTTCTCTGCAGCTCTTCCTCTCGTCTTCCTCCTCCTCCTCTTTCTGCTCTAAGGCTGATGTATCAGCAGATTTTTAATCTGCTTTCCATTACAAAAAACACTGAAGAGCTCAGTTTGTTATTCGCTGGATTTCGGCAACAGTGAAAACACACAGAAACCAGGCGGTGGACCTCGCTGCTGCTCTGCGCAGCCTCAGTGAAGCCGAATCAAAAACCGCGACTTCCGGTAAATCGACATTCCCAAATAAAAGCCTGAAGTCTTGCGTATGAAGGAATACTATTGTCAATCACCTCCTGCAGACACCCTCCTCCTTATAACTGAGCTGTATTGAAAGCTGAGGACATTCATTCAGGCACAGGATCCTAGAAAATTAAATCACATGCTCATCTTTATTCTGGTGAAGGAAGAAAGTTGAGGGATATACGTAAATATTTTAAACACCGACCCTACGGGCTTGGGGCCAGAGTACTTTTTTTACTTTTTACAGAAAGAGCAATTTACTTAGTGACTTAACACAGTACACTGTACATTATCCCACTTATTACATGGTTAGGTCTACAAAGCTGTGTAATATTATTGTGTTAATAACTCATTGCCTCTTGCATATATATGCATGCTCTTAAATAATTTCCATTTATTTAATTTAATTTAATCAGTTTATCTGGTTGCCTTTTACTATCCATTAGGTGTAATTGTACTTTGGCACAGTTATGTTTACAGACTCTCTCCACTTCTCTACACTCGACTTTTGACTGTAATCCATTTGCCATAAACGTGACAGATTGTGATAATATCATTATTACAAATTCTTTTGGCCATGACAATTCTGTAGTGAAATTTCTGATATCATGACAGGCCTTGTCAAGTCCTGTTACACCCTTAGGTGTTCTGGCTGCTTAGATCATCAAAATTATATTCAGTCAGTTAAATGTTGATCTTTGTCTCCAGCAAGTGAAATAAAATCAGTATTTATAGTGTCTCCACTTCTGCTTTTATAGTGTCTGTGTTCTGCTGCCCTTCCTCTGTCTCTTGTTTATCAACTATTGTATCCAAGTTTTTTTTACTATTTTTCAGTGTTTATCTTATTTTTGAACTAAAAATAACAACATTAAGGAAATATTCTCAAGCATGACTGTTCAGTTAAACTCCCAACCAGTGTTCACCAAATTTGAGGTTAAAGTCAAAATTCTGAAATTAAACTCAGAAGTAAGAGAAAATTCTAAAATTGAATGGAAGCCATTGTGTATCTATACGTTTATGAATAACAACTAGCTTGCAATAACAATGTTTCATAAAAATATAAAAACTTTAAAAAGCAGATTTATAGAAAGGGCCTCTTTGAGAACATGCCTAAATAAGAATGCAGGTGTTACGGCCTAAAGGTCAAGTTTCAGAGTAGTGAAAAAAAGAAACAACATTTCAGCTAAGATTTTCTTTCCACATTCCACTTTGAAGCATTTTGTTAACCTTTTTTGCCCGGAAAAAAATCACTGCTACGTATTTTTACTGTAATAAACGTATATTTTAGATGCTTTTATTTTGAAGATCTGACTGTCTCTGTTTTTTAGATCTTTATAAAACTGGAGTCGTATTTCCGGGGGCGGGGCCACATGCAGGCAGGCCACGCCCTATCAAGTTCAGACCATTGAGGTATTAATGACCATGAGTGCGAGTCATAAGTAAAATATTAAATATGATGACAGATAACTGAGGCAGATGTAAACAACAAATAATACAAATTTGAACTGCCAGTTTTCGTTATGTATCATTGCTTCTGTTGTTGCAACAGAAGCAAAATAAATCTTATCCCCTGGAATCCTGAAATGTATAAAATTCATCTTCACCTAAAATTCATGTTTATAATTCATATTTCTTTCCACTTTCATTTTAACAGGTCCTTCCCAGTGTTCACAAATCTATCTGTAGACACAAAAAACGACAACACAATCATAACAAAAATACTCTAATTTATTAAATATAACATAGTTCCTTTCATTTGTTTCTGTGTCAGGACACTCATAGATGAACTGAGCAGATGATTTCTGGTGCAGTAGTCTGGTCTTTAGCTAATTTCCCATCATCCTTTGGAGGAAGCGTGGAGGTCCATGGCCACCTGAAGCTGAAAGCCAGATGAGGAGAGCTGTATTATTCAGGCTGCTCTTGTATTGTAAGGTGTACATTGTATATATCTTGTTCTATAATTTCATACATTTTTGTAATGGATATGTGTTTCAAATTGTTAAATTTTACTTTCATACATATTTTAAACATATTTCTTTTTCTCTGTAATTTTTGGTTCTTCATTACCAGTGTCTACTCTTTGTTTTGTTGTAGCAACTTAAACTCTTAACTCTACTGCTTCTTTCTCTAGTTTTGTTTATTCATAGGGCTGAGCCATGAGCAACTGTAATCATCTTGCTGGCATGGTACAAATGTTTTTCCACAGAGCATTACGACAAGGTAAAGGGTGTTAATTGCATCTTGCAGGTGTGGCTGTTTCTGCTTATATTATTCCTTTCTGCAATATTTAAAACTGATCCACTAAACCAAACAGCACAGAAAAACTCCATACGATGTGTAGAACTGTATTCAAACAGTTTTGTTCAGTTCCTTTCAAAGAATTATAGTTAGATTTATAGATGATGCAAAACAAAAGCTGTGCCTACACAAGTACTGTACATAAGGCTAAGAGCTCAGCCGCTTTTAATTTATGATACAATTATCACATTATGATTGTTTCTGTGGCCTAAAAGGCTTGTGTGTATTATTTAGTCGTATCTAGCAATGAGATTGTATATTGCAGCCAACTGAATGCCTCTCACATTTTACCCCATAAACCACCATTATAAAAGAGGCGTCAGTTAGGACCCCTTATATTATGAATTTTTGATCCATGGAGTTTTTATATTTACGAAACCAGGCCGAGAACAGTGGTTTAAAAATCTCTGACATCATCACAATGTAAAGGGGGAACCAGGGGATAAACACTGCACATATCCAGGAAGTAAACTCGGGAGCTTGAAAACTTTTTTGGCTTATGCACCAGGAGAGCAATTTTCATTGTTTTGAAGGGGCACCATCTTAGTGCTCATGGCTTTCTATGATGAAAGCAGACTAAACCTGCCTGTGGACAACCAGAATAATCTGTAAGGTTCTGTAATGTGACTGTGCAGACTGACCTCTGTGTGTGTGCCATCTGCTGGATAGTGTCCGGCAGCGGCTGTCTGAAGGTCTCAGGCAGAAAGACGAAAAGCAGAACACTGAGCAGTGACAGAGAACCCACAACGATCCACGGCAGGAACTGGTAGAACACAGCTGGATACAAAATCAGATCAGATCAGTGAGTTCTTACTTACAAGGTTTGCCTCTATGACCATTTAATTCATCCAGACTGTATAAAACATTTTTTCAGGTTCAGAAATGATGTTTTGTGTAGCTCACAGATAGTACTACAGCTGGTATTGGTGGTTCTGCTACCACAACAAATATTTTGATTCTCTGCACCAAAAAAGTTCAGTCGTAACAAATATTAAACTTCATACATAAACAAACTGGTAAAAACTAATCATATCAATGGCTTAAATGTGTTATACTGAAGCTATTACATATACTGTCTGACGTATGTGTGAAAGATGAGTGAAAGATCTCACCCAGCTGCAGCAGATATGGGGAAACAGAGGATCCCACTCTGGAGAACATGGCACAGGATGACATTGCTGTGTTCCTGATAACTGTGGGAAACAGCTCACCAGTGTACATGTACACCACCCCATTGCCAGCCAGAATACCAAATTTACCGAGCAGCACCAGGGTCAGGGTGACAGCTGGATTACCTGCAGGGACAAGGAGGTCTGTAAGGTTGTGTTGGGAAAACAAAGCATTTCTGAAGCAACTGATCATTCATTGAGGGCTGACAGGACTGAAGTAAGAGAAGCTTTTTATGTACAAAGAGTTTGGAGGGTGGTGTCTTGTGTATAGCCTTTTTTAAAAACCACCCACACAAAGTCATAAGAAATAGATTCAAAAGTGTGTTTATCTCCTCTAACAGAACAAAGTTGTTACCACGCCTGGCCACCAAGCATCAACCAATTTTCAACCGGATATCAACATTGTAAACCTGGTTGGTGCTGACTGAGAAGTAACAGAGTACAGCTGCTTGTACTGGTCTTACTCAAATTCAGTTTCACTCACTGTGCTGAGTGATCTGGATGAGGAACACAGCTAGCGCCCCCAGCAGGATGAAGCTGACACCAGACAGGCGGCGAGGAAGACTGCGTGCTGCCAACCAGCTGACAGTGTACCCTGGGATCTCAACAACTGTCAGCAGGAAGTAGGTTATGAAGGGGTTTCCATTGAGACCAGACATGTTGAATGACATTCCAAAGTAGCCTACACTCGAAGCAAACCTGCAAACAAAAAGAGAGAAAGGCTTAAACTCTAAAGTCATATTAGCATCCCTTAGGCAGCAGTGTTGATTACAGCAATAAGTAAGCAGTTATTACAGCAACCATATGAAAGTGTTGGACAGAGAAAAACAACATACTCAGGCTTTATCATAGCACTGTTAGCCCAAGGCTAACAAAGCTTTCATCATTACACAACCCTGGCACACAACTGGGCTAGCCCTGACTTTTGCCTAGGGCTCGCTGACCCTACTCCGAAGTAGGGTTAACCCAGAGTTTGCTGAGTCAATGTGAAACAGGGCTAACTATTCAAAGGCATAGTCATGGTAAATTCTAAATGATTCACATCAGCTGCTATACCACCATACCTGGCCTATATAACCTGGCGTGCCAGATGGCTTGTTACACAGGAAAACCATCTGGGAAGCCCTCCATAGAAACTATTAGGAAAGGTGCAGGTGTTTTCCAAAAAAAACCCTTGGTAGGTGATTGGAGGAACCATCTGTCACATCTTTTGTCTTAACTAGCTTATGAATTCTTGAATTATGGTAAAAACGTGTTTTGTGAGGTCGCAGTGGCCTTTGATCACCAAAATCTAATCAGTTCATCCTTGAGTCCATGAAGACATTTGTACCAAATATGAGGATTCCCTCCAAGTGTTCCTGAGATATTGCAATCACAAGAGTCGGATGGATGTGAGGTTACAGTGACCTGACCACCAAAAGTTAATCAGTTCATCTTTAAGTCCAAGTGGACGCTTGTTCTAAGTTTTAAGATATTCCCCCAAGGCATTCTTGAGATACCATGAGAGCATTCAACCCTAACCCTGGAACTGGATGATCCATAAACATAAAGCCTGTGGCCATGGCTGTTGTCAGTGCGGAGGCATAAAAAAGGTTTCTCACAGTTTTTCAAAAAATGTGAATCACCAAGCTCTTTCTGCATACAGCCATAAATGTGCACAAAAATTAGGCTGATGGGTCCACTACTATGTGAGATTATCAACAGATAAGTGATTGCATGATCTCCTCCAGGCTTACCCTTGCAAAAATAATAACGTCCACAGTAAATTGTAAGTAGTGGACAAATAGTTGTTGAGACACTGTATTTAGGTGTGGATGGACAAACTAATGGATTGTGCAATTGGCAGTGCTACTGCTAGCGAGAAGAAAAGTTCCTGAATTTTAGGGAAAATACTTGTGATGTAAAAGTACTTTAACTCACCAAATGACCCACAGCATAAGTGTGATTTTTCGAATGTTTGTGGTCCTCAGCAGGTCCAGAAAGCTGAGAGACTCTGCCTTCTCGCTTATTGCTTTTTCAGTCTGTGGAGAGAATGGAAACTGCAGTAAATGTCCACAGTCCTTTAGTGTGTGGAACAAGGCTGAGGTTAGAGGTTCTTACTTTGGCTGAGAGGAAGATGACATGTGGAGCTTCAACTCGGTTCTCCTGAGCTGCTGACCTCAGCAGGAGTTCTGCTTCCTGCAAACGGCCACGAGACACCAACCATCGAGGAGACTCTGATATCTGCCTGATGGACAGATACACAGACACAAAAATGTGTCCTCTATAACTTAGCAGTTGAAAATGCTTTGGTGGAAATTAATGAAGGTATTTCTATCAACCTGGTTCCTCCATCTGTGTTGTTCAGACTGTCCCTCATTTTTCAATGTTACTACAGCAGCAGTTATTTTATTGTAAGATAGACAGCACATATATATGGTGCTCATGTAGCAAAGCTTTTTTCATTCAGTTCTCTTGTCTCTCTGAAAGTGGCTGAAATAAGTCTTTCATTTGTTATACATCAAGGTATAAAGTCATCTCAGAGGTGTCATTCAGGTGGATAAATTTATCAAATGGACCCTGACATACCTCTTCCTGTCACCTACAATATAAGTTATCAAGTGGTACCAAAGTACTGTACTGAGATCATCTTACCACCAGAGGGGGATACAGGCCAGGCCAGGCACGGCCATGATCAGTGACAGATGTCTCCAGGTCCTGGCAAAGTAGGCCGTTCCAGGCAGCAGCATCGTACCAGATATGTAGGCAAAAGGCAAACACAGGTTGGTGAAGAATACTCTGGACGAACCAGTCAGGATCTCTGCACCTGTGCAGGAGACACTGTGTTTAAAACAGAACTCAAATGGATCTATTTCTCTTTATGTGATCAGATTGCTGCAAATCAACTGAAAATCATCTGTCCTCATTTTTGAGTTTGCTTTCCCCTGATATCCCTTGTCCAACTTCCTACATATCGAGATGTTGTCCTGTATTTTGACTGGCTCCAGTCAAACCTTTGCAGGTGGACACTTTTCAGAAATCTGGCTCTTACCCAGTGGCTGTGGGCTGTGTTTGATGTCAGTCAAACTGTGCACATGTGGGTCAAGCGCAGGTTAACCTGACACCATCTTGGCTGCTTACAGTATGCCCAATAAGAAAAATTGTGAGTAATTGCAAAGTCACATGGTATAAAGGTGGAATATGATGGAAACTACTACCACTGCAAAGACTGGGAAACTACATATAAATGGGTGAAGCCAGTGGAAGGCGATTCTCAGAGTTTTTTGCGATATTTGCTAGAGATGTTTTTTAATTTTCCCACTGCAGAACTCCTAATTATATGAGTCAGCAGACTGTGTGAACCTGTAACCTGCATAGTCTAAGCAAAGAATAAAGGTGTTATAAGCTAGGGGCAGAATAGAAAACTTTATTTTTAAAATTTGATAGACATTATATTAAAATTTTAGACCACATTGATAACATGGCCCACATTGTCCCACACATTTGGTTTGTTGGGTTCTGGTCACCAAATCAGCAATACAAAACAAAACTTGTGTTTTTATTTTTGCTGTAAAGACTGGCTTTGTATTTATACAAAACCAAAATAGGCTGAAGAAGATAAAATTTCAAAATGTGTCATCACTGATATGGAATGGTCTTATTCTGTCCAGAACAACAACAAAACAACAACATGATACACAGCCAGTGGAGAAGAAGTTAAAAGTCATCGGTCACAATATCATGAAAATAAAGAAACCCATACCGAGTACAAATATGACTATGTAGCTGGTGATCTGACCCATGCCCATCATGAAGAAAAACACAGTCAGGATCGGCCAGGAAGGTGCGAAGGCCACAGCAACACAGAAGACACTGAGCATAGCAATGGAACCAAACAGTACAGGCTTCCTGCCAAACCTGAAGTAAAAAAATCCAACAGAGTGGTGTCAGTCACAACAACAACAACATAATGGTCCTCTATTCAGATATTAATGTCAAGGTAGGAAAGTATGGGAGCGGCTATGGGAAACAGTTTGTACTGAAACTGAAAAGTACCGGTCAGAGATCTGTCCAGAGACAAAGCATCCAAAAAGTCCTCCCAGAAAGTAGACAAGAGAGGTCAGAGGCTGTTTCCACTGGTCACTGCAGACCAGGTTAAACTGGAAAATAAGGCATATACACATATGGGAATTCTGCAGACATAAAAATATAAACTGGAACAATACAGCAGACATAGACACTAAAGCTAACATGAAAACATAACCTGGAACAATACAGGTATAACTGGAAGAGTGCCCTGCCGCGCAAAAGATGATGAAGCACCTACTGCAATGCCATCATAAGTGCCAGATGCTGCTGGTAGAGATTTGCAAAGTCCTGCCAACATTAACATGACCTCCACATACATTGTTCTGAGCTGAAACAACATTTCAAACTGAAGAAGTTGTTGATCACATGTGGCCCCTAGATGATAAGTCAACTGCCAATGGTCATATAAAACAGAGCCGTCAAACCAACCAGTCAAGTTGCAGTTTACATCCATGTCTGTCCATACTCAGATAACATATGGTGTGAAGACTTTGAGGACATTTTAAAAGGAACATACCACTATATTAATTTGTAACGCTGAAGGAATTTAATAAAAGGTATTAAGTGTATTTTTAGTGAGGTCACTAAACTTTCAAATCAAATGCCTTTATTGTCATTTTTGCCATACATTTCTGCAGGGTATAATGAAAAATGTTTGCCTGGGAATAAAAGTTCAAGATGACAAACATAAATAACACCAAAACTCAGACTTTTTAAAAACAAACACCAACATTTAAAAGAGATGCAATATGTCAGCACAGTCTCATCAGTGGCTCTGTAGAATGTAGTGACAGCGTTTGTGGGGACAGCTGCTTGTTTTTAGTTTTCTGAGAAAGTGTGGTGTCTCTGCTGGGCCTGTTTCCTATAGTCCATCTCGCCTGAGTCCGTTTTGCCAGCATCCATCTTCTCTGATCCTGGTCAGTGTCAGCATTTGCAGAAATGGTCATCAAATGTCATGTTAATGTTGGTGGAACATTGAAAATCTCTGCTGGTTACATCTGGCAGTTGTGGTGGCATTACAGTAGGTGCTTCACCATCTGTTGCCTGGCAGGGATGTGCACTCAGCCGAATGCATTTTTTTCTGGATGGCTTTACCCCATGGGTTTTCTCTGGCTGCTCCTGTTTCCTTCCAAGTCCAAATACATGCAGGTTAGGTTAACTGCTGACTCTAAATTGCCTGTAGGTCTTAATGTGAAATACTGCTGTTCTTCTTTGCAATTGCATGTGACATAAAATATAACATCAAAAATAAAATTATCTAAAGAAAAATTTCCTCATGCTTCTTTTTAACTGGCTAAGCAACTTTTCCTGGGAAAATGTAAACATCGGCTCTTGCAGTCTGCATGCTGTAAATCTTTCCATTTCATTTCAAGAAGAATCCGACCTGGTGGAAGACATTAAGAATAACTATACGGAAATAGCCATTCTTCTTTCTAACAGTCTTGTTTGTGTATGCATATCATAATATAGAGGCATCAGCATCAGCATTTGTTTAAATAAAGTTAAGAACAAAAATTCAGCTGCTGCAGCTGTTGTGCAACAGACAGCATTACACCTCAGAGACACATGAATGACATACAGTAATGCAAGAGACCCTAATCCAGTCACTTCCAGTTTCTCGTAGCAGTTTCTGACAGACAATGATTGGTGACCACTGTGAGAGGTCAACACCCATCAATGTTTAAAGAGAAGCTGTTCTGGCTTGTCTGGATCTTTAGTACATAACATGCTGGAGTCTAATGTAGAGAAGACAGGGGTGGAGTTCACTAAAAACACGTTAAGTAATTGTTTTAGCACTTGCACTAGTAAACTCCACAGTAACAATAGCAGCAGTAGCTCAGTACCTCAGTGACTGCAGTAGACTGGTGGTACTCAGTACTGTAGGTCCATCCATCTTTACAGGCCTCCTGCTTCAGACTGTAGAGGAGGATCTCTGGACTGGATGCCAGTGCAGACAAATTGTGGACCAGTTTCGGGCTGGGTCTGATTCCAAGAGCAGACAGGTTCTGCACCTGGTCCAGCTCATATCTGCTACAGCTGCTCCTCTCCGGCTGCCCGGCCACCTGCTGACCAGGAAATGTTATCAGTCATTATCTCCATCTTCTTAAGCTGCAGTCATATTCTGAGGAGGTGGACAGCACCTGAGCAGACCAGTTCAAGATCAGTTCTAACCTGCACAAGGATCATAGGCTGGACCCAGTCCAAGTCTAGACAGTCAATCATAAACTGACTGCATGACAAGTATTTGCTTAGCATGTATACAGACATCAGCTGTAGTATATCTCACAATTTAACTGTATTTAAAGAAAAACAATGCAGTTGCAATGTGCATTTTTACTGTTATCCTATGTAGTATATTTACTTTGGTATTGTGCAAAAGTACAGTTATGACTTGTACTTTTTCTTTATACTATATACAATATGTATATACTACTACATGTGTCAGATATAAGTATTGTATTATTCATGCTACTTTTATTTGACCTCTGTAGTTACTTGTTTAAGATGAATATGAAGATAAATATTTTCTATCCAAAACCTGTGATCAACATATGAAATATGATACATTTCCATAGATGAAACTACCCATCAGTATATAATGTTGTTAAAATGAGCTTAAACTTGACCAACTATGACATTAAAGAGCCTCTTACCTGTGTTAGCAACATATAACAATGACAGCAGCAATCTGCTGCAGAACAAGTACTTTTACTTGTAATACTTTAAGTACATTTTTAATACTGCTTCTGTAGTTTTCCATTGTTATATTTCTATCTAAAAGATCTGAATACATCTTCCACCACTAGTATTCCTCATACTGTTAATAGTTTTCACTGAGTACTCAAATGTACTTTGGTTTAAAAAAAAAAATGGTGGCAAACAAAGTTCCCAGAACATCAGCAAACATGAGGATAAGATAAGATGTAATTGAGCCCCTGGATCAATAAATAAATAAACCTAAAGCATGCCCATGTCATGCACCAGGGCAGAGGTCAGCACCCTGTACTATCAAAAGATCCATTTTTAGCCAACAATGACAAAAGAGCCACATGCGGCTGCAGGTTGCAGACCCCTGTACTAGGGGCAAGTCACTGGAATTTCTTGTCTCAAATTTAGTTTTTCAGTCTGAATTCTGCAACCGTAGTTCTGAAAAGAGAAGTCAAAAGTTCAAAAGCAGCTGCTAACAGTAGGGGAATCTTTTATGAAAGCACTCTATTTATTGAAAACACAAATCTTGCAGCAGTGTTATTTGAGGATGCAAGGAGGCAACTTTCATTGGTTATTCAGTCATATGTTAATAAACCCACTTTTATTGACAGCTTACATGCATGGTCAGCACATCTATATGGAAGTGAGGACTGTTCGAATTCATAATAAAAGATTTTTCCTTTAGCATCCTATTTTTTGTATCAAAGCAGTAACATCTGTGTAAAGTTGTTTAATGGAGGGTTAAGAGGGAAACACAATACATCAAACATGAATTTTTCACCAGTATAATCCTTAATTCTGTTGTAATTTAAAATAGACATATGTCAAATGTACTGTTCAGTGTCATATCAGTTAATGTATATGCGATACATTGTATCTGTGACAGGATCATGTTTTATAGTGCTTGTTGTTAAATAAATAGGACTTTTGAGGAGAAAAGATTTTGATTGCATTTTAAAATAACCAATCAATTGATAAAGATATGATGAAATAAAAAGTCTAATAATAAGTAATAAGTAAATGTCCAAAAACAGACAAGCATCACCAGTTTTAATTGATACTGATATTTTTATGTAAAACATGATTTCTGAAAATAAATGAACCCTTCTTTTTTTTTCACTTAATCGATTGCTATCAGAATTGTTCAGCTTAAAGGGGCCCGTTCAGACTGGCTCTGACCTGTAGTGGGATGCTGGCCTGGATCCAGTCCTGGCTCAGGTTGCTGTGGGTGGGGATGTGGCAGTGGTGGGGCGGGGTGGCCAGCAGGAAGATGACGGACAGGATGTTATATCCACATGGAACGGAGGTGAGACAGAGCAAGAAGAAGAGTCTCCTCTGGAACGGCCCCCAGCTCCCCAGGAACGCCACTGACTCCTCATAGTCCTGCATTTTGCTTCACTCTACTTAAACTCTATTCTCTATTCTATTCTTTTATTTTTTACTTCAGTCAGTACTTAAGTCTAGTAAGTGCCACTATGACCACCTAAACAACTATGACAATTAGCTTGATAATAAATGCACAAATCAAACATCTATCTTAAAACTACAAATACTTTTATAAATACATTTAGAAATATTACTACTATAAAACTACCAATTGAAAGGCAAAATCACCATAATAAACAGAAATACCTTCTATTACAACAACAATAACTGTCCCACCTATACACACTACAATAAGGACAAATGTTTTGTCTCTGTGAATACTCCTGTTGCAGCAGTGGCAGCTTCTCTCTGCAGGGTCTCTCAGGGTTCAAACCTCCTTTATCCTATGCAAGACAAAAGAACTCCACCTCTCCTCCTCCTCCTCCTCCTCCTCCTCCTCCTTCTCTGAAATGCCTGTGCTCATTGCAACTACTTGATACATCTGGTTATTTCGGGAAAAAACTAGTTACACTTAAATAGACTGGAAAAGAGCATGATGGGAGGAAACGTTGTGTCCTTTTTCGAAGATAGAAGTAATGATTATTTGGACAAAATTAAGCAGAATGTCCGTAAGAGGTTATAGATTAAACAAAACTAGGTTGTTGCTAAAAATTGTGTGAAATACAGTCCCTCCAAGAGGGAGCAATTAGGTTTTTACACATGAAACATCTGAAAATAACATGTAATTATATATTATGTGAATTTATCACATTTCACATACATGCACATGTGATTTTCAAACGTTTCACATGTGTAAATTAAGAAATTGCACGTGAAATGCCTTTAAAACAACATAACTAACATTGAATGGTAACTTTTTTATTTTTCAACCTGCACCCTATTTTCTCATGTTTTTTGTGTCTAAGTGACTAATGTGGAAAACAATTTTTGAAATTGGAACTGAACAAGACATCCAGTTGTGTCAAAATAAACCTCAGTAAAGCTAAAACAACCCTCCGTGTGTTATATGTGAAAATAAGGGAGGTCATGTGAATATTATTTACATCTAACTTTGTGAATTAAGGGATTATTTCAAACAAATCAGAGTTGGTGAGACATGTTGTCAGACAATTATGTAACAGTCTGATCCTGTCAGTGACACAGTAAGCACTGTCAGCAGATAAAATTTGACGGGATACATTTCAGCCTGTTTTGCAGCTGATGGCGGCATGTCTTACACTGTACTGAACCAATTTCAAAAATTGTTGTCATTTAGACACAAAACATGGGTAAATTTTTAAGGTAAGATAGAGAAAGTGAAAGTGCGGCAAAAGTGCACACATTCTATACTCAAGTCAAAGTACAGATATGTATGTAAAAAAGCTTATTTACTCACGTAGAAGTGAAAATTATAGTGTCTGAAATGTTCACAAAGTATAAAATTAAAAAGCATCTTTGAAGGGCATTTCTACCAGCTGCTTCTGTGCAAAGTTAACACCTCACCTTTTCTCCACAGTCAAGTCTCTTTATTGTTTCATCTTGTGCATGATGTGCACTACTGGATACACCAAGGAATCAACATTGCTATGTGTTATTGTCCCATCCACTTAGGTTAAAATCTGTTGGGAGGTCAGCGTGCAATGATGCAAATTAAAAATAATCAATAATCCCCCTAAAAGGTAACAAGCCTGTTTTGAAGATGTAAAGAGTAGAAAGTACGGATATTTGTGTTAAAATGTGCTATAAAAGTAAAAAGTTGTCAGAAAAATACTCAAGTACAGATACATGAAAACTCTACATAAGTAAAGTAATTATTTACACTGAGCTACTTTTTAATGCTGGAAGAGTCTGAGATAGGATTTTTCCCAATCTGGTATTACAGAGCCAAATCTTCACTAGGTTTAGGATTGTGCTACACTACGCCATGATACACCACGATATGATGCAATATGATACAGTAAAGACTGAACACATGGCATGAACAGGCAAGAAAAAGCTTTCATATCTTAAGGCAGTACAAGATAAGGGGAGAGTGCAGTAGCATGAGATTCTACTAGTATTTATCTAACAGCAAAATATTCATGGTTGACAGTATTTCCACAATCTGCAGTACAACCACCATTCTAGACAACAACATCGACATTAGCATCACACCATCATCAACAATGACAGTGAGTCAGCAAACTGCACTGTAGCAGGTACAAAGGACTTTCTAAAGCTCAATAAAAGCAAACAGATGCACCAAACAAACATGATGAGACGCTGATCAGGGCTGGTGTCATTTGAATCCTGTCTTATCTTACTGCATCCTGTCTTATCTCAGGTTAAGAAATCCTAAATACTCAGCCAAACATGGTCTATCCACTTTTACCTAACCTAGCAACCAACACCCCCACTGAGCACCAACCGAGATTTTATTGTGGAATTCCAGTTGAAAATTAATTGATATTTGGTCTGAACGTCTCGGGACTTTTTTATCCCTGTTTTCAAACAGCTAAAATGCAGTTAGAATAAACGTGTCACAAAACACAAATTTGTTAAATCATTTTGATAATTTGTTCAGCTGTAGGTTGAAAGACAGATGTCAGATTTTCCTGGTGGGTGAAATCTGGTCTACACGAAGACATAATCTCAACACGTTTAATGTCATTAATGCAAACTACATGGGCTGCACGCTGCCATCAAGAGGCTTCCAGGATGTAGTAGAGGGAGAAGTTTTTATGTAAAATTAATGTTAGAGTGTTAATGTGTAATGTTTTCCTGTGGGTGCTAGATTTACCGAGTTTACCCCTTGTCTCCAATTCTGTATGTGATATTCATTGACAGGATCTCAAAGCAGCAGGGGCGAGCAGAGTGTCCGGTCCGGGAACCTCAGAATTGCATCTCTGCTTTTTGCAGATTATGTGGTTCTGCTGGCTTCATTGGGCCGTGGCCTTCAGAACACACTTGAGTGCTTTGAATTTGAGTGTGAAGTGGCCAGGATGAATGTCAGCACCTCTAAGTCTGAGGCCATGGTTCTTTGACAGGGAACTGTGGATTTCTCCCTTCGGGTGGGGACAGAGTTGCTGCACCAAGCAAGGGGTTTGTGACTTTTTGGGTCCTTTTCAGCAGTGATCGAGGACGAGGAAGACGGAGCATGAGTTTGATAGGTGGATTGAGCAGTGTCAGCAATAGAGATGGAGTGGAGTCTTATGGTGAAAAGGGAGCTTTCAGTTTACCATTCAATCTATATTCCAGCCCTCACCTTTGGTCATGAGCTTTGGATAGTGACCAAAACAATGAGATCGTGGACACAAGCCACAAGCCAGGAAGTTCAACCTGCTTCCATTTAGGCCTAATACATCTCCAGAGTCAGGAAACAGGCAGGAAGCATCACTGCAGACCCATTACATCTTGATGGCAACAGCCATTCATCTGTCCGTCCATCTGTCCCATTCTTGGGACAGCACCTTGATGGAATTTCTTCAGACTTGGTACAAACATCCACTTGGACTCAAAGATGAACTGATTAGATTTTGGAGGTCAAAAGTCACTGTGACCTCACAAAACAATCAAGAATTTGTGCGCTAAAATTTCACAAACAAATCTAATAAGATAAAATAATGAGGTGATGACATTTTTTATCCAAATGGACAAAAGGTCAACTTCACTGTGATATCATAAAGTTCAGCTCTCTATCTGTCCTCTATACTCCACTGTAAAAATAGTCAATAAAACAGCATATTTCTCTCTGGAAATTATTCACCGGAATTATACACATAAATATAGTGATAACATCCATTTTGCCAAAAACACACTTCATAAATTTTATTAAATTCCTTCAGGGTTTTCAGATATTATCCGCAACTTGACAGGCTGGCTTAGGTAATTCTACTTATTTATGTTGTTGGGTCAGATTAAATTTTCCATTACAAGACCCCTGACTCAGTAAAAGATCCTGTTTCTTCGAAATTTGGGATTAATTATGGAGTGATTAAGTTTTGAAAGTCACGAATTACGGATGAGTCAAATGTTTTTTTTAATCTTGTGCAGACAAGACAAAAATGATAATTTTCACTATGCTTTAAGGCCTCCAAAATACTGTATTATTTTCTAAGATTTGTAGATTTAGATAATTATTCATGTTTATATTTTTCTTATATAAGATGCCTTGTCAGTTTTTAACTGGCCCAATTATTTATTACCACTGAGCAGGAGGCAAAGTGTAAATGATCAAACCAGTGAAAAGCTCAGTTTAGTCCAGTTTTCTTCTCTGTCTCTCTGCCCGTCCTATGACCTCAGTTTCTTCTGGCCACACTTTAGGTTTTTCTTGTTCTTCCTGATCTTGAAGCTGCAGCCAAAGACCTTTGCTGGTATTTTGCAATAAAACTAGAATTACTTCCACGTGGTTGTATGTCTTCGCAAACCAGATAAGTCACCTGCCAGACTGTCACCTGCACGGAGGCACAAAAAAATCACTTTGAGCTCCTTGGAGCTTGCAGCTCAACTAAACTTTCAGTGTGATGTCCTGAAATGAGATCAAAACCAAAAACAACAACAAAAAAAGACTGTCAGGACCTGTGTCGGATGCTGCTGTGATCCTTGTTTGTCAGTTGTTTAAGGTCTGCAGATTTTGAATTACTAGAAAGAGGAGTACGAGAGGGTGCAGTTTTCTCTCATCAGGTCACAGTGTTATCTTCACAAGGTCTTCAACGTGCAGTGTGTCACTGTGGATCGGTGAAGAATTTACTGGGTTGATCATAAACATGTCAAGAAGTCAACACTGAATTTTACTGATGTTTCAGTTTCTATTCATTAACCCTCCACACTATCCACAGGTTTTAAGGTCAGACCAGCTCTTGAGTAACACTTTTCCTTTTGACATCATTCATGAGTCAGCATGTGCCTTCATGTTGATGTGGATCCAATCAGCATGAGAGTTATCATGAGTCATCATCATGGGTCTCATGAGACTAACTGAAGGGATAGTTCAGGTTATGATGAAGTCTGAGGTACTTATGGACAGTCAGTATATTAAGTACAGTAGATGGAGGTTAGCACACCCCCACTTTGGTGAAGCAGAGAGGAATACCAGCAAGGAAGCAATGTACTGCTGTGGGTCAGCAGCAAAACATATTGTAGCTATTCCTAAAAAAGGCTTACACCCAAAAAAAAAAATCAATATCCTTTTACATGTATGTTTTACAATATTTTCAACACTTTACCTTGCTGTCAGACAGCCTTTTATCATGAGAAACTGCCATTATATACGCCAAATATCACTCTGGCATTCAACCAGACTCCACTGGCAAAGTTATTTTGGATTTGCCCATGTCACTCAGTGACACAAACAAACTAATAGATCAAGGCAGCGGTAGGACAGACATTCCTGTGTTCTTTGAGTCAAAATTATGTTTTTGTCAAAGGAGTCTGGTGGCTTTGCAGAGAATATTTGGCTTATATAACGATGGTTTCCCATTGGAAAATGCTGTTTCATGGCAGGTAAAGGTAAAGGCGAAGGTAAAGCGTGAACATATTCTAAATATAGATTACATTTATATTGATATTTACATTGATATTCTTTTGCTCGACCTTTCTTGAGGTGTCCACAAATGTTTTGCTGCCGATCCTGTCCACAGCAGTGCATTGATCAGCTTCCTGCAATGGTACTCCTGCAGCTTTTCAAAACTGGGGGTGTACTGAAAGGAGAGCCATGTAAGTCACATTAGAAGTGTTGAAATTACATATGGAAAAAATAGAAAACTAGATAAAACAATCTCCCTTAATAATTTGTTCTATTAGAATAAAAGTGACTGAAATGCAGGGCAGTGTAAAGTGGTCTATCCCAAAGTAATATAAAGTATTCTTTTAGATGATTCAAATCAAGCAATGGTTGATCTGATCATGAAGTAAACAAGAATTCAACAAAGCATTCAGTGCCACCTTACAGCTGTTAACAGTTTTTCAGTCCAATCAGCTAATATCCTCATGAAGAATATGAGACTGATGTAGGATGTTCAGCAGTTTTTTAATGAAAACAAATAAAACAAAGTTACATAAATAAAATGATAAGGAGAGAAATGTTGCATTATCTCAACCTGACAAGTTTGCATTTGCATATTTGCATCATCATCATCATCATCATAAAAAAAAAAAGATCCGAGAATAAATACTGTACATAAAGAAGTGGACAGAGGTTCTCTGAAGCAGGAGGAGCCACTTTTTAACATGTCTAAGGAAGACTGAACACTGCTGCTCTCAGCTGAAATATAAAGGAAATATTATGTCTATTTTCAACTCTGAACTCTTTGTTTCATCAGCAACTAAAAAATCCAATTCAAGTCTCAGAATAATGAATCCAATGTGTTTCCACAGTTTGAACATGGATTTTCAAAATCTGGATTTATTAATTATATTTAAAGTTGGAGTAAGCCATTCTGGAGGAATACCAACTCTTTGGGTTGGGTTGATTTTTGAGTCTCATTCCCAGACCATCCTCCTCAGGTCCAGGAAACCAACCCAAACTATCGGTATCTGACCGACTGCTAATGAGACTCAACAATCAACCATTGCTTACTCCACCTTTAGTATACTAGATTTTAAGTCAAACAGTTTTATCAAATTCAAATTCAATAGCTGCAGGCACAAATAACCTCCCAGCTTAACTATACTAAACTAAACTCTATTTGCCGCTGTTAACTTGAATGTATCAGATGTTCTAAAAAACAACTACAGAGTGGAGCCCTGTGTGCAGCCGTTTGGGTGAACTGCTCCTTTAAAGACTTAACTTATTCACTGTTTGCATGTCCTCTGGGTAAATGGATATGGAAGCCTATTTCCACCAGTGTGATTTTGAAAAAGATACTGTAAAGTTTCTCAAAATAATGAGTTAATATTTTAAAGCAATGATTTATATCTTAAATGAATGAGTTAGTATGTCAAAATAATGACTTAGTAGCTCAAAAACAATGACTAGGTAAGACAAAATAATGAGTTAGTTTCATAAAACAATTATTTACTATGTCAAAAATGTGAGTTAGTATATTAAATTAAAGTCTTAGTACCTCAAAATAATGAGTTAGTATGTAAAAATATGAGTTAGTATGTCAAAATAATGAGACATCTGCTTTAAATAATGGCTCAGTATCTATATCATTATTTTGAGAAAGATTGTCATCACAATTAGTTGTAGGATCTTCTTTTTCCCCATCACGTGACCAAAAATTGGCTTCCAAAAATGGAAAATGAGCTTTTATTTTGGAAGCAAAACGATGAAATCAGATCAGAATAATCCAAGCACAGAGACAATACACACTCACACACACATACATACACACACATTCACAATCTCAGTTTTCAACAAAAACTTTACGGTTTGAACAAAAATTAAAAAAAAAAAGTCTGTATCATGTCCATTAGAAACATCACGACAATTAAAACATCCCTGCTTGTTTCATTCCAGTATTGCAGCTCGGCCCCAGTATGAGGACTGGGACGAGTATCAAGACTCTCAGGCCTCAGTATTGCTGATAAGGAAGCAAAGCGAATAGAAAAGCAGCAGCTGATCTGTACATTATTGCATCATGATGACATCATCAGACAGAGGAGGAAGTTCAGTTGAGGAGCTCGGAGCTTTGTTTTCAACAAGCTGCTGTCAAACAGCTGTAGCGGAGGTTCATCAGCATCACCAACATGGATATGACACTTTGTCTTCTTTTTACAGTTGCATGTTGATGAGATAGTTAGAGTTACTGCACCGTGACACCCAATACTGCATAGATAAACACACACACACACACACACACACACACACACACACACACACACACACACACACACACACACACTCACACACGAACACATACACACATAATGTCCTTAAACCTGTTTGTTCATTATTGGAAGACTGAGATGCTTCAAGTTATTCAGGAGGAGGCAGGAAGACAGACAGAAAAATATTAACCATTTGAAACCATAGAAAATAACCGCCAGCCTTTCACTATAAATGAATATTAAATCAACGTATTTTGAGCCTTGCTGAATGTTTGTTTGTATTATTAATATTTCACTTTTTTAAAATCCAATATTTAAAGTCTGGTCCACACAGTCTTTCTTACAGTGTTCAAGAGCAAGTGTCTTTTCATTGACGTGACTTTAACGGGACCATCTTTAACATTTCTGAAACAGTGATCAAAGTGAGACTTCTTTTAAACCCAAAAGGTTTAGATTCAGACTTTGTAGTAAGTACTCTTATTTTTATTATGTATTTATATCTTAACTTATTTATTTCAGCCATTATTGCTTGAAAAGCAATAACTTCTGCGTATCCCATATGTAAATTTTTTGTACTCAATAAAGTGCTTTGTACTGTATCTTTTAAACAGGATAGGTTTGCAAGAGTTATTGGTCAATGTAATTGTCTTCTCTTGTTTTTTATCAAAAAATATATATTTTAAAATGTTTACTTTCCAAATTAATTTGTAAAGTGTTTATTGCTACTAGACTTGTGTGAATAGGGCTTAAGTCCTCTCCAGCCAATAAAAGTCAACATTGATTCAGCATTCATTGCTTGATTTCCTCACATGCATTCATCACAGAGCAGAACATCGGGGAAAAAGATGACAGGCTCACACTGTGGACAGCCAATCAGAGCCTTTAGAGTCTGGAGATAAACAGACTGAGTGGACAAGACAAACAGGCCTGTTACATCACCACAGAGGAGGAGGCAGGCCTTTTGCACCTCATCTTTAACTTTGTGTGAAGTTTTCTATGGTTTCTCCTGGTTCTGTGAAGCCCTTTTCATGACTGCCAAACAACCACCTGATCATTTTAATGTTATTACATGCACGTCTAAAACTGCTAAAGAAAGTGATGATGTTTGTTAGCTTGTTGAGAACATAGCACAAAGGGTTGAAAACACTGCTAGTGTCCCATAGACGCTGCAGTGATCATTACAAGTCAGAATATGAAGGTGGTGGACAGACAGAACAATGCACCAACACTGACTGACTGACCATCATCAGTTTGTAAGAGAAAATAAACTAAACTCAGGGCTCCACTTTCAACCACATCACATACTCTTCTTTGGTGAATGAACAATGAATACTACATTAGTTGTCTGTTAACGTCATGACTTTCGCTACCTTTCATCATTTATTGTTATAATTTTATTGTTGTCCTTCTGTCGTTAAGACACTTTATTTTACTGTTCTAGTAATCTATCCAATACAACATTACTGTAAACTAACTACACCACTGTGGTGGAGCAACAACCTGTCTCTATTTTGATAGTCTTTTGTGTTTAATGCACTGCATTTTACCACCAGAGAAGAAGAGATTAGGTTGGTTTTAGTCTCACTTCCTACTTTACTTATTGCTGGTCACAAGGTTCATTATAAGAAGGTTGGTCAGGTCAGTTTATGTGAATTATTAACATTAAAGTATCCTCTGCTCTCAGTGAACAGATTGTTAAACCAAGCTCCATTCTAAAAAAACAGGGGGTTCATGGTAGGTCCATATTTTTTCATGGTGAAAGCTTGAGTTACACCGTCACTTCGACTCTGTTCTGATTCGCTTTGATCTGCAGGGACAATCAACAGACGTGTCATTCACTCAGTATCATCATTAACTAACTTGCGATGAAATGTTTGCCACAGACGAACACATATTAACTGGCTGGGTCCTGCAGTTTACCATTGTTATCCTCTCAGCAGATGGCCTGAAGCCACAGAACTCCTACTGCTTTACCTTTTGTAAAGACTCTGAGATGCAGGTGAAACCTCAGAATAAAGCTAGTGAGTGCATGTGTGAGTTGAGATTATTTTTTTCACACTTTACATGCTAACTGCTTGGCTATTCTTAAAGCCTTACTAGTGGTGGAGCTAAAAATGTGATGTTTATCCTGAGGGTGGCACTACAGGAAAGTAATGGGGCCTAATCTAAAGGCTTCAACCAAACGTGGCCAGTAGTTGTTGACATATCTGCCTCTAGATGGACAAATCATGTGGTTGTTTGAAGGTCATGAAAAAGCTTTGAGTAAATATTTACAACATACACTGTAAAATAAATTATTAGAGCACAGAAAAAGCAACCAGACAAATGTTAATATTTTCTTTTTCTCACGGAAAGTGAATGAGCTTATTTTAAGGAAAATGTTCCTTTGCTGTTGCAGGTTGTGAAAGGTTCCAGTGACGCGTTTAAGTCTTAAAAAGTTCCTCCGACTCTTTGTACTAAAAGGTTCAGTTGCAGTGAAAGTTCTGTTCAGACGATCTAAACTCGTTCTGGTCAGCAGGAAGGTTGACTGAAACAAAACCCACAGACTGAGAGTTCACACCAGGCAACAGTCGGGACAAAAGGCCTTTTTTCACTGTTGCACTCGGCCCAGAGTGCAGAGTGAGTCTGTAATACACCGGCAGTGGAGACAACAGCAGGTACAGGCAGAGGTGTGGACATCAGATATAAGGAGGAGGGGCTCATGTACTCGTACTTCAGCTCCAGACATACAGCATGTAGAATCCGCAGGAGGTCAAGAATGAGCAACAAACCGTCCCAAATGAACTCTCCTGATTAAAGTTCCTGTTAAGGTTCATTGTTTGGGGTCAGCTGGGTCAAGAAACACGATCAGGCAGGCAATCGGAGTTGAAAACAAACCAACGCATTATCAAAACAACTGATAGTAGTGAATATTACCTGCATTGCCTATTTCTTGCCTCAAATATTTTCAGAAAAACATTTTTGTGTAATTTGCGACCGGGATGCCATTTTTTTTCCTGCTTGAAAACCGACCAAATACAGCCCCGGCTTGCATGTGTCACTCAGTACCATGTCACATGTTTCATGGCTCTGATTGGCTGTAGACCAGTCCTAAGTTGTGCATCTTTTTGCTCAGTGCTCCAGTAACAGTTGAGAAAGCTTGGTACCCGACAGACCCTCAGTCGGTTTTCTCCTTTCGTGTTTCCTGTACTTGGATATGTGCTAGGCTTGTCGATGTTGAAAGGAAAACAAAACTTTAAAGATGGTTAACAGTGCTAGAGAAGCAATAGTCACATCTTAAGTTAGCTATGGTTAGCAAAATGCTAGCTAGCTAGCTAATCTACATCAATCGTTAGTTAGCTTGTTACAGAAAATGTTATCAAAATGCTAGCTAATGTTTAACATGTAATGTGACCTTCCATATGTGTTTGTTTTACTCACTGCTATTGTTGTTTTTCATGTCTGGTGGACTGCATACAGATTAGCCCACCACCTCAGCAGACAATAAAGACTAATTCAATTCTATTCAACTAGCTAACTAATCTACATTATTCGTAACTAGTTATATATGATAGCTAGTATTAGCAAAACTCTGGCTAACTAGCTTACTAATTTACAATTTATCAATCATTAGCAAGCTGGTTAGCTACTGTTTTGCTAAGTTTAGCTAATTTAAGATGTGATTATATTGCTTTTACAGGTCCCCTTAGAGACAACCAGCTTGAAATGTTTTCTTTTCAGCAAAGATGAGCATAACGAGACAAACAGACAGGGGGATCGTGGGACTTGTTGACATTAACAAATACATAGAATACCATCAGCCTTGTCTTTTCCTCTTTGTTCACTTTGTAGTTTGGCTGTTTGCGATGCTGTATGTAAGGAACAAGTTGAACATGAGTGCTGGGACGTCTGAAGGAGGACACCTGGGGGATTATTGTCCAGTGTTGATATGACATGACAACATCTGCAGTATTATTCGTTCATGGCTAAGGACGTCTGCTGAGTTTTCTGACATCAGGTTTGTGCTGGTTAGTTCCCCCAGTGGGAGGAGGAAGAGCGTCTTGTGTTCAGAGATTTGTTTGGGCAGAACCAACCCCTTCCAGACCAGACATCTGGTCTCCACACAAGCTGCAGCAAAACTCAGCAAATTACTGGCACCGGGGTGTCATTGTCACTAATTTGTCAGCATTTTTACCAGGAGCAAGTTATAGGATTGACTTTTTAGATTCTGCTTGTTGATTTTGGTCCTGATTCTGATTCTTGTTGTCTCAATTAAACCCATATATTAAAAAAGCTTTATTTTCAGTAGATTCAGGCTGCCACCAAGAGTCATGAATGACGAGGTACTTCGGGGTTCTTTTTGGTAAAAAGGTCGAGGAAAGAAAAAATTAAATATTCTTTATGTTTCCATGCACAAGTTGAACATTTCTCTTGTTTTTCTTCAAGTTGTTTTAAATCTGGAGCATCAAAATGACACATGGAGGTGACAAAAAAGCTGCATACTGATTTTTTTTCCATACCACTTGTTGCTTTCTACAAACTCGGGACAATTATGTCATTTTTCCAGGATTCTTCCATTACTGCATTAAAGAAATCTCAGGTTTTCCAGGATGTGTGGGAACGTTTCAGCCTCTGTTCTGTTTGGCTTCAGGTCTGTGGTTTATTTAAAGCAAAGAGTCCATTTCTGGATCAGATAAAATCATCAAAGCTTGCTGTCAGGTAAGCTGATGAAGAAGACGTCAGATCCAGACAGAAGGAGGAGGGTGAGGAGAAGGTTCTGTCCTCTCATGTCTCTTTTCAAAGCCTGTGTCAGGTGACAAGGTTGCAGGTTTGAATCCGTGCAGCCATGATGGCAGAGCTGATGTCTCCTCTGGAGGTCAGAGGACGCCGGTTCGACTCCCCACAGCCGACGGTGCCATCAGTAGGGTGTGAAGAGAATTGATCCTTGGCTCGTTCTGATTGGTCCAGGAGCCGGACGCAGGAAGGAGGCTGTGAAGAGGGACGAGGAGACTGGAGGGCGAGGGTGGAGAGAGATGGCAGCGGGGGTGAGGGGCGAGGAGGTGGTGGTGAGGAGAGGAGAAGAGGAGAGAGAGGAGGGAGGAAGTGAGATGGTGGAGGTGAGGGAGGAGGGCGGAGGAGGGAAAGGGGTGGAGAGGAAGGAGGGAGAGAGGGAGGGCTTCACCAACTCCTTCTGAAGAGAGGAGAGGAGAGGAGAGGAGAGGAGAGGAGAGGAGAGGAGAGGAGAGGAGAGGAGAGGAGAGGAGAGGAGACAATGGAATAAAAAAAGGAGAGGAAAAGAGGGGAGGAGACACGGAAATGGAAAAGAGGAGGAGAAAAGGAGAGGAAACAAGATGGTGATTAGGCAGATGAGAAAGGAGACAAAAACAGAAACCAAGGGGATTAGAGAAGGAAAAAGAGAGGAGAGGAAACAAGGAGGTGAGGAAACAGGAGAGGAAAAAAGAAGAGAGAAAAGAAAAAAGAAAACAACAAGAGGAGGGGACAGGAGACAAGGAAAGAAAACAAGGAGAGCAGGAGAGACAAGGGAATAAAGAGAGGACAGGAAACAAGCAGAGGAGATGAAAAACAGGGTGGAATAAATCCAAAAGTAAATAAATGGATAAATGGATTAACTGATTGTGAAATTATTTTTCACATTGACTTATATCATCATCAATCTATTGTATTGAAGAACAATACTGTGCAGATTGGTTCTTATCAATAAAGTTTAAAGACTTTAAATTAGCCAGAGAGTGGTAGAGAGACACTTACAGTGAGTGAGCTGCGCTGCTGTTTGTTATAAGGGCTGTATTTGGGTTTGCTGGGTTTTCCTGCCACTCTGTCTTTGTGCCTCCTGCTGGAGATGTGCTGCAACAACAACAACAAACACTGATGACAAAGCTCGAGACAGAAAAGCCTGTGACTCGTCATCTGGCTGAGTTTTGGAAATAACAAAAGTGCAGAAAGAATGAAATACCAAAAATTCAACATTCAATATTCACTGATGTTGGCGAAGAAGCAGCAAAATATGAAAACATCCTAGCCTGAAGATTAGAGGTAGGGCTGGACAAGCATGTTGCTTCTTCCTACACATTTGTGTACAAGAAATGTTAGTTTTCGTTTGTCACTGAAAGTCTGTTCATTATTTTGTGTTTGTTTCTGTTTTTTTCCACATATATATTTTATTTGTTTAAATGTTTGAAATGAATCAAATCAAAACATAATTGGACTCTTTTTGATTTTCATTAGATATTTACTCTTCTTTTATGGTTCTCACTATTATTATTTTTAATATTATGTTATTATAATGACACTGTTAAATGGAAAGTTCAGATAATATGAAGTGGGGTTGTAGACAGCAAATTATTGCTTTCTCACTCTTCATCGGCAAAATCACTAATTTTACCTCGTAGAACACAGGAGTTGCTGATCTACCGCTGCCATGATCTGTTGGTTTGTTATTGTGTGACTTAAGTGAATCTGAATTAACCTCTTAAAACACTAAAGTCACACAGTAACATTGTTTGTGGATCTGAACAGGAACAGTCAAAGATTTGATAATGTTATTAACCGGTCTCTGCCTGCTGTGTTTCTACCTGTTTGAGCTGGATCTCAGAGTTGACATGGACATCACATATCTGGCAGTGGAAGGTTTTGTTCTGCAGGCCGGAACCTTTCAGTCCGGAGGTGCTGCCGTTCTTCATCTTGGCGCCGGGTCGAGGATAGGCCTTGATCGGCCCAGCACCGCTCCGAGCCTCCAGCATCGTTTTGTGCTTTGAGCCTGCAAACAGGGAAAACAATGTCCATGAAATAAGAGAAATAATAATAAACAGCTCTACACAGTCTTTCCATACATCATCTCGCTCATCCTCACCTGCATTATGAGCCTCCAGCTGAGACAGAGAGTTGACAGCGACTTTACACAGAGAGCAGTACAGTAGCTTCTTCGCCTTCTCCTCCTCCGACTCCACTGAGAGAGGAGCATCCTGGGAGGAGGCCTGGGAAGGAGCAGGAAGAGGAGGAGGAGGAGCAGGGGACAACGTGGAGGTGACAGGAGCTGGAGGAGGGGGAGGCGGAGAGGCTTTGGAAGAGGAAGAGGAGGAAGACGAAGAGGAGAGGCCCGGGGCAGGCAGAGCGGAGGGAGGACTGGAGGGAGGGGGCTCACTGCCTGCTCTGCTAGAAGAGGGGGAGGATGAGGAGAGAGGGGAGGAGGAGGGGGGGGCCAGGAGGAAGGATTTTAGAGGAGAGGAGGAGTCGATGAGGCTAGATAAGAGTTCTGGATGGAGGATGAGTAAGAGGAAGAAGAGGAGAAGACAGAAAAAGAAGAGGAAGATGATATGAAAAACAAACCCATCCACCAAAATAAAAGCATCATTGGTAACAATATCCAGATTAGTGTTATTGGTAGATAAAATCAACCTGCGTGCTGATTGGTGCTGCTGTTAGTTGAGACAGGAGGGGCGTGGCCAGCAGGACTGTTCCCATTGGACTCTCCAGTGACTGACAGCTTGGCCTTGGCCTTGTTCTCCTGAGACTTGAGCTTCTTGGCGTGACGACTGCCTCTGTAATGAGCTTCTGCCTGAGACTGAGCAAGAGACAGACAGAGAGACGAGACAAGTTTTATTTTTATATTTGTGCTTGTCTGTCGCCTGGATGTTGCTGATGTCCTGATGTCACTTCCTGTCTGGTCAACTCTTCCACTGGTTTCTGAGACAATCCTTCATTAAGGGTTTCTTTCACCAAGATTGTGCCACGTTCCTGAGGTTTACAATCAATGTTGTTAAGAGTTCTCCACCGATTTAAAACTGCATTCCAACAACATTGTTGCGCTGATGAACAGTTAAAAAAAACTGGCCCCTATTAAACATTATCCACAATGCAACTCAACCACCACCACCTTTTGTAACATAAGGCCCACTTCTGATTGTTCAGAAATTCTGAGGACCACCTTCCCAAATAATTGAGAAAAAACATGACAAAAACGGAGGAAAACAACTGTAAAGACATTCTTACTAAGACCTACATGAGCAGCAACTATAAATTTTGATTGAGGTGTTAATCTTGTAATGACTTTCTGTTGTGCCTTAGGCCTGTCTCTTTTCCTTCAGAAAAATTATCTTCCCAACACATCCTAGGTACTTAGTGTCTCTGAAGCATTTGGTGCCTCATTTGACAGGATATCACCACATTCAACACACTGTACCTTCAGCTCAACATCACAGCCTGCCATTATGAATCCAAATTTAATGCATTCAGGGTCATTCCTCACCGCACACTATCTCTACAACGTATCTTGCAGATATTTATAATTTCACAGAGCTTCCTCTGGAGACCCAAAAGGTTTTCTACAACCTTTTTTACATATGCAGTAGTACGCTTCAACACATTTAAACAGACTTTGGTGAAAAGGATAACTACTTATCAACTTCTGACAAGGTATCGCTGGTATCCACACAGTCTCTGCTGTCTAAACAAGACTAAGACTCTACAGTGTCATCATGCTAGCGGGTCTGTGAGGTTGTGCTCGAGGACGACAGTACTTTGAACTAAATCCCAATGTCAATGTGCTAACTTGCTCACATTGCAAGCATGTACCATTTACCCAGTTCACCACCTTGATTTAGTTAGCATGCTGATATTTGCAAATTAGCAGCTGATGAAAACGCCTTTTGCAAGCCTTATGCCAAAAACCAAAGCACTGACAAGGGCACAGATCTCATTACAACTTACATGTTTTATGTAACAAGCCAAGAGAAGTAGAAAATAGTTTGGTTTTAGCTCCAGGTTTTATATTTTATATGAGTATATAACTCCATTCTATAAACAGGTTTTTTATGGTAGGGCCAGTATAAACTTCAGTCACACCATGTGTGTATTGTTTTGATCCAGATAAGATATTAAAGTACAGATGGCATGCTAATACCAGGTGAGATTATGTCATATGGTCTGCTCAGTCACTGGGCCAGTATATCATTAACAACAAGAGTCTGAGTGCACCTGTGTTGGGATGTATATGGAGCCTGAATTGTGATGCATTGTTGTGATGTAGTGCATTAAGAAATTATCTCTCCCCTTTAAAAACTGTTCGTGTTAGGTGTCACCACACAGTGTAACAAGCCCAGAGTAACAGTGTGTCAGCACACTGTAACAAAGCTCCAGGTTAACAGTGTCCTCATGCGACTGTCTGGAAGCGCCATGACTCAACTTGTATTCGGCTTATTAAACTGAGTTAATGCTGCCCTCTCTGACTCCTCTCCTCTCCTCAGCACTGATTCCTGTTTTCATGTTCACTCATGAATAATTTTACCAGCTCATACATTAGTCATGATTGATTGGCATGCCACTAACGAGGCAGCTTGTTACCTCTCAGCAGTCATTATGTGAATGAACTGAGTGTCACTTACACAGCACTGTGTTAATATAGACAACGGATAGAGGTTACACCTGATTATACAGGTGCTATTATTATATACAGTATTGGCTGTTTTGTAGGAACATCTGAAAGAATAATTTGATACATATAAACAAAATAACAAGTATCACCCAGTGTCAGCTGCATTAGACATCATAAGAAAATATATTCATTAGTTCTCTGCAGATAGACATGTCCTCTGGAAAGCTCCTGGAGCATGTTGTGTAACATTTTTGCATTAAAATGTCTATATGTTTTGTTGAATTGTGTACATTATCCCAAATGTGTCCAACAGTGGTCAAACTCAGAGAAATCATGTGTTTAATTTGGTCACCTGTTGCTATACCTTCCGGGGAAACACGGGATGAAAGGTGGATAAAGGGACTAAATGTAATGTGAATAAAACCTTAATACAAAACCATAAAAATTATTTCTTCCTGAGTCATGCCAGATAGATTTTCATTGGCTATGGTGGTTGTTAAACAACGATAATAATTCCCATGATCCCACACTACTTCACAACGTCATCAAACTATGCCTTTTGTTATGTTTTTTGGTTTTTTTTTGTGAGTGAGACCCCGAGTGGCAGACATTACATATACTATATACATTTCAAGCAACAGTCCAACATCAGCTTCAGTCAGTTTCATCTCTGTGTATCTAGAGGTCCAGGGTGTAGCCTGTTTAGCCTATCTTAGCAAAACCTTGTTGCAGGGGAAACTGTTAGCCTAGCTCCAGCAAAAGTTGAGAAAACTGAACAACTTTTGGCATCAAAAAGCATCAAGAAATACAACATTATGAGATAGTGACAAACCTGCAAGAAGTACAAAGATACGCTAATATGAACTAGCAGGCTAATTGGTGTTTTAGAGCCTTGATGCTATTTTGCGATCAAGAAAGCAGGGAAAAACTGCTAGCCTAGCTCCACCGACATTGAACAAACATGCTTACAACAACCTCAAAGCCATCTGATTTGTTGGTTTTAGGCTTGGGCAACTGGATGAATATATTGGATATCAGCAATTGACTGAGTCCATAGGATTCATCAGCAGTGATTCTCTCTCTCAAAAGTCCTGTCTACATAGTTTAGTTGCCAGATTTGAGAAACAACATGTAAATCAGGCAGCTTAGGAGCTGCTGGAAAGTGGAGTATTCAGACATACTGATAACAGATGGATCACATGACAGAAAGTTGATCACAGAAACATGATCAAACTAACTGGAGGAGTTTGAAGAGGGATCAGATCTAAACTTCACATACAGGGAAACACAAAGATGGACACTCACATCAGAGTTGAACCTCAGCTGGCAGACATTACACGAGATGACCTGTTTCTTCTTGGGGACCAAGGTAACACCAAATGTGTGGTTGATGACAGCCTTCTGCACCGGGTCCATCTGCAGGAGACGTACAGGGGTCAGAGGTCACCAGCCTGCTCAGGATTGGGTGAACAGTGATGACAGAGTGATGCTGACGGAGTGACAGGTCTCTTTATCACAGTCGGGCTGTACTCCTGGCAGCTACAACACCCTGTCACTGTTACTGTCCCTCACACACACACACACACACACACACACACACACACACACACACACACACTCACACACACACACACACACACACACACACACACACAAAGTCATACCGTGTTGAAGTTTGGGAAAAGTCCAACTGGCGATGTCGTCTCGACAGGAAATGACAGGAACGGCTTCATCATCACCGATGGACCAGTGGCGCCTATGAGCCCCGGCAGCGCTCCGCCCACTGCACTACACCCACTTCCTGGAGAAACAGAGACACTGGGAGTTTGAATGATTGATTTGAAATACCTGAACTGATGACAGTTATTGATGTGAGTGCACTTCAGTCCCTGTGGCAACAATGAAGGGGACTGATAGTCAATTCAATGTAAAAAAAAAAAAAAGTAGATGATGCCCTTTTAAAATGTCTAAACCACTGACAAAGACGGACAGCATAAGAGATCCCCCTGCAGCTCCAACTTTGATCACTACTGCACAGACTCTGGCTTGAAATTACTTCACCTGTTTAAGATGACAGGAAGTGGACACTATACCATTCCCAATGGGTGATATATCATATTTTTTAACCCAACAGCAATGATCAATTATTGTGAAAAAGGTCTCAAATACAACAATAAAGGGTTACCTAATGTAGGCAGGACCAACCTGGGGGTGAGATAGCAGAGTCCTTTATTGGATATTTACAATTGAGCCACGATCTGATTGGACTAAATCCCCAACAGGCTTGTCTGAACTGGAGATCCTGTCTGACTGCAGTAACTGGTTATTTGAAGGGACAGCAGGAGTGTTTTCTTCTCAAAATAACTTAAAGCTACAACAAGGAGTTCTTAACTGGTCATGAAACAGTCTCAGTTTAATACTGATGCCTCAATATGACCTACATAAGCAGCCAAGAACATCAGTGAGAAGACTTATTAGTTCTATATAGTTGTTCTTAATGGGTTGGATTTTCTGTGAAACCAGATGAAAGGAGCCTGGGTTTATGCTTTCTGAGCCAAAGTGACAGTGAGTAGTACGTTTGCCCGTTAAAATTAAGCAGGAGGAGATTTTTCTTTACACTTTTTTATTTTTGATGTCATATTTTCTGTTTATTACGGTGGAAACACCACAGATTTTGTCTACTGGAGCCTCAAAATTCCTTGTAGTAGCTTTAAGTTCAGCTAAGACCCCAGATGAACAATTAGTCTGCAGTGATGTACAGTGCTGAGTAGTGGTTTTGATAGTTGACTACACTGTGAAACCACTAGTGGAGACGTGTGGTCCATCTTTATACAATCAATGATCTCAATACATTGCCCTTTTCCAAGCTAATTTTAGAGGCTCCACCTCCTCAGTTCCTTTTCTCATTTCTATTTTTATTTGTGTCTTTCTAAAAGAATGCCGCTGGAGCCTTCAGAAAATATCAAAAAACACTTTGTGAACTCACAGTTGTGTACTTTCTGGCCGAAATGATAAAATATTTGCCCAAGGCAAAACTAATGTTTAAATGTAACATTTCAACAGACTGCATTACTCCGCTCTTTTTCTTTAATAGAGTGTACGTTATATCTGTTCAGTCTGTGGAAGTATTGCAATTAAATGTTGGTTTTGCCGCAAGGAAAACAGAAGACACAGACTGCTGCTAGATAACATGTAAAAACTAAAGTTTAGACTATTCCTCTAAAGTTTAAATAGGAATGTATAGCTGAGGTAACAGATGGGACAATATACACTGAGGTTTTGATGATAGAGAGAAAGAGATTATTTAAGGTTTAAGATAAACCGCTGGACCAGTAACCATTTATGTTAATGTAAGCAGGTCAGAAAGTGTATCCTGAGCTGGTCAGTTAGCGACAAAGACACTGAGTTGGGAAAGCTTTTGAAGAATGGAGGATGGAGAAACGGAGGAAATCCATCGCGCTCTGAAATTCATACCATTTCAACCTGGAGACCTGAGCAGCTCATCTGCTGTACAGTAACAACATAAAGAACATATGGAGCTGAGCAGCTGGAGGCAGAGAGAGGTAATAATACTGAGAAAAAGAGCAAGAGGAGGTGAATGAGTGGCTCACATAATGTGTCCATGTGTCCAGTTGCCACAGGGCCAGTAAGAGTTTCTCTGTGCATCTGAACTCTCCTTCCTCTCCATTTAAAGAAGTGGAGAGAGGCTTTCCCTGCGTCCTGAGTGTCATTCAAAAAGGACTTATCATAACCTGAACTAATACGTACAATACACATTTAAAAATCACCAAGAACAATATTAAAACATTACTATTGTGTCAGTCAGGTGTCGTGTGGTGGGCTGTTTAAAGGAAAAAATAAACTTGCTCCCAGCTGTGTTTGTTCCCAGCTGCATATGAGGTGTTACATATACATATACAGTATACACAGAGAGCAGATCTGACGAGGGAATAAGCGTATTTCTTCTGTCCGTTTACTTTTATAGTCACAGATTGTAGAAGCCCTGCAGTGAATTCTTTCATAACACAGTGTGGGTGGAAACACTGAGAGCAACTGAATCAGCCCTGACAGAGGAGGAGGAGGAGGAGGAGGAGGAGGACGAGGAGGAGGAGAAGTTTTGGTCTTATTGGTTTCGTCCATCTGTCCAACTTAATATAGGTAAACCCATTCTTTCCTATTCCATTTAAATACATCCCAAAATGCATTATTAAATGCAATATAAGCCATTTGACTACCATTTAAGCCATTATAATCCCTCCTAAAAGCATTATAACATGCCCTAACCTACTGTAAATTTCTTATAGCTCATATTAACCCAATCCAAATGCCTTATAACTTGTCCTAACCTGAACACGATCCCATTCTACCTTACTGTAAATACTTTGTAACCCATCCTACCTACATTGAAATGTCTTAGCATAACCCAACCTTAAACCCACTCTAACTCAATCTAAATGCCTCATAACACATTTTAACCCACTATAAATGCCTCATAATTTATCCAAACCCTCTAAAAATACCAAATTTTAATGCCTTTTAATTCAACCAAACCCAGTATAATTGCCTTATAACCCATCGTAACCCAAATTAAATACCTTATAACCCATCCTAACTCAATATAAATTCTGTATAACCCACCTTACCCCAATCCAATGCTTTATAACCTATCCTAACCCACTCATAATACCTTTTAACCCATTCTATCCCAGTCTAAATGTATTAAAACCAATTCTGACCTGTCTTAGCCCTTGCAGATGAGGATTTCTGAGACAGATTTATATGACTATCCTAACAAACTGGATGGGGTCTTAGATTTTGCATGTACCCGGACAAGGCCAAGTCAGGTCAGTGTGTGTGTGTGTGTTGTGAATGATATTAGGTTAGCCATGGATTAGCTGTGTGCCATGGTACTGCTCTCTGAGTTTATCCTCATATAGCAGAGCTGTGAGTCAGTGTCTGAATTTATCCCTACAGCTCATCATTAAGTTCAGAACAGCATGACACAACACAGTGTTGTAATCAAACACATGTAGCTGGACACACAACAGCTCAGATCAGTGTCTGGATTAGCTGTTATTAGCAGGGAGATTATTTATTATAGTAAATACAGATTCACGTCTATTTTCGAAGATGGTGTAATGTGAATATTGCTGGACCTGCCAAAATTAAGGCTTTGTCTTCAACAATAGAATCCATTTTATCACCAGTCTGACCAATTCTAAATGCTATAAAATTAATCCCAGTTAATTCACATCCTACAACTCATTGCACTATAATTCCCTCTGTTCCTTTTTAATGACACTAATCAACTGATCCTAAATTAAATATAACCTATGGTATTACTATAGCCCATTGAAATAACTGCAAACCATTGCAAAGGAACTAACCTACTCTAAATTATTCTAAATACACTACAACCAATTCTAAACCATCCTAATTTCTTTGAAACTACATTTTACCAATTCCAAATACATTAAAAAACGTTCTTGCTAAATTAGGAGGTGAAGGTGTAACTACAGTACACCACCACTGGACTTTATTTAAAATTATTTTTATGAACATGTGAGTATGTGCATGCACATTATGCATTGCATTGTGGGACAAAGAAATCTGTGCAAATTCCTGAACGACCATGTACACCATCTCCGGAACATTTTTTTTTTTTTTGTCATTTAAGATTTTTATTGATTTTAAAGATGCAATTCCATATATAGAGAGAGAGAATTTACATGTGTGTTACAAAGCATCTTATCTCCGGGAATATTTTAACCACAGTACAACCCACTAGAAGAACATTTCACACTCAAACGATAGAAAAAACAACTGAACGACTGAAACCACCAGGAACCCTCTAAAACACTATCTGAGATCCCTCTACTAACCTGGAAACTTTCCTTCAAGCAGCCGTCACCTCTCAGTCTTCCAAACATAGCTTCACTTTTCCCCTGCTCCCAGCTCCAAAGACCACTGAAACCACCTAAAGGAACATTTGAATTTAGGGCCTGCTGAGTCTGCTCAAGGATTACTTAAACCACCTGAAAGACCATTAGACTTCCTTTATGAATCCCTGAAATCTCCTCAAGGACGACTTAAACCACCTCGAGAACCCCTTAGAACATCCTGAAGGACTACTAGGTCATTCTCCCAGGCTTCTTTGGCCTTTACAAACCATTTCTCGCTGCCGCCTGACCTTTTTTCAGGGTCAGCGTTTCAGTGTCAATCAACACCACACTCAAACATCCAGTGAGTTTTAGTTTAGTCATTTTTTACAGATTTAATGTTCTACAATCTGAGTTATATTTAGTCTGCAGTCAGACATGGTTTCCTATATGATCAGTTTGAATTAAGGAAATCTTTCAGTGTGTGTGCGTGCGTGTGATGAATGGCGTGGTGACAGAGTCGTCTTAATTCTGTCCTTCTGTCCTCTGAGATCTGGTTACAACACACACACACACACACACAGAGAGTAACCCTTCTGTCTTACAGTAAGTTGCTGTTCTAAGAGGGTGCTATAAATACTGAAACACATCTGCTACTGCTTTCACATGGAAACAGTCTGTAAACCAGTTTGAAAATCAGCCAACAACGAAGTAACAAGCCAGACAGTTTTATTTCAGGCTGTTGGTGATTGGCCAGAAGATCTGCCACCTGTAAACAAACACTCTCAGTCTCACAATCTCGGTTTAAAGTTTCTTCACAAGTTTATTTAAACAACACTTTTCCATCTGCAGTCTACAAATATGAAGAATGAAATAAGCAACACAAGTGCTGAGAGGTTTCCTAAGTTACTAAAACTGATCAGTCAGACCAATTTGATACTAGAACTAAAGCTGAGCATTTTACACCAGTTTGATACTGGAACTAACTGGCTTAGATCAGTCAGATGGAAGCAACACAGTTTAGTCTAACACTGGCAGAAGGAGGTACTTGTTTCGACCAGTCCGATACTAGAAAACAACCTGACTGGTTTAAACTATTCACTGTCCACTCCACTCTTTTGTGAAGCAGTTTATACCCCAGAGGAGGTTAAAGGCCCTGCACACCCTCACGTGTCCTGGCTGATGAAGACCTCTGCTCAGGATGAAGATGGACATAGCTATGCTGGGCAGCAGGTTATGTGAGGTCATTGGGCTGCAGGCACCAATGCAGCTCAACAGTGAGGCTCCAGAGGCAAAAAAAAAACTCCCATTCATATTATTATGCTGCTTTTTTCTGTTATTCAGTCTTTTTTTTTTTTTTGCATGAAATTAGATGTTGTTAAGGTCAGGATTCATCTTGTAGTTAGTTGGTTTGTTTCCAGGCTTAAAACTCTTTATATAAGGATTTTCTGAAACATCATTGGAGTGAAGGAATGGGAAATTCCCTCCAGATACCGGCCTGTCACGACTATATTGGTTGATAATTTGTATCTGTGTATATGTTTTCTGAAATGTACTGTACTAGAATATCCCATTAGGGGAGATATAATCATCATTCGTCTTAAACTGATATAATTTTCAACAGTTTTTAAAGGATGACACCAAAATTTGACTAACATTTATTGAAAAACTCCAACAAGTCAGGGGGAAAAATAATGTTATTTATAATTTCATATGAAATAAATAACATGAAATGAAAATAAGTGTCAAGCAATGAAGATAAATCTCTGTTATCTCTGTTAGTGGTACAAATTCACATGTCAAACTTTTAAATAAAAAATTTTTGGAGCTTTTTATGCCTTTATTTGATGGACCAGCCGAAGTGAGGACAGGAAAGAGAGAGAGAGAGTGGAGAGATGACATGCAGTGAAAGCCTGTAGGCTGGAGTTGAATCCACAGCCTCTGTACATGGGGCATACTGTCTAAATGAGCTACCAAGCCACCACACCACCAAAGTTAACTTGATGATAAGAACTGACGCGAGAGAATCCACTAATCACAACGATTCCATTGAAATTAATAGAATGTGCCACTGAACCACAACGTTTGAAATGCTGGTGTGAGCTGGCTTTAAATAAAATAAATAAAACCAGACCATTTCACCATTTCAGACATGTTTCACATTTCTTTGATCTCTCCTGGTGCACTGTTTGCTGATATCAGCAGCTGCTGAGATTAAATGCTCTATAAATTGATTCTAAACCCTTTCTAATTCCTAGAGTCCCGTTTCCTGCTGGTCAGTCCAGTTTTATCTGCAGCGGTGCGATTTATGATTCTGGCTGAGGTCAGAGTCATCTCTGGCATTCACACCTCATATACACGCGCAAACACACACACACACACACACACACACACACACACACACACACAGAGTCAGTCAGTTCTGTTTGGAAGCTCATATGATAAAGAAGCAAGAAGTAAAATCTCACACAGTGCTCTGCTGTGCCGTCAGCTGCAGACTGAACCTTCTGTAACTGATCTGAGCTGCAGAGCTCTGTGTCATCTGTCACAAACCACCCCCATAATTTAGCCAATGGGTGGGGTTCCAAAAAAGCGTGGCTGATATTTAATCACTCACATCCATCCCCCTCTCTGCATGTAAATCCAAATGGGGCTGATTTATTTGTGCAGAACTTTGCAGTTATTTGCAGGAACTAGCACACCGAACATCTGTGGTGTTTCCAACAGGTTGGAAGCTTAATTTGTAGCCTGTGGAGGTGTGAGGAGGTGCACCGATGAGCCAGTACGCATCACAGCAGTTTCTTAAAGATACCCACCAGACATGTTAAGACATTTAAAAATACTCTGCATGAAATAGTAATTTGTGTTGGTGATGCTTTCTCCAATAAAAACTAAAAACTAAAAGTTTGCCTGCTTCTGTTATGGCATATTTAGGTAGGTTAGAATACACATATGGATTATACTCACAAACTGGGTTGCACCAACAGAGATCAATTAAATCTAAAATTAGCTCTAATCTTTATCAAAACTAGGTTTAAAATAAAAATTGACATAGCTCTGCTTTAAAAATTAAACAGAGCTATGTTGCACAAATAAAAACTAACCTCAGTTTGGTAAGCACAAGTTTATTGATGAAAACCAAAAGTGAATATAGTTTAATCAATATGGAGATGTTTGCCTACTGAAAGTAAATATAAATGAATATGAAATAAATTTGGGCACTGAGTTAACAAAACTTTACATCATTTGCTTGGTAGCTACAAGGATAGTAAAATGTTATATTTTTCAGGTACTTGTAAGGTGTGTGTCTGAATTTGTTTCATGTCTGGAGAAAGGCTTGTGTCTGAAATGTCAAATGGTGTTAAATTCATAAAAGTTCATAGTAGGAATGTTAATGATCATTCATTCATCTATTATGGCAGTAATTGCCACCAAAAATTTAACAGATTGGACCATCGCTTTGGTCTGCCTTGATAGTCTAGAGAGGGAAGTTAACTGTTCCCAATTTGACATTATTTTGTTTGGCAGAGTCATTTGATGAATAAGGACAAACAGACAGAAAGAGCTTTATTGCTTTTTTTTATTCTGTTCATTTAAATAGTTTGAGGATCATGAATAAATGCTTTGCTTTAATAATGTGCTGCTATAATTGTTTAAAAGACTTAAACTGAGAAAAAGAGAAGCATTTTGTATTTTAATAATGATCGATTGATTGATTAATTAATTAATTGTTAACAACTATTAGTTAAAATCCACAAAATTAGCAGTGCTAGTTCACTGTTTTTTTATACTTCTGTCTAACACCAAATGCTTATCGCATTTGAATGTGGATGTTTTTTGTTTTACTTTTTGCATCAACCTCTTCTCCCTCACCAAAAAAAGCAAACAGCTTAACATTTATCAATTCAACAGCTCAGTATGTTGTGTGTGTTACCCAGCACACTGCTGATCAGCCTGAACCTGCTATAAGACGAACCAGAGCTACAAAATGACGTACAATCAGTCACAATCAGCTGCATGTTGGTTTGAGTCAAGATAGAAATGAACAAGATGAAGCATCTCATCAGGCAAACTGCCCAAATAAATCTAATGAAACTCTGAAGTCAGCTACACACACACATACACACACACACACACACACACACACACACACACACACACACACACACACACACACACACAGTGCCAGATAGGTGTAATTAAAATAAAACAAGCACATAGCAACCAGTCAGCCAATAACAACTCATGTTTCCACTGCACTACGCAATTCTTATGCGTGCATGTGTGTGTGTGTGTGTGTGTGTGTGAGAGAGAGAGAGAGAGAGATAGAGAGGGAGAGAGAGAGAGAGGCTCTGTGAAACTAACACTGTTCTTGACACTCTATATATGTTGAAGCAGATATCAAAGCGTCATACCAATGATGACCGAGATACTTTGATATCCTGCAGTCGAGGTGAAGTCAGTTAATCAGCACGGCTCTTTTGTTGTCATTGACTAGAGCTTTAAAGTAGAAATCTGTATATTTACAATACTAAATCATAAAATGACCATGATCAGATGATGTCATCAGGAATTGAGGAAACATGCTGAATTTAAATACTCACTTCTCTGCCAACGACTGATAAATAGGATTTCAACCTATTTAATATCCCATCTACGGCTCCAACTTGCTATTTAGACACCAGTACTCAACCCATGACCCATGTCACAACTTTAACACATACAGTGTTGCAAGTGAAGAAAGCCAGTGCAGTTTCTTTGGCTTGAGTTCAGCTTTGGTGAACTTTTTTTTTGGTATCTTTGTTAATAGCTGTGTAGACACATCTGACCTTTGAGGGAACAAACAGCTGGAAAGTCCAAAATAGAGGAAGATGTCGAAGCCTGTCAGCTGTGTTGCACCACCCAGTTTTATCTAACACTCTCATGTAGAGCTCTTAAACTTTATAAACTTTTAAACATTATACTCAAGAACTGCATTTAGGTCTGACACTGTCCCATAACAAATTACAGTGAAATTAATATTATTAATTGAATATTTTTTGTGATAAATACCAAAGCCTAATCAGTTTTCTGATTGGTTTTACATGAGCTGCAATATCAGCAGCAAATCTGGACCGAGCATAAAAACATTTTCTGCATCACCAACTAAATGCATGTGGGTTCCTATGGCGACACGACACATACAGACGCTGCAGTACCTGCACAGCTTTGCATTATTCATGTATAGCTCAACATGTTTGCATGTAGACCCCTTTGGTGTTGGTAAATATGAGATAGTTTTTTGTGGGCGGAGCTTACGTGGTGGCAAAACAATCCTCTAAACACGCTACCTAACACTAGCTAGCAAATTCTGTTGTCTTATATCTTGACAACGGCTGCAGAAAATGCAAGTTCTTCTGAATATGTATCATCACTCACCCTCCAGGACCACGAGTCTTGAACAAAGAATTACAAAACATCATTACTCTTGGTAGATAATACACATTTTTCAATAGAAGTCTAACTGACCATAATTATAAATCTACCTAAAATTTATCCATCATTGGTTAAAATAGTTAAGTAAACCAATGTGCAACACACATTTTTCTTTCCTAGGTGAAATTTTGCTGTGCAAAGACTTGCAACACTTTAAAAATATTTTCAGTTTTATGACAGTAAAAGTCTTCACACATATTCACACACTCTCTCTCTCGCTTATCCACATCAGCTCTCTCACTCTCTCTCTCTCTCTCTCTCTCTCACTCTCTCTCTCTCTCTCTCTCTCTCTCTGCTGCGACTCTGCATCATATTTCGTGATGAGTATAGATTTATTCCACTATCAAAAAGATTCGTGGCAGGTTACAAAACATTCCCAGCTAAAGCTCTAGAAGCTTGATGCTGATAATGCAGATCATGCAAACTAACAAATTACTCATAAGAAAAACTGCAAATACAAAATCTTGTCAAAGATTTACATAAATATATAATACCACTGAAAATTAATAAAGCCTTGATTTAAATGATATAATAGTAAACAAACCCTTATTCTCGTTCACAGGTAATCATCAAAACATTCACACTTTTAGCATGTATGTCAAATGTTTTTCTAAATATAATAAAGTACATTTTTAGAGAGTGTTCCGCAGTGTTACTAGACTTTGTGAGGCAGTAAAACAATACATCTAATGTTCCTCTTTTTTCAACACAGTACTCAAATCTCTTCCCTCCCTGTATGTTGTATACAGAGACAACGTAAACTAATCTGAGTTTGGTGAATAAAAGTGAACAGTGTGCTGGAACGTGTGAGCTGAGTATTTTCTGTCAGTATATCATCATCCAGACTGTTATTACAGCTTCATTAGCTCATCATCCACCTCAGCAGAGAAAAGAGAAACATCTGGTCCTGTTAATCAGACTGTAAAGTGATTTGAACGGCTGGACTTAAAGTGAAACCGACAGCAGCACAGACATTTCCCACACAGGCAGGCAGCAGGAAGTGATGAGGTCTGAGGACGAGGAAGAGGAGAATAGCAATGAAGGCGATTACATTTATTCAAATTAAAGGTTCCTACCTGAACCAGACGTCTTTTTTTCTTTATCTCGATCCAGATTTACTTTTCAACTTTCTCTCCCCTGACCGCCTGTGTATTTATTCTGTTCTACTGTACTCTGTCGTCTACTGTACTCTGCTGTTCTCAGTCCGTCTGTGTTTCTCTGCTCTCGTCTTTGTACGAACCAAAGAGCAAACACACCCACCACTCAGTGTGTGTGTGAGAGAGTGAGAGAGTGTGTGTATCAGGTGACTGGAGCAAGAGTGGCATGTGTCATCGCTATCTGAACCCCCAAACCCTGAGCGTCAGGTGTGTGTTTCTGTGTGAGTGTGTGTGTTTCTCTCTCTCTCTCTCTCTCTCTCTCTCTCTCTCTCTCTGTGTGTGTGTGTGTGTGTGTGTGTGTGTGTTACTCCTTAATCCCCTGCTGCCATTTCCTCCAGAGAGAAGAAACTCTATCCCCAGGGACGAGAGAGACAGGGAGAGTGAGAGAGAAAAGACGACCACACACACTACTTACAGATTATATTGGAGGATTAAAGATTATATTACCCTGTTGCAGTGACTTTTGCGTGTGTGTGTGTGTGTGTGTGTGTGTGTGTGCGTGCGTGCGTGCGTGTGTGTGTGCTTGCGTGTGCATGTGATGAGATCAGAGAGCAGTTGTTGTAGGTTCACACAGTCTCTTGTTACACAAAGTGCAGTGTGTGTGTGAGAGAGAGAGCAAGACACAAAAACAAGTGATTCACACTAAATAATATCGGTCTGCACATTAAAATAAATAACAAAGTGTGATATTTAGGACCGTCCCTGACTAAGAATTAGATTTGGCTATAAAATATGAATATTCAACGATTTGTTCTTTTTTTTTCTGTTAAGTATGCCACACTAAATTCCTATATCAGCCTACATGAGAATGTTTCACAAGTAAGACTCCATTTTAACATTTTGTCATGTGTTATGTGAAAACAAAAGATTTTCAGACAGTCTGGAAAAGTAAAAGCGTGTGTCCTCCTGTAGTTTAGGTAAAAAGTTAGTGTATCATGGAGCATCTTTCTCCAGCCACTGTCTGAGGTCACCTATCCTGACTGTGTGCTTCTTCACTCCATGAATTAAAGATTTATTTCAACCAAAGTGACCAGAGTTAGTGATTACTGGAGGAGTGGAAAGATCAACCAGTGTTGATGTTTTTGGTGAGTTTCATTTTGTCCCTGTCAAATTTAACCAAAACCAGTGATGATGATAAAATTACAAATCTGCAATCTGATGAGTATCTCGAGAGCAATTAAACAGCTTGCTCACTAAAAGAAGGTCTCTCACTGTGTGATGCTCTCCATAATGTTGTCAGACACAACAATCCGAGTATGTCAGATGTAAAAACAAGCACCTGCCCTGCAGGGTCCACAATGCGCTGCATGAGGTAAAGTGACTGACAGTACATCACCTGCGCTCCGTTTCTATCACTCCTCTCCAATTCGATCAATCTTAGTTTTGTTAACTTTTAAACTTGGTTTGTTATCTTTACAACCTGCTGTGCTGTTGCATTGCTCTGTGTATGATGATGCAGCTAAAGCTGTAAAAGCTGAAGCTTGTTCACTAACCACTCGTTTCACACTCTCTTATAAGTTAACCACAGGAGCATTTCATCACACGATGCTCTAGCTACTATAAACATATATTCACGATTATTTATAATTCTTCATTGAAGCCTTCTTACACAGAGATTGCACAATATTGCCACAGCGAAGGCTCGTCTGTACGCCAACTTTGTGTTTTTTTTACACAGGAGCAAACAACACTGCTGCCCCAGTGTCTGGTTTTAAACAGGATGCCAGCATTGCAAAAGAGGTGTGACATAAAACAACAGTGTCCACGTCTATTGTCATGGCCGCGCTGGTCAACAAGCCATTCAGCTCTTCTGTTGTTTTCTAATCAGAGTTATGTAGAGCAGATAACATCATCAGTTTGACTCTGACTAAACAGATCCGTAGAGGATGCCACAACCACCTCCCTCCACTCAGTCTTTAGGATGGAAGAACTCTATAGCAGGTCATTGAAACTGCACAGAACATCATTGGTACCCATGTAGCAAGCATCAGTGATATCAGGGAGGTGAGGTGACACTGGGTGATACTAAAAGACAACACCCACCCAGCCACAGCCTGTTCACCCTGCTGCTGTCTAGCGAGAGATACAGAAGTATCAACTGTCGTAACACCACACTGAAGAGTTGTGAGGCTGTTTACTTCATCCTCACTGCTCCATATAAATTAGCTTGTTTTATATTTTTTCTGTGCTTTTTTTTTTTATTTAATCTCTTCAGCCAATCCAATCAATCAAAGAGAGAATGTCAGTATCCAATCTTTTTGTAAATGATAAATAAATGTCCTTGTATCCTTGAATTATTGTAATGATTTGTATGTGTTCCTGGATAAATGTGAGGGGAAGGATTTCTCTCCTGTGTGTGTGTGTGTGTGTGTGTGTGTGTGTGTCTGCTTAGTGCATAGCCAGACTCATCTCCACAGCACTGTGTCAGCACTAGAGAAAGCTGTCAAATTTAACACTGTTTAGTGTTGCTGGTATGTATATATTTTAACTTTGGACATCAGGTTAGCTGTTTCTCTCTGCTTCCAGTACTTATGTTAAGCTAGACACGTCTTGACTCCAGCTCCATTCTTAATGCACAGACATGAGATTGATATGAATCCCGCTCTCTGAAATAAATGAATTCCCAAAAATGTTTATCTCTGAATAAAGAAATTGACCATCACCTTTACAAGTGGCGCTTTAATGGGCACACTTTTGATTCTGGACGTCCAATACAATTACAATCACTGGCTTCCCACTGCAGCTAAAAATCACTGCAGCTGCTGATGAAGGCTGGAAGAACCCACAATATTAATACACCAGTGATCCTACAGGGAGGAGAACCCGTCTTACTACCTTCATCTGCATCTTAAACATTCGTTATCCACAGAGAGGGAGCGTGGTAGAGCGACATAGACGGAGCGTGGTTTTGCTGACGGCAGCATTAGACATCACACTGCATTATTATTATGCACAGAAACACACACATTAGCATAACAAGCCTGTGTGTGTGTCTAAGTAGGTCACGTTCAGATCCTTCTTCATCCAAAATAACACACACACACACACACACACACACACACACACACACACACACACACACCAAGATACAGACAGACCAATCAGGAATATGAAGGCAGACAGGAGAGCTCCAGCCTGAGACTCAGTGGGAAACAGTAGAAAATAAAAGAAAGAACAGTGTAATCACCTGCAATACAAATTACAGTCGAGTTGTACAGTGCTGTATAGAACAAGCAATACACATTCTTATGCTTTAGATATTCTTTCATTAAAGACATAATACGCAACATATTCCTGAAAAATTCAATGTATAGACTTAAATAAACACAAAGCCTATCAGTTATCACTTATGACCACTAGAAGTGTGTGGTGGTGGCTGTATCTGCAGAGACTCTGCCTGTATTCCCTTATTTTCCAATTATTTTGTTGTGCTCTGAATGCTTTACCAACCAAAAACGTCTGTATTTGACATCCTGGAAATGAGACTCAGCTATCAACAATCTGTCTGGCATGTGTACAAACTGCTTGGACAAATCTGATTCTACCTTCAAGCCTGACCAGTAGTGGAAATTAAAGCGTCTGAAAGTTTGTTCTGAGGGTGGCACAAGAGGAAGGGTCGATATAATCTAAGACATTCTTCCTTTCCAATGGAAAATAAAAAAGCGGCAGATTTTTCGCCTTTGTGAAATATTCATCCAAGAGTGGTTTTCATTTTTGGCACACCAGTCATAGAGACTAAAATATCTGCGTGACAAATGAGTCTGGCTCTGACTGAAAGAGGCTACAGAGCAACTGAAACACTGAACAGCCATGTAAATTTAAATAACACTAAGCTAACTGGTACCTAGTGTGTAACTTTCAAAAAGACAAACTTTGACTACAGCTTATTCCAACTACTAGTTACATTTCAGAATTTACAGCTGTCTTAATTCTAGAAATTGTCATTATGTGTAAATTAAGACTTGTTTTAAACATAAAAACCATGGCTGACCAAGCAACTGTATCAAACCACTCAGCTCCATTCACTTAGGCAGTCCAACACTTACAAGGCTGCTTACTGTAAAAATTCAGTGAAGAGTGTAACAATAGAGAAATCTTCCAATAAAATCTCATTGCAGAGCAAAGCTGTAGCAGAGCTCAGATGCTGTAGCCTCTTAAGGTTCCCATGACTCGGCTCGCAGAGCTGGAACGTCTCTAAACAACGTTTTAGATGCAGCTAAAGTGATCCACGGATGTAGGAAGGAGAGCAGTCACAGCCTCTGAGACCACCAAGGCCAGTCTGATGACAGGGAATAGGCTACAGTACCAAGCTGGTTTTCTTGCCAGGTTTGGCTCCTGGCACTCCAGTGGGCTGAGTCATGACATACCAAGCTCATGTTTTTACTTTAGCATCAAGTAAAGCTATATTTACATCTGGATGCTCCTTAAACAACGCTGGAAATATTCCCCGTCAGTCTCTGAGGTTATGTTTGTCCCAGGGATCAGTCATGTTCACTGAGAGGCTGCTGAGCCTGGTTCTGCTGCCTGCTAACAGCAGCCAACAGTCACCGTTAGGCACTTTAGCAACAAGTAAGCTGCTAATGCTATCTGTCTATCAGGTAGATTAAATAAGTGAGAGCTGAAGCTTAGTCTTTGGAGGACAGAAGAAAGCAGAGAATATTTATTCTAAAAAATATGATTCAGTTTCACCAAAATCAGTGAATAAAATTATGATATTGTGCTTTTGTATAGTGAGAAATATTCCAGTCCGCTCCAGTGAACGGACATATTCTCCTTCCGTGCTCTGGCAGCGTCATAAATGAGACAGTCTTTCATTGAATATGAATTTAACATATGCCCCTGGGTGCAGGATGAGTCATCAACATTTTTTAATCATTTCCCTGGAACTCAGAAATATAATTAAATCACCTGATAATATCGACATTGTCAGTGTTGGGCCAGATAATGCAGATATGTGTGCTACATGTCACATATAATGATAAAAACACTTAAACATCGACTTTGACTTCATGGGAACTTTAATGTGGCAGGACTCACTACTGCTAACGCATCAGTCAGGCTCAGGAGGGTTTCCTCAGACAAACAAAAGACACAGAAGATGACCTCACTGTTGTATTTTTCCATCAGGTTACTTCTTTCTCTAAAAAAACTCTCTTCCTCCTCATTACTCGCTCCACCACATTGTTAGTAAAGCACAAATATGAGCCATGTTTTCCTTTTTGTTGTCATCTCATGTCACTGGTGAGCAGGTGTCACTGACTGTTACCATGGAAGCATGGCTCTTAGTTCAGAATCAGCCTAGAGGTACGATGGCTAACTTTTTTAGGTTTTACATAAGTCAGGCTTTATTATTGTGATTGTATTGTCAACATTGTCTAAATTTAATTTGATGAATCTAAACGCAGTCTAAAATATCTTTGTGCCTTTGTATGAACAGCCAAAGATACCACAGAATCTAAATTCATCAATTGTATCGTATTTTCATGAACTCTGTGTGATTTTGTAATACTCGGTCTCACAGAAAAACAGAAAAACAGAAAATATCTTAAAGAAACAGTGGGGAATGAAGCTCAAGTTTAATCTGCAGAACTAAGACAGGACACACACTGGACAAGGGAAACCATTGTGTGTGTGTGTGTGTGTGTGTGTGTGTGTGTGTGTGTGTGTGTGTGTGTGTGTCAGAGAGAGAGAGAGACACACCACACACACTGCGCTGTGGTGATGAGCAGCAGTGTGTGGGTAATCACAGCAATCACGCTATATATAATGAGAAGAATGTCAGACAGACAGTCAGACAGACAGGAAGTTGTCACTGATTCAGCAGACCAATCACAGCCTTTATTTGCTCCTAATCAGATACACAGTTTCTTCCAGGAATCTTCTAGAAGTTCTCTGTGTAAAAGGATTCATAATTTTTATTTAGCTAATGAGATTCCTGGAAACCGACGTTTCTGTGTGAACAGATGCAGTCAGATTTGCATATTGAGTGCACATAAGAAGATCATCACATTGAGCACATAGAGCAAGAGAGGCTGTGCAGTGCATTGTAGTGTTTGTAGCAGAGATCTGAAGCAGGCAAAACTCTGTTTTACAGACTAACGATCCACAGTCTATTGTCCAGGTTTCATCTACATGCTAATGTGCATTTTCAATTTGCACATAAAAGTCCTGACTGGAAATACTAGATTTTTGAGGGGGAAAAAATTAAAATATCCTTTTTTGAGGTGGAAAAGTTGGCATATTAAGAAAGAGAAAATGGTGACTGATGGGTTTTAGGCATGCTGGAAGCACGGCTCTATGGTTGCCAATGACTATCTGTCGGTCCATCAACCTATTTGGTTCAGAGCCCTGAAATTACCACTGTTGAATGAACTGTCATGAAATTCACAACAAACACTCACAGTCCTCACTGGATGAATCCTACTGTGGTGATCCCCTGATATTTCATAGCACCACCATGAAATTCAAATTTGTTGTTTTTGTTGACTTATTCCAAATCAAAAGCATATATTTTTGTGTCAGTTTTCAATCTAACTTAGTCTGCCTGAATCACTGAATTATGATTAGTCAAATTTTAACTCTATGTCTATGTGAGCATGGTTACACTTTATTATTATTTATATATGTACAGACTTTTAGGCATGTCTTGTGATACCAGGTCATAATAAACTTTGACTTGACTAGAAATATTTCAACAACTATTGGATGGATTGCCCTGAAACAGACAGTGTATATGTAATGGTAAATGCATTCATACATTTACCTACAAAACCAATGAACCATTTCCATCAGTTTCAGCTATATTTCCTGTTTACTGCTAATCAGCAAATGTTAACACCTAAACTAAGACAGTGAATAAACAGAACTGCTTAGCATCAGATTGTTAGTATTGTGACTGGGAGCATGTTAATATGCTGCTGTTGGCATTTATTTTGTACAAACTCACACAGAAAAATAGCTGTAGGCTGTTAGTCTTGTTCTAATACACATTGATGTTACAGTACCCCGACTATATCATGTACTAATATCTGAAGGTTAATATCAAGAGAAACAAAACAGCTAGCAAAATGTTTAGTTTACTGGATCTTTTGATTACACTGATACGTGATGAGTGAATGTTTCTAATGTTTCTTGCCTTTAATAACCACAGGTCCATTAAATCACACATAAATGTTTGGTGTCCAAATAATTTAGAAACATTTAAGATAAAAAAAATACAATTATCAAATACTTACTACTTATCTAATTCCTTGTTTTATTACAAATATCTAGTCCTGTAACATCATCCTTTATTGTAAAATCGACTTCCATCTGCCTTCATCACGTGTTCTCCTCATCAGTTTCAGCATTTACCCCTCAGCCAAGACAAAATAGTGTTCAGCCCAGCTCCAAACAAAAAAGATCAATAGAAATGGACTGATTGATTGATCAGATGAACTATAATAAAACTAAAACACAGCAGAAAATAGTGCAAGAAAATTAGGTATTTTGTTGTGATCTGAAAATAACTGTGTTAATATAATCAAACACTGATTCTATCTTGTCAGTGTTGAAGATAATGACAGACATTTTTAGACTGAACATATCACGAGCAGAGAGACTGACACCTCAGTTCAAGGTTTGTGTCCGGGTCATGACCTCCTGTAATGTAATCCCCACCATACCCCGAGAAACAACATACACTCACACACATGCGCACGCCTGCAGACACAGTGTATATATAATTAGACACCCAGACAGAAAAGACGCTAACACTGAAAACCAAAGTGGCTAAATTTGGAACTCAAACACAAATAGGCAGAAGAAGGATTTCCTACCTCGACTCAGGAAACTACTCCACATCATCGACTGGGAGACAGCTGTCTCACCTCCTCCTCCTCCCTCTCCCCTCTATCATCTGCTCCCCCGATAATAAAAAGCAATGAAGAGAGAACCCAAAACAAACAGCAGAGAATCGCCACCTGACTGTCTGACTGTGTGAGCACAGAGGGACACGTGTGTGTCTGTGTCTGTGTGTGTGGATGGAGGAAGGCGACTGACACTCAGCGAGAGAGAGACAGAGTGTACAGTGTACTTGAATCACTGAGGTGATGATATTCAGGGTGAGCGGTGATGACAGCCCCTCTGTCTCAATGGAAATCCCTCTTTCTCTGTCGCTGTGTCTCTGTGTTGCTCACTCGCGCTCAGCCAGTTCACGGCATCGTGATTCAAAAAGAGAAGAGGAGGAGAGGAAGGAGGAGGAGTGAGGAGGGTACAAGACTTTAGTTCATTCGCAAAAACAAAATACTAAATATACACAAAAATGAAAGAAAACAGCAAACAATTAAACAAAATAACCGAGTCCTCTACCAGTAAAACCAATCCTGTGTTATCTTTTCTATGTTTTAGATCATACAGTCATTCTAGCTGTACCAGTCATCTACCAGTTACATGAGTCCTACCGATTTCTACTTAGTCTTGAGTCCTACCAGTCCCTTGTCCCTAATCCCTTTACTAGTTATGCTAATATTACAAGTTTTATACTACATTCTAACTAGCTTCACAATACACCTTAACTAGTCTCAGGTCCACTAGTACTGGCAATTTTCTACCAGACATTGACTAGTCCTCCTACTCCCCTTTGTTTTCCACATGCCTTGCACTAGACCTTGACAAGTCCCTCAGGCTTTGTACTACATCTTGACTGATCCTAATTCCACTAGTCCTGCCCATTTTCTACTAGACCTTGACGAGTCCTTCTAGTCTCCTATTATGTTTTCTACAAGCCTTACACCACACCTTGACAACTCCTAGTTCCGCTAGTCCTCCCAATTTTCTACTAGACCTTAACTAGTCCTACCAGCCCACTACTAGTTCCTCTCATCCTATCAATTTCTATTTGACCTTGACTAGTTCAACCAGCCCTCTACTAGTTCTGCTAGTCCTACCATTTTTCAAGAAGACCTTGTCTAGTCCTACTAGCCCTCTACTAGCTCCTCTAGTCCTACCTACTTCTACTTAACCTTGTATAGTCCTACCCATCCCTAACCCCTAATACCAATCCCTTCATTAGTTGTACTAGTATTACCAGTTTTATACTACACTTTGAATACTCCTACCATTCCTGTACAATTTTTGCTGGTGTTACCAGTTTTCCACTAGACTTTGACTAGTCCTTCTGCCCAGAACTTTGACTACTCCTACAGTCCCAAATCCGCAGCAACAATTCCTTTACTATTACCAGTTTTCTATTACACTTTTCAAGTTCTACCACTTCTTACTTACTATGCTGCCGTTGCCATTTTTTTCACCAGACTTTGACTAGATTTGGCAGTCTTCTACTAGTTTTGCTAGTTGTACCAATTTTCTTCTAGTCCTTGACTCATCTTACTAGCTGTCTCTTAGGTCTACTAGGTCTAAACCTAACCCTACCATTTTTCGACAAGACCTTGACTAGCCTACCCCTCCTCCGCTATATATGCTAGCATTACAAGTTGTCCGCTAGTTTGACCTTCCTACCATAGACTTAAGCTAATAATAATGTTTAGCATAAAACAATTGATATGCCTGGGAAATTGATTATCACCGAGCAGAATTTTACACTTTTGTTAAATGTTCTTGTTGTTAAGTCGTGTTTTATGTGAGTTAGTGGAGCCAATGTAAAATAAACTAAGGTTGAATTAGAATAGTATTGTTGAAGAAATATTGTATCATTGTCCAAAGAATCAATATGATATTGAATTGTGATGAAACTTGTGATTTATATCCCTAATGAACATGTTGGATGATTTTATATTAGTCCTCTAATAGCCCTACCAGCCCTCTACTAATTCCACTTGTATTAAGAGTTGGAAACTGGTGGGCACAGATGTGGGTCATGTGGACGCAGCATCTCGGGTTCAACTCTGGTCATACACCAGTCTCTACCCTCTCTCCCTCTCTGAGCCTATTGTCACCACTGTACAGCACTATGAAGACTGTGAATCTGTCAGCTGTGTCTATTCATACACTGAAGAACACATCAATGCAAAACCACACATCAACACCTCAATCTCTCCATCGCTCACACACACTCTCTCACACACACACACACACACACACACAGCTAAATATGTGTCTATTAATAACTGTCTATTTCTCTGCTCATTATGCATGGGGTATCGGCAGGACAACATGCTGACCTTTATTAGCCCAGGAGAGCTAATTAGAGCTAGCTTGCACACACCACTCAGATGAAAAGGAAAGGAAACATAAGGTGAGCTGATTTTGACATTTCTATTCTACTAGAGAGAAAAATCCCATTAAAAGTACATTTTACATTTTACCCTGTAAAAAAAATAAATTTCAGTAGTCTCCCCAAAAGAGGCCATCTTCATACACAACATTCTTCAGCATATTTACTGCATTACAATGCAATAGATGGTCAAAGCACATTAGTGTTGTTGTCTGCAGTAACCAGCAGCAACCCTGCCCACACTGAATACTGAAAAGTACAAGAGCAGAGCACAGCAGAGCAGGGGAGACAAGCTTTAATATATAAAACGTTATTAGTCTCATGTGAGTTAATCTCTTCATTTGCACTGAGCATGTGGATCATGGGAATTCACTTCTTTCATTAGTGAATGAGTCTGTGTGTCTGTGTGTGTGTGACTGTGTATGTTGCCTCCTAGTGGTCACTAACTGCCACTGAAAAGAAAACACAACAATGAGTGCACTCAGCAAGAGCAAGCACTACATATGGCATGTCCCCATTATAGCTCCTCAGCCTGAAAGCATATCACTTTTGCACATTATGTGTGTTTGACAGTGTTGGAAATGAATTTAGTAGCAGTGTATTTTGAGTGCTGTCGGGACATAAAAGTATAAAAGGTGGGGAAAGCATTAACTTTTGTTTCTCCTGTCTTCCTTACCAATGCACTACACTGTTTACTAACAAGCTAAAAAGTTTAAAAAGAAAAACATTACATTGGCTGCATCCAAAATTCCATACTAACATACTGATACTAACCTATGTGTGATTTTTTAGCAGCCTACATCTGAAACCTTAGTATGAAATCAATAGTATGCCAGGTGCAGAGAATATTACAGTATGCAAGCACTTGACGCTACAATGTTATAAATATCCCACAATGCAATGGAGTATTGACAACAACATCAACAAACTTTTCTCACTCTCACTTTTCTGTGTGTAATATATTTTTTAAATTAGTTTATTGTAGGCATGGGTTACCACGGTTGCATGTCTCCAACCAGCAAGGAGGCTCTCAGGAAGCAATGTGATACATGCTGAGCAGAGCATTCAAAAGGATGCATACTATTCTTGTATTTACTTAAAAGTATGTTGAACAATAGTACACTAGCTAGCTAAAAAGTTAGCTAGCTAGCAAACAATCTACGGTGAAACAAGTTGGAGTGCAATAGTTTTAGAGTAAAAACTAAACTGAGATTAAAAATTAAGAAAGAATTTGTGGATGAGGGAGAGAAAGGGAGTGAATTCAGAAAGTGGTTTAAGTGTTGATTCTGCAAATTTATATTGATTGATGTATTTTATGAAATCATACAGAATGTAGTGATGGAGATGTGTAGTGCAGACCATGAAAAAGTACAAGTTGTGGGGAAATAAATAGGGACACACTCCTAGTCATGATGCAGATTCTTGCACTGTGACTATGAGTGTTACAAATCCTGGATATAGACTGGAGTCTCTGCTAACAACTGTGTCATATAAACAGCTCCAACACTGATTGAACACTGCATGTTGGTATCCACATATACTTTTGTCTCCTGTGTGAAATGGCTGTAAACTCACTGCCCTGCTTCAAATGCCACTCCTTGTTTATAACCCTTTTTAGGAGGTGTGTTTAGCTTGCTGCATACTGTGGCTGTGCACCTACACACAGTGTGGGCAGATGGACTGAAAGAACATTTCAGAGGGAACATTGTACTTTTTACTACTACATTGTACATTTTGCTACATTTATCTGACAGCTGTAGCTAGTACTTTGCAGATTGAGATTTAACACACAAAGCATATGATAAATTGATAAAATATAATGCGTTGTTGTAGATTAACAGTACATAAAGTAGTTACAGTTAATGCCACATTCGCCAGTTCGAACATAAAATGATGCTTACATAATAAAGGCATAGTTTGTAGTATTTGGAGTTGTATGAGGTACCTAGTAGTAGTCAGTGTATTAACTATAGTAGGTACAGCTCGACACGCCCCCAGTTTGAAGATGGAGTACCAGCACAGAAGCTAAGGAATGTACTGCTCTGGGTCAGTAGCAAAATGTATTTTAGCCACATAAAAAAGTGCATCTAAAAAGAAAAAATCACTATCAGTTTGAGTGCACACTATATTTTGAATATTTTCACTGCTTTACCTTGCTGTCAGACAACCTTTTTAATGGGAAACTGCCATTATATAAGCCAAATATCATTCTCTCTCTTACTCCCTAACGAAATCCAGTCATTTTACCTCACAGAACAGAGGAGTTGCTGGGCTACTGCTGCCTCAGTCTGTTATTGTGTGATTTCAGTGAATCTGAACTAAAACACCGGTCACACAATAACACAAACAGACTAACTGATCAAAGCAACAACAGACCAGCCACTCTGGCCACTATTTACTGTAGGTAATACACTGACTATGAATAACTACCACCTACAACCCCACTTCAAATAATCCCATTAATACATCAGTATTAAAAACCCAGTACTATAATACATTCTAATATTACCTATTGATGACACATCAGTCGACCTAATAAGTATTTTTACTTTTGATACTGTAGGTACATTTTTATGGTGATACTTACATACTTTTATAGGTAAAACTTCATCGTCAAACTTCAACTTTCATCGTAATTCCCTCACTTAAAATAAAGGATCTGAGCACTTCTTTCATATCCTACAATGCATAGTTTTAGCCTTTAGGTGCTGACAGTGGGTAGTGTAAGTTCTATTGTTAATGTAAGAGGAAAAAGAAGAGAAGAGAAAAGAAAAAGAGATAATATAAGCTGATTTTATAGCCTATAAACTGAGTGATCCCTCCAGCTTAAACAACACACAATAATCCATTCAAAATAACTGGTTCTAGCAATTTAATGTGAACATCATTGATTGAGGAGCTCACAGATCTTGTTGACCATCCCCTTGTAGCACAACTGTTTGTATTGGCTCTGATGTCATCTGACCTGACTGCTGATAGGCTGCTCAGCCAGCCAGGTCACTGTCACACAGTCACACACACACACACTCAGCCAGGCCTAGTGGAGCTGAGTTCAGGCCAAAGAGCTTTTCATGGTCGAGGGAGCATCACGTAATAGACAGAGAGAGAGAGAAAGACATGACCATTCAGGCTGAGTGGTGTGTGTGTGTGTGTGTGTGTGTGTGTGTGTGTGTGTGTGTGTGTGTGTGTGTGTGTGTGTGTGTGTGTGTGTGTGTGCGTGCGTGTATGTGTGTCCAGTAGAGAGAGATTTAATCTTTAATCAGTGTTATTGTAGCCTGTACACTGATATGGACACACAGTATGTAATTACAGCTGCTACATACACACACACACACACACACACACACACACACACACACACACACACACACACACACACACACACACACACACACACATAACTAGGTGTGCGTGTGTGTGCGATTGTTCTTCGGTTTCCTGTCTCTCGTGACATCATCATCTCTCTTAGTGTAGCCCTAAGTAGGTGTGTGTGTGTATATGTGTGTATTGTATGTTTGTTTTTATTTACCGTCGCTTCCTCTTGTTTTTTTTATTTTTAAATTTATTTCCTTTAATTTAATCAGTTACGTTATTTACACTGCCTTTAACGTGGTACAGTTTGGAAGTCATGCCCACTCAGGCCTGAAACAGCAGATTTCCATTGGAAGTTCTGTTTTGTGTTTTTGATGAAGAACATAAAGACAACAAACTGCAGCACTGTGTTTTAAGGTGATTTTTTTTTTTGGAGATAATAGGGACAAACACCAAATATAATGTAAGGATAAGAACTGATGCAAGCAATGTCTTTGAGAAGTGTCAGTGTGGTTTTGGAGCAGTGCTCTGTCCCAGTTTAATGACCTGCTGCTGCTGTCTGCTCCACTTTAACTCCTTTACATCTCACGGCACATTCTCACTCTGTTGACCAGCAGTTTGACTTTAAAAACTGGGTCTGACTCACTGAAGACACTCTGAAACTGTTCCAGTCACATCTGATCACACAACCAGAGAGTGCCAGGCAGTGTGAAGACTTTCAACAGTAATTTCAACAGTAGATGGCGCTGGAAGTACTTAATAATAATTTATATAATAGTTAGTGTGTATAATAGTTCAACATTTTGGTAAATATGATTATTCGAGACTTAGAAGAGAATACTGATACCACTCACATGTCTGCGCATTAATTTTGAAGCTACAGCCAGTAGCCAGTTTAGCAGTTAGCTTAGCTTAGCATAAAGACTGGAAAAAGAGGGGAAACGGCTAACCTGGCTCTAAACATAGACCTTTTTGGCTGTCAAGGTATTTTTTTGTGTTTTCTAATGTTACTGAGTGACATTTCATCCTCCAACTACAACAAAATGCAAATTTTAGCCACTGTGTTAGACATGATGCACCAGTTACAAATATTTTAATTAAAGAATGACAAAATAAACTATAGAATGATGGGATATTCAAAATTATAAAAAAAAAAATACTGAGGAAAGAAACAGAAAAAACTACTCTGGATCTACATACGACCTTTTCGTGTTTTCACAAGATTTGCAGCCACTGTAATGTCCTGCACACAGAAAAGGGTGAGGTGGGACAGTTGTCATCTGCAAGCTCACTACTAGGTGCCTCTAAATCCTACAGACTGGTCCTTTAACCTCATAGTCATTGATTATTTGCAGAAACAATACGATGAACAAGACTACAGCTATGCATGCAGCTCTGTGATGCTGAAATAAGCCACAGCAGTGCTTTGAGCTAAATGCTAATGTCACTAAAATGTTCATAACAACAATGCACGCTGATGCTAAGCAAGGATAACATTTATCATGTTCACCATGTTAAAGAAGCATGTTAGCATACTAACATTTACTATTTAGCACAACAGCATTAGTTTTGCAGGTATTTGGTCACAAACCAAAGTATTCAACAAATTAAAAACTTGACCTAATGATGGCGCTAGATGAGAACTTACCTTACTTACTTACCATACCTAAAAGCAAAGTTAATAACAACAAGTTAACAGTTATTATAATTCATAATGAGGCCATTCATTGCAATTCCACGATTGAGAAATAAAAAAAAGAAACACAAATTTCAACTTCACGTTGATGCTGGAGGAAAAGTCACCTGATCACCACAGTCATTAGGATCCAACGTCTAGGAACCATGAAAGTAAACTTTGTGTCAGTGCATACACTAGATGTTTATATATTATAGAGGAAACATGAACACTGTGCTGCTAGCATGGCTAAAAATTTCAGCATGTGAACATGACTGACAGGTGTTTGGATGGAGTTAAGAATTCCTCATACAGAGGCTGAATATAAAACTGCAGTGATGAGCTGAGTTAATGCAGGGTCAGTTTATCTTTTTAGCGGTCAATCTGAGATCCAACACACACTCTGACCTCTCCCCGGGGACAGCAGCTGTTGTTGATGGATGAGCCAAAGTCACTTTCACTCAGCAGACAGTCAGACGCTACAAATTGATGTCCTGTTTGGCTCTTAATGTCCCCGTAGTTACCGTGACAACTTGCATATTTTTCTGCGATGTTGTTTGTACTAGGAGCCCAGACTACTGAGTGGGTATTTTCTCTCATGGAGGTACAGAACAGACATGCATGTCAGCTGTAGTCTTTGTGGTCTGTTCTTCTCTTAACAAAAGAAATGAGGTGACTCAAAATTTAATTTGATGAATCACTGCCAGCACACTACACCAGGGGGAGTAGAAGCAGAACTCGCACTGGTCCTACCTGCAGTTGTGCTGGATGGAGTGCTGAGGCCTGGACTGGGGCCTGGGGTCGGAGTTAGTCCTGCAGGCTGGGAGCTGACCCCTGTGGCCTGGGGAAGAGACCTGGACTGAGCCCCAGCTGCAATCAAAGACATCAAAAAAGCACACAAGGAGTTGACAATAATAAACTACAGAAACTGGTGCTAGTAGTCGAGCTCCTGCAAATTCTAATCCTGCTGCTACCACTACTAGTGGTACTGCAGCTACTACTATATTACTAAAACCTCTACATCTGCTTAGACTTCTGTGACCCAACCTGACAAAGTATCTTAATGAGATAAAGTTAAGAATAAATTGTTAAAAATGATTCTTAAAAACTACTCATGCACATACTACTGCTATAACTATCATATGACAGTTTACCTGCAGCCTGTTGCCCTGTCTCTCCAGCTTGGAGCTGTCTCACTCTCCGCAGGTGAGACCTGCCATTGTAGTGCAGCTGAGCCTGACCAGCAGAGGTTAGCTGCAGGTTACACACCTCACACAGCGAGTAGGCCCCGCCCTGACCTGTAAGAAAACAACAAGGATCGGTCAGATTACAGGAGAAAACTACACACATGAGTTAGACTGTGAGAGAAAACTGCGTGGATTGGTCAGGTTGTTAGGTTTGGGTACTGAACTCTGCACACCGAATTACATTCATAGTACCACGTTAAATCAATTGGTGCCAAATTTCGGGTGAGAGAATAACTGAGAGTACAGAGGGAAAAAGAAAGAGAGCTTGTTCACAGCACAGTGAGTCAAGGTGACAGAGAGCTGAAAGCAATTGTAAGTATGATTAAATTTTTCAAAACTCAACACTACAACACTCTCAGCAATACTTGTAATGGAAAATTGAATAGAAAATGGAAATGGAAAGGGTAACATGTCTAACCAAACACAAAATATGTCTGAAAGCCAAAGAGTGTGCAACTTACATTAGCACACCTGCAGCCAGGACCTAAAAAGTTTAAGTAAACAGTGCTGTACCAACAAAGACTCCTGTAGCTCAGATCAAACTGTCAAGTTAAACCATATAATCAAAAATGTTGTAAGCTTATTTTACTAAATTTCCTATTTCTCATCTAAAATGTTTGGTGTTTAGTTGTAATACAATAAAATTACTCCAGGCCACCATGTTGAAAATGGATGTGGGGAAGCCTGAGAGGGACACACATGAACATGCACATGCAACTGTCCCGGCTAAACCGAGAAGCTCGGATGACAGCACAAATACAGGGAGTGTAACTATATCTTTACATAGCAGATAGCAGTTGTTTTCTGACATCTTATGAGGCTGAATTTAGCACCTTAAACCCTCCATTGACAACAAAATTTATAGCGAGGCATCGCCAACTTCATCATCATCTTCAAGTGATTAATTAGCGTAGCTTAGCATTTTCACTAGTGCTAGGCAACAAACAATTGGCTACATCCAACTTTCCTATGTAATGTATTAAAACAGTAAGTGAGATTTATTAGTATGTCCAAAACCTTAGTATGAAACCACTATTTGTGAACTGCATAGTAATTACAGCAAAATATTACAGTATGCAAGCACAGCAGTGGTAACAGCAACAGCATAACAGGGAAGATATCACAGATACAACAAGCTCACAGCGCTACATGACTTGGGGACACCCTGCCAGGCTGGAGGTTGTAGGAAAAGATTTTGGATTTTATTTCACATGGTGTGTAAAATGTTCTAAAGAAATAACAAAAATGTTCTAAATAATTAACAGTATCAAAATTTAAAAGTTGAGACTTATTTTTTTTTACAACTGAACTTTTACTTTTGTTTGTTATTACAGAGTTAGAGTTAGAAGATGGTTGAAAACTACAAGGATCAGTATGGGAGAAAACAAAAACGATGGGTTGGAATGAAAGGCAATAATACAGAGCATTGGTGCAGGACTGTGTCAATCACCTGAGGATGGAGTCTGTTGGACAGAGAGACTGATGGTTGTAGGTGTGGGCCTGTCCATCAGCTCTTGACACATCCCTCCAAAGGCAAAGATCTGCCCGCTCTCCAACAGCTGAGAGGGGCTGAGAGGAGTCTTCATCCCTGAGGAGGAAGAGGAAAACAAGAACAGACATGAATATCCATCACTGATGTTGGACATCCTTAATATTTTATAGGTTACATAAACTATAGAAGAAAAAAAAACTAATTAAAAAAAAAAAACTTAAGATGCCCCCACATAATGTAAGATAATTAACTAAAATAAAGTAATCCATAGCGAGTAACATATCACTTAAAACACTCCTACACTATTTAAAATTTATAAGCACTATATCAAGATTTAATAAATCCTCTATAATGTAGTTGTATGTAGCTATAATGTCATTTTATTATCAGGTATCATTAATGTACAGTCTGTATCAACAATTATAACTTCTCCTATGAAAATGTATTTTATACTATTATAACTGTTCTAATTGTCATTTATAACCTGTTCTTAGACCAGCCACCAGTTTGGGATCCAACAAGGGGAGTTATGGTTGTTGACAAATGCACACAAATAAGCATTTTATCAAATGTTTATATAGTTTTTATAAAACACAAATAAGAGAGAACTAGAGTAAACATTTAAAACAGGCAAATTCTGCAGTTGAAAAAAATATCTGAATGCAATTTGCTACAACTTGAGGATTCCCTGTTTTGTTTTGTTTTTCCTCCGGTGCATTATCAAAGAAATACTGAGAAACATTGCAGAATAACATCAAAACCACTCAAGCTGTAGAACAGGACACATCTCCACTAGGTAACAGATGGTGAAGCACCTACTGCAATGCCACCACAACTGCCACATGCAACCAGCGGAGATTTGCAAAATATTGTATGATGTTTTTAGCAGATGCATACAAAGTTTTTAATAGAGTGTTTTGTATAGTATGGTCTTCAGTTTTCAGAATAGTGTAATGGTATTGTAACCAAGCAACCTGTGTTCATCTAACAGTATAAACTTAATAAGGAAACAATGAACAGGACCATGAGTCCAAACTTTTCAATTTTTCAAATTTAGAACATTTTGTTATTTATTTAGAACATTACAAGCAACTAGGCAGCTTTGTAACAATATAATAGATATAGAAATCTATATTATTGGAGAACCTCACAAAAGCTGAAATTATAAATAACTGACAGTTGATGTTGCCTGTTTAAAGATTAGAGCCTTCATGTACCAGTGGAGTTTGTGGTTACTCAGGTTTATGTTTTGGCATAGAGCTGTAGTAACTGAATTTGATCCCAACAAGTAACCTCTACGCATTCAATTTTCCAGGTTTACAAACAACAAAATTTCATGAAAATCGGTTCAGAATTAAGTGAGTTACAGTCAATTTGTAGTGAACTTTGCGCCTCTTATTCGTTTACTCGCAGAACTTGAACGCTACAACACAAAGCTTTATAGTGGAGATTTTTGTAAAGCTTATAAAATTTAGTCATCTCATATTGTGCCTAACTTTAATACATCATAACATATTGGGGATGGAATTAATCTGCAGGTCTGATGCTCCAGCTACAGAATAGGTAAGCCTTGTTTTTAGTGAAGCAGTTGTTGTTTACTTGCACTCCCTATGATTAAGAGGAGTCAGCAGTCAGTATAAAACAGAGCAGTCAATAAAATAGGTTTTTCAAGGTTTTTCAAAATTGTGAATTACTGAAACCTCAAGAGGTCTTTACAACAGTCATAAAAGTACACAATAAAAGGTCCAGTAGTACGTGAGATTAGCTGTGGACAGTAGCTCCAGCCCTCACACACACACACACACACACACACACACACACACACACACACACACACACACATTATTGTAGTGGTGGTCCAACACAGCAGCAGTGCACACAGTGTTGATGTCAAGGTGAGACTGAACATCCAGGAGAACATGTAATGACCTAAAAGGACACACTACCTGAGGGACAGACAGGTGGACTACAGACAGACAGCAGACAGACAAATTGACAGACAGGAGTGAGGCCTGAATGACACCGGATGCAGAGTGTGAAGCACCAAACGCTCACAGGGAGTGTGATGAAGTAATGAGTAAGAGGAGAGAGGAAGGATGACATATGTGTGCGTGAATCCAGTGTACAGACTGTGTGTGTGTGTGTGTGAGAGTGTGTGTAGGTCACTCCATGACTGTGTCCATCTGTTGTCCTGTCAGCTCTGCCAAGTCACATGACCTATGTGACACACACATGCGCACACACACACACACACACACACACACACACACACACACACACACAGCTTGTTCATATTCAGTTATCTTTATTACCATGACCTACATATATTACTACTCTATACGCGCTCTGGAGGGGATTTAGATCAGATTTGGATCAACTCATTAAGGTTGTCAGGGCGCACCACTGGCTAATGGCACAGGAGAAACTGTGATCTAATGATAATCTTTACTTCATTAAATGGTAAAGCAGCTGCTGGCGCCCATGAGGCCTGCACTGAAGAGACAACCAAGGTCTCAACATCTCTGGTATCAACATCACACACCAGCTGGACCGGCTCTGCCGACTGGCTAACACGTATGGCCTCATGGGTCAGCCGGTGGGATCTACTGAGAAGAGTACAGCAGCTATGGTGCAGTGTTTTTCTCCTGACTGCAGTAACAAAGTGTTCTGAATGTGCCAGAAAATTAGGAGTCATCATTACATGGTTCTCAAGTGGGAAGAGTTTTTTTGTGCACCTCTGGTTCCAGAAGTAAAAGTCCTATTATTTTTTTCCCACAGACACTGAGCCCCATGTAGCAACATTCTCTTAAACTGTCTCATATATTCTCCTAATAAGAGAGAAAAAAATAAGTGAAGTCAATTCCAGATGCACCAAACGTCCTTTACCAACCAAATTTGCTCTGGATGAATCTCACTTGATGATGGACTGGAGGGGTGTGCCCAGTTGTTTGTTATTTGCATATGTAATGACCCTAAACACTATAAGGGCAGGTGTTGTGCTGTGTGCAAACATCCAGACTGTTTGCACACAGCACAACATGGCACACATGGCCAAGAACTGGAGAAACTACAAAAGTCTGCAAGAAGAACTTCAGCAGCAGTGTAAGCCACATATCGAGATGCCGTGTCAGCTGAGAGACACAAAGTAACTGAAGTGAGGGAATGAAGGAGTTAAAAAATAAGATTTAGAATTAAATACATTTAGTTTTCTTATTATTTAAATTTTAAGAAATGGCTGTTAGTAAAGGAAAAAAAATTAAAGCTTTTTGTTATTTATTACCAACTGATCAGAGCTTAAAGGAAAAGGATTTATACTTCTTTTCACACTTTCTAAAAAAAATATTTAAGAAAGAGTATTATTTATTAAATTGTAAATGTAGTTATATATAATATAGTTTAAATAATCATTCTGTATGTTTATATATATTCTTTAAATTTGTGTTTCTTGCATCGGACAAACAATTAGTTGATCGTGACAACAAGATGTCTTTCTCTCATCCTGGTAAAAGTCCTCTCAACCACTCAAAATCTTCTCTTACTTAAGAGAGGAGCAAAATTAGGAAAACATGAGTGAATCCCAGAAATCAGTGGGTACAAACAACATAAGAATAAACCATGGATATGAACAAAAAGAAAAGTACATTTGTTTACAAATTGTTTCCTGCATGAGGCTGATAAGGATGATTATGGTTTTGTAAAGGGAGTCTGGCTAGTTTGGGGAGAGCAAAAAATCATCTGTTTCTGGTTAAACAACATTAATCTTACTCTTTAAAAACAGGCCTCTCACTGTAGCGATGCTTTCCATAATGTTGCTACACACTTAGAATAACAATCTGAGTCTGTCAGTAGCAAAAGCAAGCAAAAGCAAACAAGCAAGCATCATCTGCCCTGCTCGCTCTGCAGTGCGCTCTGGTGAGGTGGCTAACAGCAACTTGTTCACTTGTTTACCAACCACTCATTTTATCCTCTCTCATCAGTTAACCACCAGCACATGTTGTCAGGAGTTTTTTTTTATGTGCCAGCTAATGTAAAATTATATTCATGATTCCCCATATTTATAATTCTTCATTGAAATGTCATCCCTGTGCTTTTCTGTAAGCTTCTATCTGTTTATCCTGTTACTGTAATGCAAACTGACTGACAAAAAAGTAAACTAAAAGGAAAGTCTGATGTCAGGTAGTGTTACAGATGGTCGTATAATAAACTTATAGCACGGTTCAGTTATCCATGAGACTCCAGTGCTTTCACACTTCCTCTCTCTCTCTCTCTCTCTCTCTCTCTTCCAGCTGGTTGTTAGAAGTAGACTTTATGTTCTGCAGACAGCTGGTTAATCTGCCACTGTGATGAATTAGCTACAAAATACACACACACACTCACGCACAGAGCCAGATGATGCTGACATCAGCTTTAGCGAAGGAAGGATTAAATATATCTGCTGTATTGAGCTGGGAATTACACACACACATACACGCACACACACATACACACAGGTAAATACATACACACACATGCATATGGTAAGATGCAGACAAAGAAAAAGCAAGCCAATGAACTGAGCATTAAGCATCAAAGTGAAATGAAATATGTGTATTTACCTTTTCTGTGAGTGTGAGAGTGTGTGTGTGTGTGTGTGAGAGAGTGTGTGAGTCTAATCCAGGCTGACCAGGCAGTCAGTAATCAGAGAGGCCAGCTGTGGGTTATAATCCCACACACATACACACATACACACAGACACACACACACACACACACACACAGAGAGAGAGAGAGAGAGAGAGAGAGAGAGAGAGAGAGAGAGAGAGAGAGAGAGAGAGAGAGAGCACTCAAGCAACAATGTGATTCCTGATTGAAGGGGAAAAAAACAGAAATATTTCTTCAGCGTCTGATCAAAGCAGGTCAGCGCCTCACAACAACCTGAAGAAATAAATGCCTCCATCTTTAAAGACTTCAAAGAGACTCAACAAAGTGTAAATAAAAACTTGACAGCGTTTCAGTCTCCATGTCTTCAGTGTCAATACATGGTGAAATATAATACCATGCATTCTGTGGTCCAGCAGCTCTGCGCTGCACCTTTCTAAGGCTTTTGATACTGTTGACAACTGCACTTTACTTAAACTGCACTGATGTGGCTCAGAACTGGTTTCAGGCATATTTGTCTGACAGAACACAGGTGATCAGGGCTGCATCTCACTATTATTTATATTTAATGATTAATCCACTCATTATTTTCACAATTAACTGATTTGTTGTTTAATCTAGACAATTTAAAAAAAAAGGTAAAATGCTCATCACAGTTTCCCAGAGCCAAAATTGCTTCTTTTGTCCAGCCAACACTCCTCATTTACTGTCATTAATGATGAAAAAACAACAAATCAATAAATTTAAGAATCTGCAACCAGCAATTGTTTGACATTTTTGCATAAACATGACAATGATAAATCGAGCAGTTGGCAACTAATTTTCTTCTGATAACTGATTAATCAACTAACTGTTGAAGCTGTGCAGAATAATAGTGTCATGGTTTTTCAAATCCATGATTCCATTTGACTTTCAAATTTAAGGTCATAAATAGATTAGATTTTTTCAGTTTGAGCATTTTTTTTAGCACTGACAGTGATGCCTATGGTAGACTATCAAGTCTTAATTTGTGTAGATCAACAGATCATTGGTTTTATACCCTGACAACTGTCATTTACATTTTCAAACTCTCCTTTAAAAAGTCTACAGAAGAATCTCCAATTCTGCTTTTCCATTCGATTATTGAAACTGAAAGCTTATTTAGATCCATTTTTGATTTAATGTTAAAATTGTGGCAACCCTAGTACAGATGGTCTCAAAACAACCTCTCTTGGGATAAACGGGGCACCACAAGGGTCTGTGGTGGTTCCTTTACTCTATACTATTACTCTATATGAATTATATAATCTCTCCAACACAGACTTAGAATATCAATTTATATGCAGATGACACAGTCTTGTTTGTATACAGCTCCAAACTCAAGATATCTCAAGATTACAGTCTGCCTATAACATTCTTCATACATCTCTGCATAATCTCAAGCTTGTACTGACATTCAGCTGACAAAACAAAATGTGTTTAATTCTAAAGGCCCTGTAATTCCTGCCCATCTCTCTGTCATCCACACAGTTAATGGTACTGAAATTGAAACTGTCTAATCTTATAAATACTTGGGATAATGGCTAGCCTGCCGTCTCATGGCATGAGAACATGTGGAGCAGCTGGCACAGAAACAAAATAACAATCTGATTATTGTATGAAATGAAGCATGTTTCTGTCTTGAGGACAGAAAAATGATCATACAGTCAACCATCATGTCTGTGCAGTAAATATTCTTTATTTTGATGCTGTTCACTTGATGACAACTTGATGCAGTTTATCATTGTGCTCTGGTTTCCATTACAGGAAGCAAACATCATCCTCATCAGTGGGTACAATGTGAATTAGAAAATATCTGAATTTTGGACTGTCTAGTCAGTTTATCACATCTCTTCTCAAATCTCAGGATTGTTTAACTCCTAGTTACCTCTTAGGTAAATACTGAAGTTGGACAGACTAAAGAACATTTTAAAACCTGAGTGTCTCATCCCACTGGTCGACGCGTTTTTGTTTTATCTGGCTATGTTTGTTTTTCTTTCTCTCTGCTGCACTCAGGTCTGTCTTGCAAAAGTGTGTGTACTTTTGAGTGCAAATCTCAGACTGTGCCTCAGTCGCACTACAATGGCTGACTTCTGTGCCGCTCAAGGGCAAATATTAAATCTAGAGGTGCAAGACTGTAGGTGGAGGTTAATGCTCAATGCAGGAGCACTAGTCAGACCAGACCTCTCTCCACAGCTCTCAGAGCTGGAGAAATACACATTCTGCCATAGGGGTAAAAAATGCCCTGCCTTGTTTGCATTTCTTTAAACCAATCACAAACATTTGGGCAGCGCTAAGCCCAGAATGCAGCAACAGTGCTACTATGAAACAGTGTCACAAGGGAGCTTGTTTGGGTGGGAGGCAAGTTCTAGCATTAAAAATACAACATCACATTATTTATTTAGTTATATTTTCAAATAAGCAATCTGATTCATTACAATTTGACCGTATTTCCATTAAACAGCAAGAACTACAGCCACCACCGGAGGAGAGTCAGGGTTACTTTTTTGCATCTGACACAGAGGTCAGACCGCCTGCAGTCTCAGCGTACCCTGAAATCCCAACATGAGTATCTCAAGTCAGGTCTTGAGATGGATGTATTGAACAAACAAATCAGTTTCTTCTTAGAGTCAATACTCCAACATCATTCAGACCAGGACACTGTGGAGAGGCTTTTCAGCCTTTCAGAACTGACTAACTGAAACACATTTTGAGATAACAGGAGATGAACTTCTCCTGCATTATAAAAGAGTAAACTATAGAGAACATTGTCTGGTTGAGTCTACATGATTTGAAAAGCCTGTGCACTTTTCTAGTTTGTATGTAGGTACGTGTTTTGAGAATCTTACTAGGTCATTAGTTTCCTGTTGAAACATGATGTTCTGTAGACTATAAAAGTTCTATTGTTCTATTGTTTTCAGAAAGGCAGCTGTGTAAAATGCCTCTGACTAGTTTGCTGTCAGATCATCAGAACAATATAACCAACAGTCTGAAATATATGATCTTGAAATAATATTTGGTTAAAAAATGTAGTGCTCTTTATGTGAGGTTTTATTTGGATGGAGATCGTAACAGGTCACATGACCAGAGTTAAGTTAAGGGCACAACTGTGGCATTATGAACCACCACGTCTGCAGAGGAAGGACATACAACTCCAAAATAACCATATTCTGCACATGGTCCAAGAAATGCACATGGTAATTTGTTGTTATTTGTATTTTCATTTGTATTTTCATTTGTTTTATATTTGCACATGATGTTTGTTGGCGTGCCATTACATGGACATTTCTAGTAATTTTTTTTAATCACTTTTCATATTTGGGTCTGTTTATTAAGGAACAATTGCCTGAGAGACTTTAAAATGACTGTGAAATGTAGATTTTAACTTTTATGTTGTTTATGTAGTTTTCATGGCATTTCCTGACAAGAGAGAGGGACAAACTAAATCTTAAAAAGATATCTGTATGGTGCGTGGCCATTATTTCATTGGACCAGTGTTGTTACATCATTCATTTTACCTAAAAATAGCCTAATTAGAGGAGCAAATATATTAATGATATCCAATTTATCCACTGGCAGCTCCACTCATCATGATCTACCACTAATACGATTTGACTGTTGTTGGGTGAAAACCTTTTATGTCCAAAATGTATGTCAAGGCAACTGCAGTGTGTGTTATTGTTCAGTGAGGTATGAAGGCTTTTATTGTTCAGGTCTGAAGAATGTTTTCAACCCACTGAGGCGTTTTACCCTTCGGCTTATCAGAAAACATGTGAAATCACCAGACATGGAGATACAAGGTTTTACATCAGCATCAGATATCTTATCTAATCTGTTTTTATGTCAGCGAGGGGACAAATGAGAGGCTCCTCTGATTGGTCCAAAGCTCTGAATCCTGCTAGTGTAAAAGATAAAGACAAGGAGATATTGAGGAGGGCACTAATGTAAGTCCCTGTTCCCTGAGAGAGACTGTACAACACACATACAATCACACACGCAAACACACACACACACACACACACACAGTAACCTGAGGGGACGAGAGGACAAAGAAACTAATGGAGATGTGAAAAGACAGAGAGAGAGGTCTTAGAGTGGCTGTCTCTCACCCTGAGGCCAGTAGCTGGTAATGGCACTGGTCAAATACACACACACACACACACACACACACGCACAGTAAACAGAACAGTGGCCAGCAGCAGCAGAGATGCTGAAACAAACCACTAGACACGGTTTGATGTTTATATGCTCGTCCCTGCAGGATTCTCAGACCCTACAATCAGAAGAAAACTGGTGAAACCTCAAAGTACTGCATCACGGACAGCTTTGTTACACATTCATATATTTCAGGGAAAAAAAAACAGACTTGACCAATCATTTTCATTTTTCTCACACATTAATCCTTTGCAGAACTACTTGTATAAATTCAGGTCATGTAAAATAAAATCTCGACTTTAACAAACTGTTTCTCCAACAGAAGCATTAATATCTGACCCTGCTTTGGCTGCACTTGCTCCCAGGCTGTGTGTGACCTCCAACAAGTTCAAATCTCATCAAACCATTTCGTGTCTAACCTCAAAACCTAAACTGGAGCAGCTCTGACCTGAAACCATAAACTAACACTGGATTTATGAAGCTTGGTGGGAAGAAGAACTAGCTGACAGGCTGAATTCAGGGCACAAACTTTTACACAAGTTTCATTTATTTTCCTGGCCCACTCGTCGCACAGCCACCAACTCACATTCTCCTTCTAAGACAAAACTGCTCCAGGGTTAAATGATGATACTAATCTAAATTTACATGTAAGCATATTGTTTGTCTGATCTCTGGGACTCAGTGTCATGCAGACACCACGCTGGATAAACTTCAGTATTGAAATGTAATTCATCTTGTTTGTGTTGCAGATCTATGGCCGCCCAGAGAGCTTAACACACCCAAACAAAACACAATCAAAAACATTGTCGCCAACACATACGTATCAGAATAAATGGTGCCGCAAATACAAATAACTCAAAGCACATAGAGAACCGAGTTGTTCCCAGGGGACACACCAAGCCCCCCGGCTGCACTGAGCTGTGTCTCATCCTCACTCATCACATACTCGCAAATGTAACCGCCCCAAAGTATCTGATATTGAAGCACAAGGTACCCTTTAGCAGCTGAATCTGTGGCAGTCAGAAAGCCTTTTTAACAAGTGATTAATGCTGTGAAATTTAACATATTTTGGCTAGGGTTAGGCGCAAAAATGTCACCCATACGTTTTACTCTGCCTTTCCCCATCAGATAAGTAAACTGTGTCTTATATAAATAGTAACAAATATAAAACTGTACAAGTTTCACGGTGACACACAACAACAGTCTGATTAGATCACATTCATTCATGTTCAGACTGCAGTGAACCTGACGACCTGCAGGAGGTTGTAACCTGAAGACACCCTGAGGACACATAAGTTGCTCTCCATTTAGTTAATTATGCTTCCTCTCTTCTCGAGCTTGTGACCCAGAAATCAATCGAGGTTCGCCGTCGTCAAGCATGTTACAAAACCTTAAATGTGTCTCAGAGACGGGGAGGAGCGAAGAGGCACAGGTGTATCCTGTCAGTGTGATGGCAGCGTCCTCTCCGTCAGTTTCTATTGAGCGATTGGTCAGCTGATCAGATGAGATACCAAAAGGAGTGGCTGGGACGCTAAGCAGTAGGACCCTGTCATCAGCAGTACATTATATCGCTTCCACGCTGGTGCTCATCTCTGCTTCTCCAAACTGGTGGCGTGTCAACCGACATCTACTGTGCATAATACACTGACTATGGATAAGTACCTCATACAATCCCTCTTCATATAGTACAAACTACTCCTCGAAACATGTCTTGTGAGGAGCAAGGAACCACAGGTGTATCTGATGAGACACTAAAAGGAGCAGCCAGGCTGCTATGGAAACAGCTTTAACTGTAATATTGATGTTATTGCATCATTGTTTTTCTGTTGGGTGGACAAACTGCCTGTGGAAACAACAACTTAACACGAGCACCAACGTTATTCATAAAATAAATATGAATACGTGTGTTTAATCTGACTCATGAATGAATCATAAAAACACTCTGTAACTTTGTGCTCTTTTTCCTTGCTGCCCAATTTTCTACCTCTTCGTCTTATCTGTGCCAAGTGCATCTTGGCTTATTCAGCAAAAGAAGGCTTCCTAGCCAAATATTTGTCCTAAACAGGCGCACAGTCGCGGTTATTATGAGTCCAATAATATCAGCCTAAATGTAAAAAGTATCTTATGGTCTGCAGCCTTTCAGAAACAAACTATAGATTGCTGTTTTTATCCTTTGCTCGCTTCTCTTTCAAAATAAACTCATTTTATTTGTCTGTTGGTGTTTTTTCAATCACAAATTTTAAGCGTCAGTCATCGGGCTTCAAATGTTTCTACATATCACAGGACTCATATGTGTCTCTCACATCTTCAGTAGGAGGAGTTTAGACGTGAGGAAGAGACACAAATGAGGGTATCGAGGAGCCACATTAGCCACATGGAAAGTCCTGAGTCAGACAGGTGGAATGACAGGTTTGCAGATGGTCCAGGCTTCTGTCTGTCTGTTTTCTGGTTGTCATGGAAGCGTGTGTAGTAACACCACAACTGGTGAAGTCACTGTGGTCAGTCCACTGGAAAACTATGACACACACAGAGTCAGACGAAAGGTGACCTGCGGTCCCTCTGTTCTCCGTCCACATCCTCGCTTTTCTGTCCAGGTTGTGTCTAAATGGTGTCTGTCCAGCACTGAGCAAACAGAGGGGAAAAATAAAAAGTAGAACAAACAAAAAGGACTGTTAAATTTCCTGCTCTTCGTCAAACAGAGAGCTGGTTCATCAGCCACTGTCAGCTCAGCAGTCTGGTTGGATTTAACTCTTTGTCTCAGCAGATTTAGAGTTTCAATACTTAAGATTTTCATGAAATCAAATCATCATCCTGTTCATGGTCGGCATTTACTGAATACACATTCAGTGTATTTACATTCAGTAACTACCTCTCTTGTTCAATACTAGCGGTGGAGTCAACCTTTCCCTCATACAGATGAGGAATTCACAGGAAACGATGAGCCTCATGTAGTCTTATTTTAGCGTTCACGGTAGATTCAGCAACTGCTGGGAACTTCATGTAACTGTAAATTATCCACCTGTGCATATTTGAGCACATGTTCATGAGACTTTAGCATAATTAACACCCCAGTAATATTATACAAGGCTACCCCTCCTGCCCCGTACGTCAGGAAATGTTCATTAATGAAAACAGCATCAAAGAGATCAAAGATTGAAGTTGTACTTTCTGAGATCCTTAAAAGAAAGTCTATAATTTGAACAACGTCAGCAGTGGAATTAAGGGACCTGCTAAAGCCAAAGAATGGGAAAAAATATAGAGCTGGTAACGCTGTGTCACCTGAAGCTCATACTGTCACTGATATAAAGAAGAAGTGGTTTGATCTGAAGAAACCTTTAAAAAAAATTGCTGATTGATGACTGCAGCGGGAAGAGGGGATCAAAGGGAAGCCTCCATCACAGAGACAGAATACGTTCAATCATAGATGATGTTGCACTGTCAGGCACTGATATGGAGGATATTGGCCTGGACAGCAAACGACTTGCATAAACCTGCAAGTGAAGATACTGCCTAACAGTAATGGTAATAGTCAATTTAAATGAATGATGATATCATTAGGCTATATGATTAAATTTAGAGTTTTCAAATAGTGGAGTCAAACAGGATAATGTCAACATAATCCTGAAGTGTAATTTATATTGGATTTTCAAACTCAGCATAGCTCAAAAATGACAATTAATTCAGGTTTGGATAATAGCAGACTAATCACACACGACTCATATGACATGTCTGCACCACTTGTGAATTGTTTGTACCTAAGAGAAAATTCAAAATACAAGAAAACTGGTGTATGTGTTATGTTCTCCTAAATCACTTGTACAAAAATGAATCTGTTTGTTCAGGTGGCTTTTGCATGAGGCCCACTGTGCAATCCAGCTATAGACTGACTGATACTAGATTTTTAAGGCCAATATTATTCTTACCATAGAGAGTGAGATAACTATATTGACCAATAGTAATTAGTAATATAAAGAATTTCCTTCAGGGTCAATAAAACTCTTATCATAAAAGACAATAACAATAAATAAACAAATGGTAATGTACAGCTTTTCTAGTCTATCAACAACTAAAAGCACTTTACAACTACAGTTACATTCACCCATTCACAGACTGATGGTGCAGCCATCAGGGGAATCTGGGGTTCAGTATCTTGCCCAAGGACATGCAGACAAACCACCGACCTTCTGAGTACTGGATGATCTGTTCTACCTCCCGAGCCACAGCTGCCCTAAACACATATCATCAGCAATTTTCTCTGTGATTTTAAAACCTTGGATTTATATGCTCCCCTCACAAGTTTCCAGTAAAATACAGAATTTATTACAAAAGTTGACTTATTACGTACGTATGTTACGTTCTAGCTGACAAAGGCTTTTAGTCAGTTTCCTGTTCCTTTTTTTTCTTTATTTTGGTGATATCCTTGCATGTGTAAGCGTGTATGCGTAAATGTACATACTTTGTATAGTTGTATTTTTCTGTTATGTTCTAGGAGACGCTGTTTTGAAATGACCTACAGTCGTCTGGCAGTTCTGGACTATATATTCTTGTTACTTATCAGCTGATTTTTACATGATAATGTTACGTTTTATATCAGCAAGAAACTGATATCGGCCGACGTATGACTTGGTCGAACTCTAAATCCAGCGTTACTATTTGTAGTTTGATGACATTGATATCAGCCGCACTGTTTACTGTTCGCTCACCTACAGCCATATCAGAGCTGTATTAAAATACTGCCAGTGCGAACACAACATTTCCTTCTGCTGCTGCTTCATGTGGTGAAATGTGTCACAGGAAAGGCAATGTGTTTGACTCAGAAGTTAGACTGTCAGCAATCATTCATAAAATATGTCTAAAAATGAAGAAAACAGTCATTTTTGACATATTTTGACAGAGGATCTGTTGATACAGAGATGAAATTACATTACATTAGATGGTGGTTACAGTGATCACATCAGTTAATATGACTGAATGTGATTGATAATTATTAATGAGTCATCACTGATGGCTGGTTCCAGTCTGTTGCTCTCAGTGTAAACAGACAGTTTGACAGAATCAAGGATTTAATGTAGGATGTTTGTATGTTTCTAATCCTCTCATGTAATACGAATGACATCATGCTGTATGGTTTACATACTGCAGCAGGGATTACACACATACACACACACGCACACACGCACGCGCACACACACACACACACACACACACAAAGAGTAAAAGGTACAGTGAGGTTGTCCTGTCCATCCAACCTTCACTTCAGGACAATGTGACTTCTGTTCTGTCTTTAAATAGCTGCTGTGCTCCATCAGGACCTGACACTTACTGTTCAAGGTGAAACTTGGCTTTCAGACTTGAATCCAATCTAAAATCCAGCTAACAAAGGTGCAGACCTGAGGGGCTGGGTCACCTGACACACGGCACAGCTAATGAACCAGTTCACCGTCTGAAAACTGGAACTGAACTCAAAGAGGAAGAAGAGATGTGTCTATCTTTCTGTTGCTTTGGTGTTTCAGAGGATAGAAATCCTTTGAGTCACCAACAAAATTCATTTATTTATTTATAAAGGACAACACACATGAATCAACATTTCAGTAAACGTGCCAGTGTTCGCCAGCTGGCTCATTTTCAACTGCAGTCCTTTGGCGAGAAGATTTGAAACCGATTCATCTGAATTAATAAAGACATGAAGTGAGACTCTTCACTAAGGCTCCTGATATACTTGCTTTTTTAATGTCTGTGTAGATGTTGCAGAATGCAAACTGCTGCTATCCTCACCTCACATCTTGATATTTGACCTCCACCATTCAGGTGCTTAATTTTGCACTTAGTTCAACATTTTGGGAAATGCTCTTTTTTGCTTTCTTGCTGAGTGAGAAGAATCCTATGTGGTAAATATGAAGCTACAGCCAGGAGTGCACAACAGGGAAGTTAGCCTTCAAATCTTTCTGACAGAAAGGGCTTTCTCATTCAGTGAATTTACATATACATTTTTCACTTTTCCCTTAAATCTAACCAGGTAGTTTTTTTTCCTGAACCTATCAATCTGCGACAGAAAACCGAAATTGCATTTAAAAAAAAAAGAAGAAGAAGAAAAAAAACCCACACAAAAAAAACCACTGAAGATAAAAAAAGTCAACAATAAACCTCACATGGGAGTCAAACCATTCATTCACCACAGCCTCCTCCTGATATGGACTTAGTTGCTCTTCACACTGTGTCACCTAAAGCCTTTCTGGGCTTCTGGGACAGAAACCACTTCTGGCAGAAAGGGTGTAAGAGTTACTTAAATACATCATATTTTGGTACATCTGTTGTGATTACATGTTTTGTATGTTCACGTTTTTAAATGTTCACAATAGTTAATGTACAATTTGAATATTATACATTAAGTTTATGCCCTTATTTCTCTTATTCAGTCTGAAGTGTTAGAATACATTTATTGTCGTAGTTACATCAGGTGATCAAGTCGTAATACTGTGGTGCAGGTTTCATACGCAGAAAGTTTTAGACAAGGTTACAGTAATTAGAAGACAGTGGAGGTTTGGATTGCTATTAGTTTTGACCATGTGAATAAGAAGATTTAATGGAGTGAATCAGAACATGAAGTCAGTGATGGAATGGGCTAAGCTATAAGTTTGGATCACCTGCTGCTATGTCATATGCTGTATTAATATTAAGTTAACCTGCAGCGTGGATACATCGGGTTTTCATGAAAAGGAATTTAATTGTGTGCGACACGTGTAAAAACAAGATACTCTGCAGATTAAGTGGCCTTGGAATTCGAAGCATGGTAAAACAGACACTACAAAGGGCTTTCTGATAGAAAGCGCCAGTGTGCGCCAGTGATGACTATCTTAGCTTAGCATACACAAATAACACAAGTAAAGAGGTAGGCTTGTTCTGTCCAAAGATAAGAAAATGCACCTACAAGAACCTAATTAGAACACCATATCTCATTTATTTAACCCTAACAACAAAAAAAAAAATGGGGATTATTTCTTGCCATATTGGAGTATTGTCACCACTCTGAGGTTGCTAGGCAACCAGCAGAGACTCTAGGACGTCACTGCACCTGGACAAGAAACCCACTTTAGAGGTGCTGGTAGGTGGATTTTGTTACCTTTGGACAGAGCAAGGTGACCTTTTTCCCCCTGTCTGCAGTCTTTATGCTAAGCTAACTGTGTCCTGATTGTAACTTCATATTTAACGTCTTAACAGAGGGTTGATATAAATACATACACTGTTTAATAAACAGCATTCATCCTGCATTTGTTCAAGTTGAGTATTTTAATATGGGGGTCCAGGGGTATTGCAATAAGAGGAACTGCAGTTTTTGGCTCTTCTGCATTAGCTTGACATTTTAGCACTGGAAGACGGTTCTTGCCAGGCAACCAGCGGAGACTCCAGGATATCACTGCACTCTGCCAAGATACAATTCCACTTAGTGGTGCTGGGAGTTGGATTTTGTTACCTTTGACAGAGCAAGTCTAGTTCTCTACTTGTGTTTCCAGTCTTTATGCTAAGCTAAGCTAACTATTACCAGACTATAACTTCATATTCAGTGTCTTGCTGGAGGACTGAGATGCATAAACAGCAAACAGGCCATCGACCAAAATGTAAATGTAGTGAAGCATTATTGGAATTGCTAGATGAAATGTAGAGTAATTACTTGATTTAAAACTTTATTTTATTCACTGACGTGTTACTACACAACACCCAAAACAAATTATGACCCGAAGAACCAAGAAAAAAGGAGTACAAGTGCTGGTAAGGACATGAAAACCTGTTCTTGTCAAACAGTTGTGAATTAATTTGTGATTATATGGAATATTTGTAACCGATTCTGTTTCCTGCCTGAACACGAACCAAGATAAACCAGATGTTCCTCTATTACAAACTGTCAGGGATTAACACACACACACACACACACACACACACACACACACACACGTAGGTTACCCAGGAGGCTGTGCAGGCTTTGGTGGGACATGATTGGTTGACCCAGAAGGGGATTGTGGGATTGGGATTATAACCTACAGATAAGTGTGTGTGTGTGTGTGTGTGTGTGTGTGTGTGTGTATGTCGTAGCTCAGTTAGTATAATCTGTGGTCTAATAATAGAGATTACCACTCGCACTCTTCTGAACGTCTACTGACAGTCGTCTGACTTTGCCCCCTCCCTGCTCAAGTGTCCCTCAGAAAAAACACTGAACTCCTGTGACCCGCCTGTGACTCATTGTGAATGTGTGTGTCACTGAGGTGAGCATGTCATCACATTACACACTGATTTATGGTTGTGCATTAAGGGGTCACACGAAGGCTGGGGCAATAAAATGATAGCAAAATGTATCAGCGATAGTAGGGTGACCAGATCCCAACAAAGCCAATGAGGGACAAAGAGTTTGTTTGTGTGGGACAATGTGGGACATGTCACCAATGCTGAGAAGCAGTCTCAGATTTTGATATTAAAAAAATAATAATTTATATTATGTCCCTTTGCTCATAATGTCTCTGTGCTTTGCTGCATTTCTTTTTCATAGTGGGTGTTTCAATCATGTTCTACACAAATCTGCACAATTTGTGACTTTGTGCCGACTCACGATTATCCCCATCGGATGTAGGTGGCAAAGACTGTGACATAGCTGACGTGCACCCCCTTAAAATATAACTACATGTTGTGGCTACAGAGATACCACAGAGAGAAGGGAAGAACTGTGATTGGTCAGCTTTGACTGCTTGGAGCTAGGTCACAATATTGTGTCCAATCGTGGCCAAAGTAACGAGCGATATGTATGGATAATTTGAAAAAAAAAAAAAAGTATAATGCTCTCAGTCAAATTAATCTTTAAATTTGTCTTTTATGTGTTTTGTCTCTTTTTTGGCAAATAAATTACGATACGAGTTTAAGGAGGTTGAGAGGGAGTCTGTTACCATAACTGTGCAAAAGCGCACAAAAAGTGCAATTACACAAAACATGAAAGCAATATTTCATTTTCTAGACATTACAGTTATCATCAATATAGTATATCATGACATCTCTACTTGGAGCCACACTGAAGCTGGAGAACCTGGAGAACTAGGGTCTAACTATAACTATCCCATGGGGAGTTAATAACATATACAGTAAGTCACCTTGTATATTTGTGTCACAGACTAATATCCCATCTCTGGCCCAGTGCATGCTGGGATAGGCAGCGCACAATGACCTTAATCACCTCAAACAGATATAGTAGATGTACACGTGTACATGCATGTATGGATTATTTAGATCAGGCTGTATTCCTCCGTATTGCTGGCCTGAGTTCCGGTGTTGATTCTCAGCCCAGTTCAACTCCTCCACAGCCAGCCAAATCCAGCAGCAACATCTGGGCCACAGACAGATCATATTCTGAGGGCAGCACGCAGCAGAGTGTGCCAACACTAAGCCACAACCAACCTGACTCAGCTTTTCAGCCAATTCTGTTACTCAACATGTTTTTGTGAGTTATTTTATCACCATGGTTATAGGGATGCCAGTATCAGACAAAGTCTGTCAACCACTTTGCTCCAGATTGAAACATCTCTACATTGCCATGACATTTACATAGACATGGTTCCCAGCTGATGAATCCTTATAACTTGGTGATCCTGTGACTTTTTTGAAGGCACAGTGCTCCACTCAGTGACTGCCGACCCTGTCCATGGTGCTGAATCAGTGGGGTGGTTGCCTTTAGTAGGTTATCTTTCTGTCAAGTGATTTTACTGTCACAGACAAATTGCCAGGGTCATGAGGGTTTTACCTCATTTGGTGCATGCCCTCTTCACCAAAGTAAATCACCTCTTTATTGTTAGGCTGTCAGACAAATGGGCCCATGGGACATTTTTCAGACTTATGGGGTTTCGGAATAATGGTCTGGGGGAACAATGGCATGGCACCAGCAGTTAACGTTTGGGTGATTATACGAATATATCAGCTATCAGCGATTGGTCCATTGGTGGTTGTTTTCTTTGGAAAGGAAGAGGAGACATTCATTTTATTTTTGATAATGGTCTGCAGAGTAAGAGCCAGTGCTGCGCAGTGTTGCTCTCTCATTCAGATGCACGGTACATTTTCACTGAGCCTGTAGAGCCAGAATACTTTCACATGTAACGCAGTGAAGGATTTATTTTGACTGAACCAGAGTCAGTTATTGTTGAGACAGTAGAAAGACTAATCATGACTTTTGGTAAGCTTTATTTAGTTTTTCTGTCAGGCTTGTATGAAGTTTTACGATGAGTTGACAAGGCAGTTAAACTTGTCTTTGTTCGGTAAAATAGAGAAACCTGAACTGAGAAGATTATTGGTTGTATGTTTTGTATGATGAGCAAAACAGGGGTAAGAATATTTAATTTCTTGACACTTTATTGTGTTTATTTATTGGATGTGGTGATCATATATCGAGTATGTAACGTATCTCCTTACTGAATCCCGTGAGGGGGTGCAGGGGGCACAAACACCTACAGGAATATATTGGCAATTGCCAGTTAATGGGCTGACAGAGCGTGATTAAAAATTTATAACATATTGCTTGCATTTAAAAGTTGCTTGTATTTAGTTTGTCATCAGCAAGTTAACAAATACAGTGCAGAGGTTTCATCACTTCTATGACTAACATCAAAGAAAAGCTGTGAACATCGGTGTAAACTATTTTTATCCACAAATTCCTTCCAGACAAGTACACTCACAACATGAGTACTACCATCTATACTACTGTACTGCAAGCACGCTGTTCTGCATAGTGAGTACCAGTATTCACAGTTGAAGATGAAGACTTGAAGCTGCTGCCGGAAAACATTAACCCGGCCCGAAACACGAGAAGATGGCCATGACATCACTTCCTTCTCAACATGCTGAGTCATCAAACATTCAGCAGCGACTCCACTCAACTAATGGAAGAAGAAACATGAGACAAACTCACAGAAACACACACCTTGGTAGGCAGGTGGTTTAGGTCAGGACACACTAATTTGTTTCTACGCTTAAGAGTTTTTAGACTACAGACAGAAGTTTGAAGCTGACAGAGGAGAGGACGTAGCTCTGACTAAAGTTATGTCTCAGTTCCAGACTTACCATAACCTTCATATAACAGACAATGTGACTTTGTGTTTGACAAGATTAACTTCACTGTAATTTTCCTGCTCACACAGAAGCTGTCTGTGAGAATAATGTCACCAAGCCAGCTAAATCTGAAAACAAGTCTTTATTCTTTCCATTTTTGACCCTCCATCCAGATTAAGCCAACATTTTTTGGCGAGAGTTTTTCCTTCTTGATCTGAATTAAGGGTCTAAGGATAGAGGGTGCCATATGCTGCACAGATTTGTGATAGTGAGCTATATAAATAAGTTAATTCAATTTAACATTTTTCAGTCCTGAAAACTGAAATTTTGAAAGAAGTGTCAATAGTGAATGAATCTACAAACACTGACCTTGTAATTTACAGAGGACATGGAGGCATGGTATGGTTTGAAAAACAAGCTTCATTGTGGCAGTAGTGTTAAAGGGATAATTCAGATTATTTGGTTACATGAGGTACTTATCTTATAGTACTTATAGTGAATTATATATGGTAGATGACAGTTCCCAGTTTGGAGAAGCAGGAGTACCAGTGTAGGAAGCTAAACAATGAACTTCTGTGGACAAGATCAGCAGGAAAAGCCACCTAAAAAAGACTCAAGGCTTGCGTGTACACTATATTTAGAATATTTTCACAGCTTTATCTTTCCATCAAACAGCCTTTTCTGATAGGAAACCACTGTTATATAAACCAAATATATAATCTTTCATTCAACCACAGTACATTGGCAGAATCAGTGATTTTACCTCACAGAACACAGGAGTTTCAGGTCTACAGCTGCCTCGATCTGTTAGTTTGTTTGTGTTATTGTGTGACTTTGGTGAAACTGAACTTTTTAAAATACAGAAGGAAGGAGTAAAATGACAGATTTCATCAGTTGAGTCTGGTTGATGGTGAGAAAGCGATATTTGGCTTGTATAACAGTGGTTTCCCATTGAAAAAGACAGTCTGACTTCAAGGTTAAGTGGTGAAAATACACTAAATTTAGCACACGCACACGTTTTTTTTAAGATGGGTCTTTTTTTCATAAATATGTTTTCCTGCTGACTGTGTCCACAGCTCTACAT
>NC_139324.1:19710000-19807500 GCF_056507025.1 Lutjanus erythropterus
AGGTCACACAGGGAAAGTATGAAAAATGGAGGTGGGGAAGAAAAGAGGGAGGTAAAGGAGAATAGCGAAGGAAGGAAGGCAGTAAGGAAGGGAGGAGGCAAGCAAGGAAAGGAGGAAATAGAGAGGGAAAGGAGAGGGTACTTTAAGGATGAAAATCAGTTTTCAATTCACAAGGGAAAGGTAGGGAAAATGCAGGCGGAGATGAAAACAAGGAGGTAAAAGAGGAAAGGTAGAGTTAGGGAAGAAAGGGGTAAAGAAAGGAAGAGAAGAAGAAAGAAGGGCAGCAAAGGTGGTGGAGGAGGAGGGGGGTGGGGGGGGGGGGGGGGGGGGGGGGGGTTCAGTGTTCAGGTCTGTTTCTGTCCAAGCTGCAGGGGGTGCTACAGTACAGTTGATCAGGCGTCATTATCAGACCAATAACACACACACAGCCTGGCATATTGTCACCTATGTGAAAATTAACAACATCTCTGTGACAGAAAGAGAGTGACAGGACAGCTCCGAATTGTTTGTGTGTGTGTGTGTGTGTGTGTGTGTGTGTGTGTGTGTGTGTGTAGACTTTGTATGGGATTATCTGACCAAAATGAAGCATGTTCATTATACACAAGATCATACTACACTTATAGATTTTATATTTGTTTACAGTGTTTTGTAAATGTTGTGTGATGTAAATAAAAATATAAAGTATACAACTGAGCGCAGGTTGCAATTAATGATTATTTTCATTATTAATTCAGATTATTAAAGAAACTGATTTTTACAGAATACTAGGAGACATCAGCTATGAAAAGATAAATGCAGTGACAGAAGCACAGTTAACGTAATTTACTCAAATAAAAGTAGCAACACCACATTATAAAAAATACTTAATTAGTCCTGCATTCAAAGTAGACTAAAAGTATATAAGCCTTCCCAGCAAAATGTGCTCAATTATTGAAAGCAGAAGTAGAATGATTATAATTACTGATGCAAGCAGAATTTAAATGATACAGCTGGTTGAGGTGGGGCTAATTGTAACTCTCCTGTTGTATGAGGTCATGGGTCCAAGTCAGCCAACCACCTCACCCTTCCCAAAAAAGTTATTTATCAAAGTTTTGGAATAAGGGAAAATGAGCTCATGCCTTTAGATGAGAAGATCAATACCACTCTCAGGGGGCTTTCACATCAGGGGCCTGGATCCAAGTACACTTGGCCCAAAAGTCCTTTTTGTTTGATTAGTGTGGACACTGTGTCCATCCATTTGAAAAAGGTGGTCCTGAGTATGGTTCATGTGTGATTGGGTACCATTTGCATCAGCTGTGAAAACAAAATGTATCAAAACAAGGAAGTGGGCTGCTATTGGGATCTTGCATTTGGCAGGCTTTTCTGGAATAGCAAAAACATAAACATGTGTAGGTGATGGTGCAAGTGCACTCGGGTACAGAACAACATCACTGATGTAAAACCTGACCAGTGCTCTGAAAGCAAAGCAGCCATACCTGATGCAAAAACACCTACATAACTGCATGATCAATATGAAGCTGCAGCCAAACATGGTTGGCTCTAACATAAAGACTGGAAACACGGGGAAACAGCTGGCATGGCTCTGTTCAAAGTAAAAAAAAACAAAGAAAAAATCTGCCTACCAGCACCTCTAAAACTCATTTATTAAGACAATAATTTGTACAAAAAATGTTGGGGGGGTTGAACTATTTCTGCGAGTCACAGTGGATTAAACAAACAAGATAGAGTTAATCAGAGAGCTTTACAGGTGTCAGTGCATTTTCATTATTATCACTGGAGCATAAATGTACGATTTTTTGTAGCTTGTCAGAGAGGGGCAAATTTTAAGTCTTTAATATACCATTGGATAGGTTATTCTGTAATAGCGTATAACAATTTATAAACTAATTTTTGACTTTTTCTTACATAATCTTAATCTGCAAAGTCAATTGTAACTATATAGCTGTCAGATAAATGTTGTGTAGTAAAAAGTACAGTTTTTGCTACTTGGTTATATTTTATCAAGTACAGTACACCACATGAGTAGTACCTGTCCATAGTGAACAGTAAAACTAAGCAAATTCACTCAAGTAATCTACTGTACTTTTTACAATTTACAACATTTAGATACTTATACTTAACTAAGGTACTTAAAATATACTTAATACTGCTATTCCACTACATTTCAGATGTTATATATAAGTACTTTTGACTCCAGGTTTACTTATGGTAACTTTTCAAAATAAAATATAATAAACAAAACATTTAATCAGCTTAGAAAATGTGATGATTATAGGCTTATCTACACAACAGCATATAAAGTTGTTGCTACAAAACTTACTACATTACTGCTACTGAGTGTCAGTTATCAAATAATATTTTAACACTTAAACTTACAGAATGAATTTGTGCTTCTGTTAGGCTACATGTTAGCATTTATGAACTTGAACATATGATGCTGTATTTGTTGCATTTAAATTGATATTTAGAGTTACAGGTTCTTAACTTGATTACTTCAGTTTTACTTGTACTACAGTTCAGAGGGAAATATTGTACTTTTTACCCAACAACATTTACCTGACAGCTGTCATGAGCCTACTGCTTAATTTGTTGATTAATATTCTACATACAAATCAACTCATACAATATATTATACATATTAATTGATACTTAGAGGGGGAGACAGGGGGCAGTTGTAACACTTTTTTGGTACACAGTATTTGTCCTCCTGCTGTCCTTAGGTTATATGACTGAAAAACTTTAAACTTACATTAATTTGATCTCTGGGTTGTTGGTTAAAAATGAACATGAACAAATTATGCTAATGGAGGTGTATAAAGTTTTGTGTGTGTGTGTGTGTGTGTGTGTGTGTGTGTGTGTGTGTGAGATACAGCTAGCATACAAGATTTTATTATGGCTGCAAGATTAGAAGCAACTGTAACACAATGTTAGCCACATAGTCTACACACATAAATGTAAAATTACTTTTATCTCAATTAAAATCATTAAAATCCAGTTACAACTAGAATAGTTGTCTAGTCTTCTGCAAAACCAGAAATACACTTTTGCTTTGACTGCATACAACACCTGACATCTAAAAGAATTTGAACCATATACAAAAAACCTCAAGTAACATTATTTGATACTACAGCGGTAATGTGATTACTTTTATTTGAGATACAATTGGTTGATATGACTTGCTTTTTCCAGTGTTACAGTTGCTCCCAACCACTGTTAGAGGGGGGCAATTATAATATTCAATAATATTATATCAATGTTATTATTAACTAGTGCACATACGTTTTGTATATAAAAACATGACTACTGTATTTCAAGTAGTCTATGAGTTATAAACGAAGACGTATAAAACTGTTATGATTTCTCCCGGTCTCCCCTAATTAAGCAGCAGAACAGAATACTTCATCCACCACAGTTTAAAGGTATTTTACTACAGTTTAGAAGGAAATATTGTTCATTTTACTTCAGACAGCTGTAGTTAATTTAGTTTTCTAAAAATGAATCAGCACATAAGATAGAGTGTATATTACACGTGTAATTGAATTTTTGTATTTTATAATTTATTTATTTATTTACTTACTTATTTATTTATTTTTGCTACTTTTAATCAAGTAATAGATCTGGGTACTTTTCCTACCACTAGCTGACCAACAGACACCTCTGATTTTACCTTTTGAAATTAAACAAGGTGTATGATGAGGCATTATGAACTGCAGCTTCAGTCATCACGATTTGCGGACTATTTCTGTAATTTATTGAGAAATTGTTGCAGAAATGTATTGTTAATTCTGTATGTTTCTTTTGTTTTGTTACAGTTTTTTACTTACACATGTTTTTGTGTTTTTAACATGTCAGAAATAAACGTGCTTTTAAAAAATAAAAACGTTTCGCTGTTGAGCGAAATTGGACCATTTGAATAAAGATACAAAATACAGACAGACAGGTGTGGTAAAATGATTCAAATAACAGACAGATGGATAGAAACTGGAAATTTAAAAAGTCAGGCTGACTTTGTGACTGACAGAAGCAAAGTGATCCGGACACACAGCAGCGGACCTGCGGACTGACTGACAGTGTCTGTGGTTTAAATCCACTCCTGCTGCTGTTCAGTCCGTTTCATAACCTTCAATTAAAAGAGAAAATAAAGGGAAGAAAAAGAGGAGCAAAGGGAGAGAAAAAGACAGGAGGTGAAGATGAAGACCGGAGGAGGAAGGTGACTTACCGGAGAAGGAGGAGGAGGTGATGGATGGATGAAGAAAGTAGAGTCCTGTGGGTTTGAAGCGCTGAACTCCGCTCACACACTCTCACACAGACACACACAGTCAGCTGCCGATCATTAATCAATAATCAGGAGTGAAAGAGTCTGTGGGGTTTGAGTATCAGACATCGATCATTCATTCATCCATCTATCAGGTATCCGGACACTGATCAACTCTGCCGGAGCAGCGAGAGCCGCGCGCTCTGCGCCGCACCGAGAGCAGAGCGGTGGGACTGCGCATGCGCCACACACGCAGAGAGAGAGAGAGAGAGAGAGAGAGAGAGAGAGAGAGAGAGAGAGAGAGAGAGAGAGAGAGAGAGAGAGAGAGAGAGAGAGGCTTAAATTACATCCAACAAAAATACAAACAATTGGATGGATTTTAAAGGGAAAAAATCTGCTTACCTGTGTGTGTGTGTGTGTGTGTGTGTGTGTGTGTGTGTGTGTGTGTGTGTGCGCGCGCGCGCGTGTGTGTGTGAGCAGCAGGTTCTGTGACTTGTTTCCAGGTTTTGTTGTTGGCAAAAAGGGATAAAATCTATTTTAAAACTGTAAATACTGGCTGCAACACACACTGTCACACACACACACACACACGCACACACACACACACACACACGCACACACACAGAGTTCTCAGCAGTGTCTTTTATACCTTTCTCTCTCTCTGTCTCGCTCTCTGTATTTACTGTCAACTCACCTGGTCATGAAGTCAGGAGGTGTCAGGCTAAAGGAACATTTCACAATTTCATTTTGTCATAATGAAGGCAGGTTCACACTCAGGCTGGGCGATATGGCCTTATATATAAATATAAATAATTATATAATTATTAATAATATATAAATAATATCTCAGTATTTTCAGCTGTGTCGCGATATGGATGATATAGAATATGATGCATAGCCGTAGATTTGGGCTGGGCGATATGGACAAAACCAAATATTAAATATATCAATATTGCAACGATAGTGTAGAGATGACTACCGGTACTTTCAGAAAATATTAATACAATGAGATTTTTTGATAATCATCAATGATGTGTATATAATGACCAAGTGGGTAAAGTCAAATGATAGAACAGCTACAACAGTCTGTTAAGTTTAGAAAATTACATCACTTCACTGTAGTGCAGCCTTTAATGCATACATTACATTTGCCATACCATGATATAACAATGTCCAAAATCTACACCACCAACCAAACCACCACTCCACAGAGCAAAAGTCTGTAATTTATGCTTTTCAAATGCTGTGACTACAGCAGTGCAGTGGGAGTAATGATCTTGAATGATGCGTTAATACTTCCAAGACACAATAACAGAAGGTTCTCCTGTTCTTTCCATCCTGCCAAAATTGCATGAATACAACATGGCTAAATAACCCACCATTATCAGATTCTAGTTCAAATGTTGCTAAATGTTGATTAGTGCACTGAAATAAATGACATTGTCTTTTTCAAACTAGTGTGAAAAGCTCTGACATGAGAAAGAACAAAAACCAACTTTGGCAGAAAACTGTGTTATGTAGAACCCCACTGCTCACAGCAGGAAGCTGACTGACAAAATGTTTTTAAGATTTTTTTCACGTTGAATTCTGATTGCTGTTGAAAATACCCCTGAAACTGCAAATAAATAGAAAACATTATAAATGAATGTGAAGACTTGCAACCGTAGGATCTTAAACAAGTGAAGCTCCAAAAGCAAAAATATTTGAAATGGTTCATTGAATTTTTGCGTCTCATTAGTATTTTTTTTGCCAAAACAGCTTCTTATTTGCAAAAACCCTACTGATATTTTTTTAATAACTCACATGACACTGGCTGCCACTGTAACTCAGATTTGTGTGCTTCCTGGGATAAATATTAATTACATGCAAAAACGTCCATGTAAATATTATGGATATGGAAAAAAGAGGCGTATGCAGACAGAAGGAGACTGTGTTTGTCATGTTTCTGGATTAATCTTATTAACTACCTGACTAGGCCTGGTCACACCTGAACGACGTCGGCCTAGGAGGACTCACAGGGCTCACAGTGAGCGTTTTCGCTGAGCGGTTACTTCCTGTGACATTTAGTTCTCCAGATTGTACATCTATTAATTCAATAAAGAGTTACTGAAAAGGAGAAAATGCATTTTAAATCATTTTTTAGTGTTGGAGAGCAGTGAGTAAAAGTGGATGGCGCAACAAATCTAATAAGCTCAAATAGCTTCCTCCATTTTGGACTATCTAGACGACTTCCTATTGACTAAAACTGTGAATTTCTGTTAAATTTAAGGAAAAAATCCACTAATCCACTGATTGCAGTCACTCCACTGAACCGCTGGATTTCACAGCTGAAAATGTTGGCGTGGTCGAGCATCAATAACCACACGGTGATGAGAGAGCTGAATTACTTTAAATAGAATCTGAATACAGACTCAACAAACCATCTGAACTTTGAACTTTTATCAAAGCAGAATATCTTTCAGCTCATTTCTGGTCATTGATGTTTATGCTGATGATTCAGTGAACACTGTCTACCATCTGGAAGAATAAAGTTTTTCTTGATCTTCTTAACAAATGATGGAGATTTTAATCAACAGATTACACAACAGCAACGGAAAATCCTGCTACCTGATTGGCTGGCTGGTGTTTGCTAAAATCATACAAGTGGACACCACAAACACATCTTAGGTCAACAGTTTAACCACCTTTCAGCATCAGAGATCAGGGTTTAACTGTAGGTAAAAATAGCAACTATTTGGATGCTTAAAGGATAGGTTCACATTTTTATGTGTTTTCATACAATACTCACAAACATAAAGTCAGTGGTTCTTCAACAACAATAAAAAAAATTGTAAATAAGTGAATGCCATTTCCTGCATTCTATCAATCTAGCAAATAACATTTTATTCAAACTACAATATTAATTGTAATCTAATTGCAAAAAAAAATTGTAAATGAAATAGTATTAATACACTAGCACAACCTAAAGTTTTTCTTTCCTGTGTTAAAACAGATAAATATTGTACTTGCTTCTGTCCTTTACTGTCTTTAAGGGCCGTCCACACTAAGAAGAATAATACCAATAACAATAACAATGTGAGCATCCACACTGATAAATGATAAAGTTCTGTAAACAGTGGTGCAGCGTGCTCCAGCTGTGTGAGCTCAGGAAAATGAATATTTGACCTGTTAATGCTGTACGTTGTGCAGAAACAAAAAGACATTCTTCAAAGACAGGTATAAAAGTTGTCCTTTTTAAAAGACAAATGTTACTGAAATTGTCACATGAATCGTCAGTGTAGTTAGATGGTGTCCTGGTCAAAAAGGTCATCATTGAGGACCAAACGAACCCCAAACAGACTCTAACCAAAGACTGTATGGCAATTTGTCTCAGGTAATATTATGTGTAATTTGCAGCCTCATATTACGTCATATATGAGTTTAATAAGTAGTAGACTGTACCCTGTAAATTTGGTTAGATTTTTGATTGACTGTCGGTCTTCCTATCGTTTATCAGATTGCCCTGAAAGTGATCCCATTGTTATTGTTGTTGTTATAGTTATGTAGTATCTTTTTACAAGAATACTGAGTATATACAGTATGTGTTTTTCTGACTAGTGTTTGCAGGTCTTCCTCTCAGGCTGTAAGTGTAACTAACACTCATATGAAGATACAGCAGTAGTCGATTGCAGCCTGTGAGGCAAAACGGGGGGCAAAAATACCTACAAAGCGTTAACACTGAACCTACAGTAAACGTGAAGGCACCCTAGGTGAGCAAATCAACATTTTGATCATTATTTCTCTCCTGGAACATCTAATATATCAGAACTCATCAGAATGAGTCATTTAGCTCACAGATACTTGAAAACCAGAGTTCAGACAGACAGACAGAAACGTGATGCCAGAGAGCTGAGACATTCCACACTACGATACTGACTGTCTGTCTCCCCCTGACCCCAAAGCATGATGGGAAACTCCTGGGGCTGAGCTAACTCTCTAAAAGTCCACCAGGATAAGCCCGGTGAGATCCCATCTTTTTCTGGCAGTCAACAAATCCCATGACAAAACCAAAACCAACAATTAATTATCAATTAATCTACTAACTAGTATGTTTGTGTATCCCAAAGCCTGATATGTCTTATTCATCTGAGCCAAAGAGCTCCACTGTCATACAAAAACTAAAGAGCCATAACATCTGTTTTCCACCTAATTATCAAGTGAATATGAAGTTGACTTGAAACGTTACAAAAAAGAAAAAAAAAATAACATAATGAGAATTTCTGTCAACTGGTTTGGAAAATGAACTAGGCTATGCAAAGCAGTTCAGTTTTTCCTTTAAGTTTTCCATTTCATAAGCCTTTTCTAATGTAAGAGTATTAAAATATGTTGATGGAAACATGACTATATTCTTATCAGCAGTTGGTAGAAACCAAAAACAGAGCTAAAAGAGACTGAATATTGGACTTATACTTGCCAGCTGACCAGAAACATGACTCCAAGTTAATGCTAATGTTGCTCAGTCACTGCTGGCTGTGTAAATGTAATAGTGACTCCATATGAACTGTATACAGTGATAATATGTCAGGGTTGTGTTCATAGCTTTTTTTCTCCTGCCTTAAAGTGGCCAAACAATCAGTCACTGCAGGTTTAGAATAATTTATCTGTAGAATAATTTATATTACATTAAAAATATCCTGTATCATTTTGGAAACATTTTCTGACATACACTGCAGGACATCTCTGGAAACTTTGGGATCTATATCAGAATTTAAAAGATGGAGAACGTTGAGCTCATTTCTCATCTTCTCAGTGATCCTCCACTGCTCTCTTACTTTACCCCTTTTCCACTTCTCACTTGGTTACGCCTCCATTTCTCACCTCCAAACCCCACCACCCCCCTACTCCAGCCTCCCCCCTCCTCTCCGCAGAGGGCCTTGCTGTAGTTTCCCAGAGTTCCTTGCAGCTCCCGGGTCCCAGTGGATCTTTGCCTCCATTTGCTGCTGCAGCAAACCAATCCAGTTCCTCTACTCCACAGGACATCCAGCCAATCACAATCAGCACTGCAACGACCCACTTACACACACACACACACATACACACACACACACACGCACGCACCCAGGCATCTCCCCCTCTCACCTTGAACATCACATCAAGGTTGGACAAGGATAGAGCCGTGTGTGTGTGTGTGTTGCAGTGAGAGAGAGAGAGAGAGAGTGCTGGGAGCTGGCAGACACCAGTAAAACCAGTACAAACACACACACAAAGATGTTAAAAGCAACAGACACAGAAACAGATTTTAAAAACCAACAGATTCCAGTTTGGTGCAAATTTCTGATCCACTTGTGAGAAGTGTATCGATCAGAAAACATTTTGGTTACAAAAACCATATTTGCGATGTTGCAGAGCGTTAGATGAGAAGACTGTCACAGAATGATGGTGCTCTGGGACCAGTCTTCTCATGTCTTCAAGGTGTGTCCCCTGTGACTACTCTCCCACCAGAAGTGTGTTTTTGATTGTCTGTATGTAAAACAGATAGAAGGGAAATTTACTCCAGAAGCCATTAGACTTGTGACAAGAAGTACAAGTACAAGAAACAGACGATGGGTGCATAGACGATTAACATCAGAGGTGTGGACTGATGAGTTCAAATTCGGCTTGACAAAATCAAAAAAGATTTACAACGTGACATAGACCTCAACACCAATGACTTGTGTCTGGATGTCACTAAATCATTCACAGATCATTTAATTCCCCAGATCCACTTTGTCTGAATCAGTCCAAGTTCATCCAATCACGTAGCAATAGAGAACCACGATGAACTAATGTCACACTTTTGAACAACAGTTGGAAAAAAATGATGTTGAAGATAATTTCGTTTACATACAAAAACAAGCTGTTCAGCAAGAAAAACTATTTCAGATGGAGATGCAACTTCCAATTGCATTCAACATTAGAATTTGCATAAAGAACAATAAGTCAAGGCTGTGTTGTCAAAGTGGCATCACATTTGACTTGTGACACATTATGACTTGTTTAAGATTCAAAAAGTTTAGGATTTGGGACTTGACCTTGGATTTGAGTGCAAAGACATGAGACATACTTATGACTTGCAAAGTCACACTTGATAAATGCACTTTAGATATTTTTCACAATATATTTTCGTATATGGGATTGGATTGTATTTTTAGATTGTTTTTTTTTTTAATCTGTAAATGAATCCTCTATGTGTACTTCTGTTTTTAAGCTGCTTGTTTAATCAAGTATTTTGAATTGAACCATCTGCTCATTTCTGTTGGCTGATACCTAAACAAATGTCTTAAAAATTTTCCACACTTCAATCAAATACAGCTTGGACTCAGCCAAGACATCTGGACGTCCTTTGAGCGTGGTGGACAGAGGCGAGTGTCTCACAGTTTACCTGTTTATTAAGCTCCTCCTCCTCTCTGATGTGAATTGCCCTCAGCAGCTGAGTATCAGCGCAGTGACACCACATTGTGTTGGACAAGAGACCATTTAGATCAGTCTGACACAACTGGCTTCCAGCTGGCCACATGGAGAAACCAGGCAGGTGGCGTACGACAGGAACGATCAGACATCAGACAGTGTTACCGCTGTTGGAGAAACGAGAGTCAATGAACTGCAAACATCAGCACATTCAGAGCTGACACCACCAGAGGAGACTGTTTACTGTAAACAAAAACAACCTTTCAACAACCTATATTTTTAAAGCAGTACAACCTGAAACTGGTGAGCCTCTATGAGACAGCTCTGCTGGCTGTTTTTCTGTTGTTTCACGTCAAAGTGGATTTTTGTGACAGTTTGTTTTGAAGTCACATTTGCTTTAATTAACATGACAGATTGTTTCAGTATGTTTACTGTAGCAGAAAAGTCTGTGGTGACAACAGAGCTGATTAGTCACAAGGTGTAGTGGTATCATTTGGGTCGCTAAAGTGTTTGAACATTTCAAATAGCTGCTTCTACCAGTTCCCCCCGTAGATCTTTTTTTTCTTTTACAAATTGTTTTTTCTCCAGAAGTCAGCTGAGGAAATAAAAAGTGCCATGGGTAAATCTGTGCAAACAGATTGCAAAACTGTGGGAACAGTTTACAAATCCATGAGCCTGCATTTGCAGATCTGGTTACTCTTGTGGTACTGTGCCATCATCTGGGCTCCTGATGCGTTTGGACATTTTAAACTGAATTATTGAGAGAATTGTTATTTTTACATCATTTTCTTTGAAAAACAACACAAAGTCTGTAAATATATGACAGCACATCTGCAGCACACTATTTAATTTAAAACACCGACCATGATAATGGATGTATTTTCCCCTGATCTAAAACTCTGCCTGGTTAGCAACAGTTAAAAGCAGTGCACCTGCTCAACTCCTGCCAGGCTTCACGAGTTTCACGTTGTACATGTACGACCCTTTAATACCTTTGTTCATCACCTGTGATGTGAAAAGATTTCCACATCATCAGAGAACGTCAAAGTGTGCGTCCTGGTCACAGTTATAAAGTCTTAGCACTCGATGGAGCGTCTCTCCTGCCGGGCTGCTGACAGCTCTGTCAGCCCAAGAGTTGCTCACAGCTGCCGGCAGGACAGGAGGCTGTCAGCATCTGGTTCAAAAGTAGTTTAAACTAGCAAACTTGAGTTAACGGTCAGCACTGAGCTGGTGCGGAGCGTCTCACCGTCCTCCACTTCAATGACCTCACTCTTTCCTCTCCTCAGCTGTTTCCAGCTGTTTTTTAGCTGCGTGCTGAGGTCATTTTCAGAAAACACGGTTTAAGTCTACAGCCTGTCATGTTGTTGCGGTGCTCCCTTGTTTACAATGACGCAGCTCAAAAGAAAGGGCAGTGATTCACTGACAAAGTGCAACTCTCCCTAACTGATGACTAGAGTTTTAGGAAAACTGGGTGTGCTATGGTCGTTGGAGCAGCCAGTAATTACATTATTCATGCATTAGGAGTCAAAGTAGGTGGAAAGGGGGTGTATTGACTGACTGGATTTATTTCTCTAAAGGAGGAAGGGTGATTTGACCCAATAATTATTACAGCGTTATAACTTTTTCACGGCAGCCATATTGATATGACATAGTAGGATTAACTGAATTATAGTTTTGTATTTTTCCATTAATTTTCATTTTGTTTTTGTTTTCAATTCAGTGTTATTTCAGTTAGTTTCCAGAGTGGGGCTGCTGATTTCAGTTTAATTTTTATAGTTTAAAAATGTTTAGTTTTAGTGTTCAGTCATTATTAGGTTATTTTTTCCATTCTAATACAAGATGGTTTTGTCAGGGGCAAGATTCCAAAGTTTCTGAAAAGTTATTACAACACAACTCCTTATGAACGCAACTGACTCAGTCATTTAGAAGTCCCATAAACATGCACCAACGTCTCCTCATGCTTGTTGTGTTGACAAATTTGACCTGATTGACAAAGACTTAAACTAAAGACATTTTTCGCAATACAAAATACTAGCAAACAAGATGTAGCTTGTTAATCCACAAGCAGTAAAAATGTTGGTGGATAACATTTTGAGTCTTGGACAGAGTCTAACTAACAGTATCCAATGCTAAGCTAAGCAGCTTTCAGTTCTAGTTTCATACTTGGCTCACATGAGAGTGGAGAGTCTTCTCCTCAAACACTCAGCAATAAAGTGAATGACAACATTTCCCAAAAGGACAAACTATTCCTTTAAAGGAGATATATGCGATATATTTACTGTAATGAATCATAAAATGACCATATATCTTTAGAGATCAAGGAAACGTGTTAAGTTATAATACTCGCTTCTCTGACAGCAACACAACAGTCGTGGTGTTCTCCATTGAAATTTCTAATAACTTTTTGTTTGTCCATTTCACTTTGGGTTAAAATTAGTGCCAAATGTTTCCTAAACAAGCAAGTTTCTCTTTATGAGTTTTAAGAAATCATTAAGACATATTAGATGTTTATTTATAACGGTTAAACTGAGCAACATGTTAATGGAGTCTGGCAGGCAGTGACACAGGCAGCGTCTTAACTCCGACTCCAGAGTGTGTATTTTCAGAGCAGTGGGGTTTTGTTTTCAGTGACACTGGCTTGTCTTTACATTGACAGACAAATGACAGTTATTAACAGCTGATCAACTTACTAGTCAAGAACTCAATATCGCTATAATGTGTACCTCAAGCGGAGCTCCTGTAGCTAACCCAAGCTTCCCCAAGTCTGGGGAGGAGGGGACGGGGGGGAAACACCTCGCTTCAACCATACATCGTATATTAAATAGGATCTCAACCTATTTAACATAGTCTGTGGCTCCAATGTGCGATTGGGGCTGCGGTGCTCATTTTTCCACATGCAACTGCAACATATTCTTCCTGTAAGTGTTTGAAAAGAAACTGGCAGATGCTGTTGTTTTGCTGTGGAGGACCGTCGCTGACCGACAGCAGCTTCCTGTGACATCACAGTAAAATTAAACAGTGTGTGACTAGTCAGAAGCTGGAAACAGGTGAAGTAGAGACAGATTATAAAAACATCTGAAACAACTTTAATGTTTTGGGGTTTTTTTCTTCACATTTCATCAAGAACAAAAATCAGTAATAGAAAATACAGACAGACGGAGAGTGAGACGGGTCCCTAATGTCAAACACCAGAGTGACGAGTTGAAGTGAAGAAGAGAGGGATGACAGAGGGAGAAGATGTCAGTCATCAGTCCATCACTACTGCTGCTGCTTTATCTCCTCCTCCTGTCCTCTCTGTCTCTGTTCCTGTCTCTGTTCTCTTTATTCCTCTCTCTGTCCCTCGGTTTCTCTCGTTCCCTCTTCTCCTCATTCTCCCTTTCTCTCACTCTGTCTCTGTCCCTCCCTCTGTCTCTCTCTCGGTCCCTGTCTATGTCCCTCTCCCTCTCCATGTCTCTGTCCCTCTCCCTCTCTATGTCTCTGTCCCTCTCTCCATCTCTTTGTCTGTCCATTTTTCGTCTCCTCTCGTCCTGCTGCTCCTTTTCTTCCGATCGTTCATCGCGTCTGCTCCGGCGGGTGCCCTCACGTGCACGCTCGTCCGCCTCACGTGCACGCTCGCGCTCCTCCACCTCACGCGCACGTCCTTTCCTGTCCTTCCTCGCCTGCCTGTCATTGTCACTGTCATCCTCGTTGTCCTCGTCATTCTTGCGTCTGGCTCGCTTGTTGTCAGATGGTTTGTCCTTCTTCTTCTTGTCCTTGTCTTTCTGCTTTTTCTTCTTCTCCTCACTCTGTTCTTTTCTCTTCTTCTTCTTCCTGTGTTTGTTGTCCGAGTCTGGAAGACAAGGGGAAAAAATAATCACTCTTCTACTACTCACTCACTCATATGTCAAAATCTTTTTAAAGAGGAAGCTAACATCCGGTCTTGATGCCTGAAATTTCACCCAAAAGAAACCGTTCAGGTCTTCATAACCCACAATCCCTGAAGCGGGAAGGCAACCATCTTTCACAGCAAGGCATAGTTAAAGGGTAGCTTCTGTCGTTTTCAACCTGGACCACATTATTCCATGTTTGTGTGTCCAAGTGACTAATGGGGCCAACTGTTTTGGAAATTTTGAAATTGACGGAGACCTCTGCACCCATCAACCACCAAACAAGCTGCAATAATCCCTGCAGCCAGCACTCTGTTTTGGTCATGTGTCCGCTGCCTTTGATACCATTTTGACTAATCAAAGGATGTGTTGGTATCTCAGGGAAAGCCCTGCAATGGTTTGTGTCATATCTGTCAGCTAGACACTTCCTGATATCTTTGGGTAAATAGGAGTCCTCATCTGGTCCACCGTCGTATGGGGTTCCTCAGAGCTCATTACTCTGTCCTATTCTTTTTTCCTCATATGTGCTTCTCCTGGGCCAGATAATAAGTCACTTTTGGTGTATTCCCTATAATTGTTACACGGACAACACCCAACTATTTGTTTCAATAAAACCAAATGACCTCAGCAACTTAGACACTATCCACAACTACCTAGCTGCTATTAAGGACTGGTCGACACTCAGCATCCTTTTTTAATTAATTTTAGTTTCATTTTTAGATTTTATTTGGGTTCCCAAACAAATAAAAGACTGGAGGAAATTCTGCAAATTTAAGATTTACATTACTTTTATAAAGTATTTATAAAGTATTTAAAATGTGTATATTGTTTCAATGATGAGAGGAAAAAAACAAGAGCCTGTTAATCTGAATGCACGTTTTTGTCTCACTCTGTCTCCTTTGGGCTAAAATGCTCTATTGATAAGAGGAAATAAAAACAATGAGATGACCGTTAACACAGCTTAAATTTGATTAATTTATTTCTTATTTCTGAAATTTTAATATGTGTATATGTTTTCAATAACATGTGAAGATAATATAGTGATACAGGGCGATGGGAAAATGGTGAAATGGTCAGGAAGGTTAATTTATGCACGAATAAACTCTTTATATTGACTTGGGTTACACTGCTCTAGATCCCTGTAGTGAAATCACAATCCAGGAATCTTGATGTTATATTTGATCCTCATTTGAAATGTGAACACTATGTTCACGTATTAATAAAATCCTATTTTTTCCAACTAGGATATATTGCGAAAATCAGACCTGTATTATTGACTTTTCACTTAGAACGTGCCATTCACACCTTCATCTTTTTCTGTCTCAGCCTCTGCAGTGGCCTTTTCATTTGCCAGCAGTTCCAGTACGTCTCCTGCTTATTCAAAATGCTGCACTTTGTAAACTGTGTTTTAAAAGGGTTTTAATTACGTACTAATATTATTAACTTCACATCGTGAACGTAGGTCCACTGAAGTGTTTGTTTATAAGTGACACTGACAGGTTCAGACTGTCCCTGACAACATTGTGGAAAGAGATTGACCATTTTTGGAATAGCAAAATCCTTTTTTGTTTAACCAGAAAAAGGCGATGTATCTATATCTATCTATATATTTTGTGATATTAAAAAAATCTTTAGTTAGTCCTTAGTACACGTCCGCTGCTTCTCTAATGTCTGACCTTCCTCTCATTCCTCTGCTATATTTTCACATCTAACTCTGTGAATTCAGGGTTTGGAAAGGTGAACCAAGATGGCTTTGGTGAGTTTTATTTTGTTTCTGTCACGTTTGAATGAAGTGTGTTTTACACTGAGTCTGGTGGCTTTAATAAATCAGCAGTTTCTAAGTTAAACAAAACAAAAGTAGCTTTTTCATATGAGGTTGATGTCAAAAATAAACCCCGTCTTTATTTTGGAGATCTTTCATGCTTTTATTACTTCACGTCTTAACTAATGCAAGTCTCCCTCAGTCTTTCCTGGTTTTCCTGCACTCGCCTGGTTCAAAACACAGTCATCAGTACCGAGAGGAGACCATCATCCCCCCGGTTCTACTGATTTATTTGAACAGAACTGTCAGATCTTCACCATCTATTATCACAGAGCCTTAGTTCTCTGTCCCATTCAATAACGCAGAATTGCACAAATCTTGGTGTCATTTTCAATCCTAAGCACGGTTCAGACAAACATGTCAAATCAATGATTTAATCCACCCCAGAAACATTTCAAGGATCAGACCATTTCTTTCTGCCATACATCTGGAAATTTTCATCCATGTCTCCGTAACCAGTCATTTAGATTACTGTAATTCATTGCTCTCTGGCATCAGCAAAAAAAAAAACCTTCTCCTGTCTCCAGCTTATCCAAAACTCTGCTGGCTGAAGTCGGATTCCAAGAAACATGACCACATCTCACCCATCCTGGCTTTCTTATACTGCCTTTAAAAATGAGTTTAAGATATTAATGATTACTTACAAAACCTTGAGAAGCCTAGATATAGATATAATTAATATCAGTCTCAGACCCAAAAATCCACTTTCGGTTGGACTCCACTTTAAACAAAAATGGATGTACCTGAGCTGCTGCTGCTGCTGGAGGAGGAGTCAGAGGAGTCTGAATCTGAGTCGCTGGAGGAGTCTGAGGAAGAGGAGTCAGATGAGGACGAGGAGGATGAAGAGGACGAGGAGGAGTCAGAGGACTCCACTTCCTGGTTCTGAGTCATGATCATCTTGGGAGCGTTCTTCAAATGTTCCCTCAGCTCGTCCCTGAACAGAGAAAGAGTGTTACGTGTGTGAAATGGACATACACACACACATACACATACACACACAGATATTTTTATTCTAGTATGTTTGCATGTCTGCCTTACGTCAGTCCTCCCAGTCCAATAGAAGTAAAGAAGTTGATGGCGAAGCGAGTGTTTCTGGGATTATCTCGAGGAAAGAGACCTTCAAAGAACGGCTGCAGAGTCCTGAAACACACACAGAGTTTGTGAATTAAGATGATTCCCATACAAGTTAGTTCAGACCTCCAACCATCTAACAGCTGAAACTAGCTGCCAATAAAGCATTTTCTTAATACATTCTCCTCTCAGTATTGCTGTATTTTCCTAAAACATTCATCTTCATACTAAAACCAAGCTGGTACTTTTTACTACATGTAACTTATCTTTGTTTAAACATCTGTTCACATTTTATAGTCCATTACAATATGACAGACTCATGAATCCTAAAATATAGACAGAAAACCTCAGTGACGTGTTTCAGTCTGTGTGTGTGTGTGTGTGTGTGTGTGTGTGTGTGTGTGTGTGTGTGTGTGTGTGTGTGTGTGTGTGTGTGTGTGTGTGTGTGTGTGTGTGTGTGTGGTTTCGTACGGGTCTTTGAGCCTCTGATTGAGTTTGGGGAGGCCCATGTAGGCACAGAGCTCCTGGAAAAGGATCTTCACAAAGATTCTGCTGGATGACGTAGTGGTCTCTTCACTCATCCTGATAGACTCCAACACCTGGTCGAGAGACATTCACAGACACAGAGAGAGCAAGAGAGGGAGAACAGAGAGAGAGGAGGTACCATGAGAACTATCATCTAGAGAGAACGACCAGCTTCATGTGAGATAATAAGTTTAGTCGAGCTGAAATGGATTTAATGGATATAATAGCTGTGTGTGTGTGTGTGTGTGTGTGTGTGTGTGTGTGTGTGTGTGTGTGTGTGTGTGTGTGTGTGTGTGTGTGTGTGTGTGTGTGTGTGTTTCTGTGTGTGTGTGTGTCCTTACACTCCAGGGCACAGAGTCTGTGTAGAGCAGGTGAGCGAACAGTCGAGCCACATTCCTTAGTTTGTTGGTCTCCAGTCGGTGAATTGTGTCGTACTGCTCTGAAAAAATCCCCTCAAAACTCTCCATGTACTCCTTCTTCAGCAGACAGAACCTCTAAACACATAAGCGTGCGCGCAAACACACACACACACACACACACACACACACACACACACACACACACACACACACACACACACACACACACACCAAGTGTTAACAAGTGCTTTCACTTTGCTGAGTTTGTAGTTAAATGTAGTTCATCAGTGCTTCAGTTGTTTTTTGTATTAAATTAATCCCTAGCTACTCTGATTATCGATTAATTGGTAGTAGTAAGTAATGTTTTACGAAAAAATGTCAAAATTCTCTGATTGCAGCTTCTTAAATGTCAAAATTTCCTGGTTTCATGACTCCCATATGACAGTACTTTTTACATCTTCAGGTTGTGGCCAAAACAAGACAGTCAATCTGACAATCTGTGTGCATGTGTGTGTGTGTGTGTGTGTGTCTCACCCCAGCCAGGAGACCAAAGAACTTCTCATAGGTTCTCTGTTGAGCGCAGCAGTCCAGGATCATGTTACACAGCTCCTTCTGTTCACACAAACATACAATATCCGATTTATACAGGGAAAACATTTATACAAAAATCACACATCATGTGAGTTCACATCATGTTGATCAGCTGTGATCTGATTGGATATTCTCTGAAAACTCAGTGTTAAAGGTGCAGTGAGCAATTCTGTAGAAAGAGAGTTGATTGTTGAGTCTTACTCCCTGGTGTTAAACCCTGATGACCAGGGATTAAGAGTATTCTACAATACTGTCAAAGGAGGCCAAAGTCACCAAAAACAAACCACCGATCCCAGCTTTAAGTGGGGTTATGTGAATTATGTTTCCACTGTTATATCTCTTTCTCTCACTCAACCAGACTCTATTGGCAAAATCAGCAAATTTACTTCTCAGAACTCAGGAGTTCCTGATCTCCCGCTGCCTCGATCACTTTGTTTGTATGCTATTTACTGACTTTGTTGTTATAAAAGGTTAGTTCAGATTCACCAAAGTCACACAACAACACAAACAAACTAACAGATCAAGGTTGCAGTAGATCAGCAACTCCTAGGTTCCTAGTTGTGATAATCGATTAATTGGTTTGAGTATTTTTGTAATTTTGAAAAAATAAATCTTTGATATTATCTGGTTTCTTAACTGCAGTGACAGTTAACTGTAAACATTTGAGTTGTGGACAAAACTAGACATCTGAAGAGGTAATCTTGGGCTTTTTTGGAAACACACTAACATTAACATTTTTCACAATTTTCTATTTCCTATAGACCAAACAACGTATTGATTAATCGAGAAATTAATTGTGCGGTTTATAACATCTACCCTTTGTGATTTATTTATATTTAACAAATCAGCACAGCTACAGGGATGCAATGTTGCTTCGGTCCACAGGAAGAAGACGATAAGAATAATGCTGTGACTGTGATCTCACTAAGTGGTACGCTGGAAAATGTGTGTAAACGTGTAAGAGCAGTTCTACAAACACTGTTTGACTGATTCTTGGGAAACTGGGCATAGGTCAGACCAGAAAATATCAGCTGTCTTTTTGTTTACATAAAATGTCTTCAGATGTCTTGATTTTGATGTGAGAGCTTTAATAAAAATGTGTTTTTCTTCAATAAACACCTCAGTCGGTGCGGCTGCTAAGTGTGTGTCTGGGTGAGGGACTGTGAGAAGAATGTGCCAGAGGACAAACATCTTTGTGTGTGTGTGTGTGTTCCAGCTGTTGTGTTGAGTGATTCAGTCCTGATGCTGATGAAAGTCTGGCTGACAAGGTCATCAGTTCTGACCTCACACACAGACACACACTCACACAGACACACACACACGCAGTTGGCTTCAGTAGTATATTTTTATAGTGCTGCTGTATACAGCAGGTGTTTCCTCTCACATGTTTGGTGGCTTCAGATTCAGCTAAATTTATGATTCATCTCAAGTCACTAAAATCACTTTGTCCTCTGCATAAAAAAACATGGACATGAGCAGGGGACAATGTCATAGTGCGACAGATGTGACACCTCCCAAAACATCTCTAACATGAAGTATTATTTGTTAGTCAACTAAAGCACAATTAATCAGCAAAATTAGGGCAGAAAATTAGGGTTGCAAATTGTGTTCTTTTTTTTCTTATCCAACAGTTGAAAATGCTAACAATCAATTAATCAATTAATGTATTCAGCAGATGCCCCTACCAGATGAAACCATGTCAAACGAGGCGCAATTAATGGAATTTCTAGACTATCAATTAATTAATTTTTAATCATTTAAATTCTTAATGGTGATTAATTGATAAATGATTAATCATAAACATCCCTACAGCAAATCCTCCCAATAAACAAGCTGGAACCAACATACTTTGAGCATTTCCACTTGATGAATTACCTAAACAATGAGTTCATTATCAAAAATATTCACAGCACTACAGCAACACCAACCAACGTTTATTTATCTAGTGGTAAATTACATGGCGTACTCTGTAGAAGAAGACCCGCACCCTCTGCGTGACTCATCTAAAGTAACAAAAACACAACAGTTCTTGTTTTCAAGTGATTATTATACACTACTTAAAACATACTTCTGCCAATAAACACCTGTAAATCTTACAGACTCAACCTTTAAAAGTGAAAACATAGTTTGAAAAACAAGTATGCAAGCTAACTCTGACACTGCTGATCCAATCTGCCACAGACATTTGCCATTTTAACTGACAAAAATCAACAGTTATGAGTTAGAAATGAGACGCTACTTTGTCCATCTCAATCTTTAGAGGCGTCGCAGAGCCACACGTCATCAGTGTGAAGGTCAAACACACAAGTTGGTCCTCACAAAGACACAAACATTGTCCTCTGACACATAATGTTACAGGGCTTTTTATCTCACTCACACACACTCACTCACACTCACACACACACACACACACACACACACACACACACACACACACAGATAATGTATACTAAGAAAGAAAGAGACTTATTTTAAGAGTAGTGTGGCTCCTTTAAGAGACAGAACTGTGTGTGTGTGTGTGTGTGTGTGTGTGTGTGTGTGTGTGCACGTATGGAGTGATTGGACAAGAGAGAGAGTGAGTGAGCAGGTATTACAAATGACAGTGAATGCAGCAGAGCAGAGAATCGGGTCTACGGCGAGCAGAAAGTCATCAGTTTTAGCAGTAAGTGTGCAGTGTAAGTCATGGTTGTCAGTGAATAAAGGCTGCAGACCAAGTGAAGCTGAACCCTGAGGCACCCCACAGGGTATCAGGACAGTTTAGACAGAGTACTGGGGCAGTGGGTTTTTGCTTTAAGGAAACAGGCTTAGCTTTACAGGCTTATATACGGCTAACTAATAGTGTTTGTTATTGCTTGTCTTGGTCAAAGATGTTGCGCTCGTCTTGCACTCATGCAGGGTCAGTGTCCCTGAAACCTGGCTGAGCTTCTAGTCTGGGGAGGAGGGGGCCAGAAAGACAACTCGCTTCAACCTATTTAATACACTGTCTATCTGGACTGCAGTTCTCATTTTTGAACACTGAGGTTTTCCATACTGGTCCTTTAATTATTACTCTTTCATTACTGTTGCTGAATTCAGGTCTAGATTTTATGTCCAGCTGTTGTCATTCAAACACTTCTAGTTACCAAAGTGTGTGTGCTGTGCGTCATCTTGTTTTATTCATCCAAAGTTCAGAGACACTGGTATTTTGAGATTTATACTCAGAGGAAAAACACACTCCTCTCAAGAGGAGAGGGAGAAAAAAAAGACAAGATTTCATCTTTATCCTCATTAATGTGTGGGTTTCTGTCACTGAAGCCATTTTACATCAGCCAAGTGTTTCTGTGTGTGTGTGTGTGTGTGTGTGTGTGTGTGTGTGTGTGTGTGTGTGTGTGTGTGTGTGTGTGTGTGTGTGTGAACTCACCGTCTGGCTCTCAGGAAAGTCCATCTTGATCAGTTTATGAGCACACTCCTCAAAGTCCAAACTACAGAAACAATCAATCAATCAATCAATCAATCAATCAGTCAATGAATGTCAAAATCAGCTTGTGTGTGAAACTGTGTGTTTTACTGTTTGTGTTTCTGTAAGTGTGTAATTTTCCCAATCTGTTTCAGTGTTTCATCCTGTTCTCCAAACCTGTGAACTGTGCTTCAAAGAAACCATGGTAACTAGGCTACACGCACACTCACACACACACACACACACACACACACACACACACACACACACACTCACACACACACACACACACACACACACAAACACGGAGCCTTAAACACAACTTTAAATATTAGTTCAGGTCCATTAACTCAGAAGGAGCTGTAAATAACTGCCAACACCCTAAGAGACAACTGATACCCGACTGTGTGAGTGAGTATATCCAAGAGTGTGTGTGTGTGTGTGTGTGTGTGTGTGTGTGTGTGTGTGTGTGTGTGTGTGTGTGCGTGTGTGCGCGTGTGTGTGCGTGTGTGCGTGTGTACCTGGACTGTATGGCGAGGTAGATGGTTCTTCTGAAAGCAACCAGGTTGACTTCTGTCTGATCAAAGATGGTGACTTTCTCATCTAAGAGTCAGACAGACAGAGAGAGGGCATCTTTAAAATCCTCAGTGACACTGTTTGGCCAGTTGTGCCTTGTGATAAAATCCAGTTCATAGAACAATATTGAAATAATGATCACTATGTAGCTTTTCTACAAAATCTGAATGAAATATCAATTATTAGGCTCTGCTTGAAGCATGATCCCCTGATTTTTTATGGCTTTTGTCTATTGTTTGTTGTGTTTGCTTTTCATCTGATTTGGGATTGTTTCATTGTTTTGTTATTTTTGTTGTGTTAAATGTTAAGGCTTCAATAACAAACAAACCTGTATTTTTTCATGGTCTGCACCTTTCCAGGAATTGGTGTGCATTCCTCCCTCCTACCCATCTTGAAAATCACTGACAAAGCTCCTCCAGAACTGTTTTCACATGCTTAGGAGTTAAATAAGTGTAATTTCCCTTTAATGTCCCTAAAAAAAAAAAAGACCCTTCCATTCAGCAGGTCGACTCATCTGTCTCACCTCCTCCCTCCTCCTCATTCTCATCTTCTTCGTCCTCCTCGTCGTCGCTGCCGTCTCCTTCCTCCCCTGAATCGCTGCTGCCCTCATCCAGGATATCTGTCAGGATGTGACAGGCGATTGGTTAAACTGTGAAGGAGGTAACAGCTGATTGGACGGTTATAATGTGAAGTTTGTGTCTTTTCTCACCTCTTTTAATAGCTTTGTATTTCTCCTCGTTCTCCAGGAAGTCCGGGTCCATCTTAAACACATCTGGGTGAACACACACACAGAGGTTAGGGCTACATGTATAATTTATTTCTTTGTGTCGAAGAATTTCTCCTCCCCCTCTGCTTCTTACTGAGGACGTCCTCTGTGTTGTACTCGTCGTCCAATGGCAGCATGTGGGTGAACTGGTCTTCCTCGTCCACCAGGTCCAGGCCCTCTGGGATCACTGGATGATCTTTGAAACCATCCTTCCTGATGGCAAACATCACCTCGATCATGTACTGGACCCTCTTATCAATGGCCGACTCATGAAGGACGTTCCTGAGACGCTCAAATATGGCTGAAGGGGGAGACAGGCAGAACTTGTAGACACTTGATAAATTATGCTCATATATATTTTTTTTTTATGTTTTTCATTTAGAAAAGCAGAGTCCCCGACAAATACTGTTTAGTATTTAAAGGGATAGTCCGCATTATTTAAAGCAGTGGCGTATGAGCTACAAATAGACCGTCGGTGTAGATGGCGGTCTGCACACCCCCATGTTGAATAAGCAGAGAGGGGCACCAACACAGAAACTAAAACTAAAACAATCTGCTGTGGACAGGATCAGCAACAAAACATATTTTAGCCACTTAGAAAATATAAAAATCAATGTCAGTTTAATTGTGCGCTACTTTCACCAGTTTGTCTGACAGTCTTTTCTGAAGGAAAACCACCGCAATATAAGACATCTCTCTCACTCAACCAGACTCCTTAGTCAAAAACAGCAATTTTGCCACACAAAACTTGGGAATTGCCGGTCTACTGCTGCTTTGATCTGTTAGTTTGCCTCATTGTGTGGCTTCTGTGAATCTGGACAAATTTTTTAAACCACCAAAGTCACACAACAACACAAACAAACTAACCATTTGAGGCAGGATAAGACCAGCAGGACCTGTCTACTGCAAGGTTAAATTCTTGACTTTGCCACTGAAGTCTGGCTGGTTTGGTTGATTGGTTTAGCTATTAAATTATTCTAAATATAGCATACACATCAAATGATGTTGATTTTTTTTTTAGGCAAACCTTTTTTAGGTGGCTAAAATATGTTTTACTGCTGACCCTGTGTGTCAACCACCATCTACTGTAGGTAATACACTGACTATATAAAGCTACTCCATACAGCCCCACTTCAAAAAATCTGCACTATTCCAGTTAAGTTTACAGTTGTAGCTACAGTGTACCGTTTATTCCTCGCGGGGACACCTCAGTCAGCTTGAGTCCACACTCCTTCAGGAAGGAGATGGCGACCTCCACGCTGTCGTCAGTCGGACGCTCCAGCAGCAGAGTGAGCATCTCCAGACACAAAACCTCATGGGCCTGAAGCGACATCAGAGCAGACAGAGAGAGAGACAAGTAACAGATTTCATTACAGCTGAACATAAATACTAAAAAGCTCCATCAGTATGTAAGTCAGACAACAGGACCTACCACATTCTGGTTGATGAGGTGAGCCACAAACTTTGAGGCTGTCAGGCACTGTTGCTGGAAAACAAAACACAGACTGGTGTTAATACATCACTAATAGAACTGCTCACAGAGCTAAATACTGCTAGTATGTATAATGAGAAGACAGGTCATACAAATTTGATGTGATGAAAAACAGATCTGTCGATTTTTTACAGCCACTTTAAAAGGCACAGTTCACCCAAAAATCTAAAATTCACATTTTACCTCTTGCCTTCAGTGCTATTTATGGTTCTGGATTATTTTGGTGTCAGCTATACAGTTCTGGAAATATCACTCATAGAGATGTCTGCCTTGTCAACCTTATCTCCATGCTAGCTAGCTCAGTGGTGCTAAGGGTGAGGATGCCATTAATGTTTACATCCTCCACTGTCACAAGCATGAGCCTCTCATCCATGAACAGATGCATGTTTCCTTCTGCACTGTGGTACTTGTGGCAGGTGACACTCCTTTTTTAAATGTATCTTTTGGCACTTTGAGCACCACAAGCTGAGCATCATATAGTTCCATTATATTCAAGAGAAGGCACCCCAGCCAATTATTGAGTTATTAAACTTAAAATGTGCCCAAACATTTGCCTTTTAAAAAAATAAAGATAATTCTATTATGTCTGAACACTGCACTGTGTACTTGTGGTTGACCTCTGTCCTTTGTAAATTGATTCAGATTTGCAGAAGAGAAGAATCGATTTTTTCACCCACCCCATCAGTCACATCTTATAACCACACTGCCTGCACTGTGACAGCCACAAACGGTCATGCAGACACATAAACAGACACACAGGCAGGTACCTTGAGGTTGCGGCGGTAGCTTTTCCTGAAGGTCAGGATGAGGCGTTTGAGGATCAGCTCTCCAATCTGAGGGAACTTGGAGTTGATGATGGCAACGACAGCGGCATAAACATGAGTGAAGATTGGAGACGCTCCCTGAGCCTGCAGCACAGAGCGAGCCAGCAGACCCCTGACAGAGAAACCAGTAGACAGTCGCAAGGCTAGTCAGAGACACAGTAAGTCAGGCAACACATAACCTTTACACTTTTGCGCTTTTTCAGTTTAATTCCCATTAATCAGTCTCACTAATCAGGAAGTGTGAGTTTAACAAAGACAACAAATCAGCTGATAGGTGTCCAAAAATGTCTGCTAGCCTTTGATTGTGCTATGTTTGTGTTTACCTATCAATCTACATCACTGCATGCATTTCCCTACTCATCTGAAACAGCTCAAACAAACTCAGTTTCACTTTCAGTGTAACATCATTTCTAACACTACACCCTCGCGTAATATGATTTTTATGAAGTAGCTGCCAAGAAATCTCAGTTTTGCTCTCAAAGAGTTTTTTTAGTTGAATACTGAGTCTTCTGTGAAGTTGTTTGTTGGTGTGTTATTGTTCACCTCCCCCTGACGATGTTCTCCTGCAGCAGCTCCTGGATGATGTTGACGATGTTCGACACGTTCACTTTGTTGATCAGACCATTGATGGACTTCTTCAATGCTTCCCAGCTCATCCTCTGATAAGCCAGGCTGCACAGGGGAGGGGGCATTAGTAACAATGCACACAGATTATATAAAGTAATTTAAACACGCAGTCAAAATTTCAGGAACACATTCCAGGTCTGGAATCAAAACCGAGTCCCAGCTACAAATTCAATTAAAAGGGCTGCTCAGAGTTTCGCTGTTGTTTTGTTTTATTCAGTTGGGTACAGGGAATGTTTGCCAGGATGGTGCATTCAAGTGTTGGTAAGATTTAATTACCATATTTACATTGTTATTTTCACAATGTTCATGTTTGCTTTCAGTTAGTTCTCTAGATTGTATTTTACCACATAAAAGCATTCAAATGTCAGATGTCAGAGCATCATTGAATGCACCATGCTCAACTGTTGTACCATATAACAATGGCTCTATTTTGACAAAAAAATAAAGGTCTTCATAATGAGGTAAATAAATGTTTACTATGACGGATTAACTATCTGGAGCAAGTCTCAAATTTCAAGTCTACATTCAGAAATTTTCATCACTGAAAATAAAATCCATTTACATACTGAAGGATGATTTGAAAGTCACCAGCATGATTTGTAGTTGAATGAATTACAACTAATAGGATGCTGTCTAATCTTAGCATCTATAAAATAAATAATTAAAAGCACTTTTACCTGCTCTTGTCCGTGATTTGCTGCTGCATCATGCGTAGCTTAGCGGGGGGGATGTAAGCACCACCAGTCCTTGTCAGGATCGGGTCGAGCTCCTCCTTCTTCTTCTTGACCGGCGGCTCGGCGGCTGCTTCTGGCGCCTTGTCCCTGTCTGTTGGTGGGGAGACTGAGCGGCCTCGTCTCCTGTGATCTGACTCTGAATCACGAATGGGCCACCGGTCAAAACGCCCGCCTCTGTCATCACGGCGATCGTCATAGCGATCCCTGGGCAGAGCAGAGAGAGTTTTTGATACAGGTGTAAAAATGGATAGGGAGACAAAATAGGTCCATAACTGTAGCAGTTGAGACCCTGTTGTGACCCCTAAAAACATTCAGCTGGGAGCACATGACAGTGAAGGGTTAATTTATGTTTTGCCAGTACATAATTTCCCAGATATTTTAACTTATCCACAAATACTGAATGTAAAGGTGTCTGCACAAGGTAGAGTGCTCACTCTGGTCACTGCTCAGGATGAGGGGAAGGCTGAAGCATGTAAGGAGAGAGGACAGACCTGCTGGTCTGTGTGGGCTCTGCCAATTTTGTGCCATGATACACCTATTCATGATGGACTGAATCTGTGTGCTTGTTTGTTTTGTTGGTGAATATGTTGAGCGTGTTTAGTGTAAGGTGTGTGCAGAATTACATTTTTTTTAACATATTGATCATCTACTTTAAAGTCACTTACTAAGATTACTGCAAGACACTCAAAAGCTGTGTGGGTCTGTCTGTTACCGAGTATAGCGTCCTCTGTTGTAGCGCTCCCGGTCTCTCTCTCTAGACCTGGATCTGTCTCGTCCTCTGGATCTGGACCTGTCTCGCCCTCTAGACCCAGACCGATCTCTTCCTCTGGATCTTGATCTGTTTCGTCCTCTGGAATCCGACCTGTCTCGTCCTCTGGATCTTGATCTGTCTCGTCCTCTGGACCCAGACGTGTCTCGTCCTCTTGACCCAGACCTGTCACGTCCTCTGGATCTGGATCTGTCTTTCTCTCTGGACCTGGATCTGTCTCGCTCTCTGGACACAGATCTGTCTTGTTCCTTGGACTTGGACCTTGATCTCTGGAAAACAAATAAACAAAGAGTGTCAGCAGTATTTTTTCTGTCTTTGCATGTTAAAATGATCTAGATGTGAATCCAGGATGGAGTTGGATATGAATTCCTCAAGCAAAACTGGACAACAGAAAGACATGTGGCCCTTTTCCATACACAGAGCTGGCCTGGCTTGACTCAGTTTGACAGAGGAGGCTCGTCTTCAGGTAACACTTTTATTACGAAGCAGCACAAACAGGAAATGTTTTTGTTGAGAGGGGGTTACATCAAAGTAACTGACAAGCTGAAAGCAAACATGAAACAGTAAAATAATGCAGATACCTGAAAATACCAACCACGTCAAAGGAGAGAAACAACATTTCAAGGCATAAAGATTCTGTTCGAAGCTACAACAGTACTGCAGGTTGAACAGACTTTAAGAAACATCTCTCCTGCACACACATGAGCTGAGTATTACAATGCGCTTGTTCGAGGGGAAAGAGAGGAAGGTTGTCACAGGTTGGCTGCGGCAGGTGAGACGTCACCGCAGCTCGCTTGGAGGAGGGTCAGGTTCGCTTTGGCCCCCCTCCAGAGTAGGTCTATCTTGGGCATGGGTCGGCATGCTTAAAGTGATAATGGAAATGCAATTTTGCGCAGTATGTTTGGCTCAGTGTGCCCAAAAGAACCAGTGGAAAAGGCCCAGTGATACCATTTTAAAAAGTCTGAGTTTAGCTGAATAACAGGGACAACACAGCAGCTTCAGTTCAACTTAGAGTCAGACTGGGTAGAGCAAGAGCTTGTGGGTACCTGGGGAGTTCATGTCTAAGAGGACAGTAAGGGACACACTTACTGTTCTCTTCTATTTGTGATTCTGTCACTCAACATGCTGTGTCTATTCAGTATTTTTCTCACTTGTCACTGGTCTGTTTCATGAAACAGCCCGGTTAACTTTGCTTGGTCGCTTGCTTCTCTATCTCACAAACATGTCTTGATGTCAAGCCATGCTCTGTTGCCATGGAAACATACTGCAGAACTGCCAAGTTTGAGAGACCAGTTATTCAGGATCGCAAAATGTTTAGTGAGGCCTGATATGTCTGGAGTCTGAATATGCTAAATCGTCCTCTCTCTTCTGCACAACTCAAAACAACCCCAGCATCATCCAGTCTTGAATCTGAATTCTTGAATGAGCCAATAACGATTCACAAAAAGGATATTATGCAACACTTTTCTTAAAAAAAAAAAAAGGTGTGGACTCAGAAAGATCATCTCTTTCAGTCATTATTTATGACCCACTTTGATGTGTAGCTGCATCTGCAGAGTCAGGATGCTAACCATCCAAAAACATCTGTATTTGACTCCTTTGGAATGAGATGCAACAATAAACTCTCTTTCTGGTGCATTTAAGACCAATGTAAAAAACGCAAATGTAAATAGCGAGTTGAATTATACATATAGCACTATTCAGTTGTCAATTTGCACCACTTATTATAGTGGGCACCGATACCAATATTGGATCACTCCCATTGCTAAACATTATTGCTTATGATACTTTTCGCACACTGCTGTCACAGCAACATTTTCCTTTTCAGACATATTATTCCTGCACATGTTCAAGTGTAAATGTATACATGGCCAAAAGAAGTAAAAATTTGTTTTAGCAGCAGACATTTTTCTATCCCTGAACCTGATTGTAGACAACAGATTTCTCCTGCTACGTGTCCTTTAACAGCAGAAGGTTGGCAGTAATCAGTGCATGTAAACACATTAAATGTGAGTAACATTCACATTTGTCCTTTGCTTACTTTGATCTGAGCCACACTGCTCCTAATCTTCCTCAATGCCCCGTGATGTTCATCCTCATCATCACTGCTGCTGCTGTCTGAGCTGCTGGATGCAGAGCTCCTGGAGTCAGGGCTGCCTGCAGGGCTCCTGGAGTTGGGGCTGCCAGCAGGGCTCTTGGCTCGGGGGCTGCCCGTAGGGCTCCTGGCTCGGGGGCTGTCTGCAGGGCTGGCCTGAGGGGAAGGCCTCTCTTTGGGGTTTCTCTCAACCGAGCTGGTCTGTTCGGGCCTCTCTGTCACTGGACTGGACTCGTCTTCTGAAGGTCCTGAAGACAGAGGTGCGGAGCAGGGTTATCAGATAAATATCAGAACTACAGTTATTAACACTGATACAGTTACTTCAACAGCAGAAAATAGTTACAGCAGGTTTTACTCACCACTGTGGTCTCTCTGAGCAGGACTGAGACTCGGACTTCTGCCTGGAGAGTCCATACCTGACAAAACAGACAAACGCAATCATGATATATATATATTAAGTACAGCAACAGCCATCATATATCAACAAATTTGTCAAGAAAAGAAGAAAGACTAGGTTGATGAACAAAAAGACGTTTTATAAGCAATATTTCACATTTGAGCTTATCTTTGTCTAATCCCCAAAAAAGACCAAAACCAACGTGTCCATCTCTGAATACTATCTGACTTCCCTACCCCGTCTGTGGCTCTCAGTCAAAACCCACTGAGTCCTACTTAAAATGTAAATTTTTAAAAATGGCTCAAATATATTGTTTCACTTTTACATAAGGCTGTGTAGTCTCCTTAAACAGCTGGCTGCTGTAGTTTTTAATCAAATGTTGCTCAAACAACAAATGTTTGGAGACAATTTTCAGTGCTAGATTAATACTCACACGGTGCTCTGGCGAGTGTATCTAACAGCAGGAAATGTGTAAGTGTGATCTTTACTTCAAAAAGATCTTTAATGTTTCTGCATACTTAACAAGCTCTTATCTTCATCTTGAAAGGTCACGACAGTGTAGTACTTCACTTTTGATGGATTGGGTTCACAGACTTGCTGCTCTGACAACAATCTGTTCCAAATTATCTATGGGGCTCCGGTATTATTGTTAGGAGCTTCAGGAAACACTACCTAAGTAACTAAAGAGCTTATTTAGATGTGTCACAGACGTAGAGGAAAAGCTAACACAGCTAACACAAGTCAAATGATCGTATGTTAGATTAAACACAAACAAAACAAATGAGACCGTTTAAAGTAGTCATTTAAGGTTACTTTGGAAAGGTTAATAAATGAACAATATGAACTGAAAGTACAAAACTTTTTCCAGCGAACGTCTCAGTTTTATTGCCATGTGTGTTTGGATGAGCTAAAGTTAGCTAGGCTGCTAATCCTATTTTATTTCCAGCTCTTTAGCTATTCGCTGCTAGTTATTTGCTGGGACTCTCTTGTCCGCCTCTGAAGAGACACTCTGACTTCTTACTTATTCATTATCTTCTTACCTTTCAGATCTACGACTTTTTGTCCCTCCGTTAAATCTGTGTCGTTCTTCTGGCGGAAAACTTCCTACGATCAACTAAAACACTTCCGGGTCACAGACAGCTTCCGGATTTCACAATAAACGTTCGAGTATTTGTACAGAGAGGCAGTTTTTGTATCGCCCTCCCGTGGTGATAAATACCTCCTCCAAGGATGTTGTGTTCTAAATGTTCTAAAGAAAATTCAGTTGTGCTTCCTGCATCAATTTTGTAGTTTGAACATGTTAAAAAGTTTCATTCTGAAACAGGCTAAGTAGTGGCATAGATATATATATGAGTTGCAAAGTACAAATGCAAAAAAAGAAAAGAAATAAGAGTGTTACATAGGATAATGACAAAAAAAGAATAGATACATAGAGAAACTTAGAGAGGATGAATATTAAATGTGTATAAAATAAGAGCAGAATAAAATATTAGCAATTAAATACTGAAAAGTGTTGACATTTCAGTGTAAATGTTAGCAGGACTGAATAAGTATCAGTTGAAATGAAAGTGCTGAAAAACACTGAAGATTCCCAGTTGAAGTTCATGCACTAAAATAAGTTGAAATATCAGTTGAAGTGTAGTTTATTCTGTAACATTTCAATTCTGCAACAATTATATCTTGTAAGATTCTCATTAGTTATGTATGTAAAATTGTAACCCACAAAATAATAGGACAGATGTTTTTAGAATTCCCCCTCAGATTACTTAGATATAGTAAAGGGCATTTATGTTTTGGAAAAGATAACTCTTTCTCTCCATCTCAAGAAAAATGCATTCATTAAATCCTGGACCAAGTGGGTCAAGATAGACCCACCAATATGACTTTCTAGCCAGATTTTGTGGTGGTATTGAATGAATGACCATGAAATGTAATTTTATTCTATAGAACCTCACTTAATATTATTTCCAAATTCAGCCTGGCATGCTTTTCATTGTTCTTGTGCACACATTACCTCTCCTGAAATGTACAAAGTCTGTAAAAATAAAAATAAAACTGCCTTGTCCTGATATGTCTTGCAAGATAAACCCCTGCCCTAAATTCAATAATTTAACAAAAAGTGCAAAGTCTGTTAAAAAAATAAATAAATCTTTGGACAGTCGACAAACTTTTTCCTAATAAAAGTTTTCCTGATGTATGTCTTGTAGGATAAACTCCTTTTCTAAAATAAAGATTTTTTTTAAAAAGTGTACATCTGAAAAGTGGAGTGCAACTAGACTGAGAACCAGACAAACCAGTCAACCTCATGTTTTCATTTGCTCTGGCAGATAATTCATGATGCATTTTCAAATTAGATGCCAGGCTAGAGTGCAACTATAAATTAAAGTACAGTATAAGAACTTCACAATTGTAAGCGTGCAGTGCTTTTACTAGTAAATGTTCTTAGCTGTTTTTCACCACTGGTGGAGCCCTGGCAGAGGTATGAGCTCTGTGTACTTCTTATACATTATCTTACTTAGATTATTCTTGTACACACACACACACACACACACACACACAGAGTATCAGAAGTGAGGCGACGCTCATCTGTACTGAAAATAAATACATCTTTATTATTCTCATCTCTACATAGTGATCCCTCCCCTGCATCCTGCTGACAAGACATCAATAAAAAATACACATTATCATTAATACACATCAATAGAAAATTAATAGACACCAACAGTCAGACAGTGAAGTGTAATTAGAAGTTTGTGAAGGATTCTTGATCAGTAAAAAAAAAAAAAAAAAAAAAAAGCAGATAGAGTCTCAAGAGCTCACAGTGAGTGTTGGTCCAGCAGAGCAGAGTTTGTGATCAGTGAACATGAGAAAAAAAAAAAACATCTTTTTTAAAACACAAAAATAAATGGTGAAGAGAACTGCAGGTCACAAGGTCCATTTAGTAATGAGTGATGATTTAGAGCATTCATATGATTGAAGGTTCACATTTAGGTCACATAATGACACTTGATCTAGCTCCAGTAGCTGAATAAAGACTGGCTGAAAGCTCAGAATCATTAAGAAGTGGACCCTGGAACTTGAAATCTCTTTACCGTATATTGTTCCCAAACATCCAGGACAAACATCCACAAAACTCAAGTCAATACATTTTCCCCAAAAGTTCAGCTTTTCAGTAGACAATTTAAATTCTAAAGTGAGTCTGTGTGGAAATTTCCAGAATCATTGTTCCGTGACGATAAAAAAAAGAGGTATTTAGGAGTGTTTGTCTTGACTGACAGGTGTCCCAGCCAATCACACTCAACTATGGCGGCTGCTGAGTCACCACAGCTACTCTAAGGTTAAAAGGTTTCTGTCCTCAATAACTGGTGGTGTGTAAGGGAACCTGTGAGGGAGCACACAGACACTACGAACAGGCTTTAATGATAACATCAACAGAAGTTCAACAATTCGTAACTAGTAATAAATTGTTCAGTGATCAGTTGGTTCTGTGGATTCTGTGTGAAAAGGAAGAAAAAAGTTTCTCTGAATAAAAGCAGCGAGTTGCAGATTTTTTTTTTTTTTTTTTTTTTATCAGACATGCAGGTAGACAGTTTGTGCCGAAGTGGTGCAGCATAACTGACCACATCTGAAATGTTAGCAGTGATTTTCTGATTTTAGGGCTGCAACTAACAATTATGTTCATTATCGATTAACCTGTTGATCATTTTCTCGATTCATCTATCAGTTATTTGGTCTATAAAGTGGTGAAAAATGTTGAACACTCTTTTCCACAAGATGACGTTCTCAAATGTGTTGTTTTGTCTCCAAACAAAAGATATTCAGTTTACTGTCAGAGACTAAAGATACCACAAAATATTCACAGCTGAGAATCGGACATCAGAGAATGTAGACATTTATTCTAAAAAAAACAAAAAACAAAAACAAACTGAAAATGATTAATTAACTGTCAAACTTCTTGATGATGAATTTAAAAGTTGACAGCTTATCGATTAACTGACTTCTCCTTGCAACTCTGATTTATTTACAACAGTAATTAATATGTACGTTCATATTATTGCACAGAGATTCGTCATCACACAGTGTGAAGCTAACATGCTAAAGCAGGGGACACGCTAACGCAACTACGCTCACCCATGATGGCTAAGCTCCTCCCTCTGACTGTTCATCGCATCATCATCAACGTCATTATCACTGCCGGCTTGACAACTTACTGAAACCTGCTGCTGCAGAGTAACCTTTGACCTCTGAGCCTGACCTCCACAGTACCTCATGACATCGCCCACTAACTTCATCACCTGCTCAGTAACAACCAGCACACACACAAACCAAAGACTGTGAGTGTTATTTGATGTGGGGTTGTATGAGGTACTTTAATAGTCAGTGTGTTACATACAGTAGATGGCGGTCAAGACACTAAAAGTGGGTGTGCTGACTGCCATCTATTGTAATTAATACACTGATGATTGAAAAGTTCCTCATATGACCCTACATTAAATAACCCAAACTATCTATGTTTAAAGGAACAGTCCCACATTTTGTGAAATCCTTGCATCCAGGACATGTTTAGCTAAGCTTAGCACAAAGACTGGAACTAAGGGGAAGCCGCTAGCCTAGTTCAACCAACACGGACAACAACTCAACTTACAACTCCAGACCTGTCTGATTTATGTGTGCCCATATGTTGCATGTTGTATCGTATAAGTTTTTTTAAGTTTTTTGTTGAGCAGGTGTATAAATATAGAAATATAGAAATATAGAAAGAGGAGATTCTGATTTTAGCAGTTAGCTACATGTTGAAGACCAGCTGCTGAGGGCTGCACAAAGCAACTCAAAAGTCCCACAGGCCTGCTTACAGTACAGCTCACTGACCAGCAGGGGACATCAAAGAAAACCAATCCCACCATGACGTCACCCAGTGGTTTGTAGACTACTGTTTTGAAGCCCTGATTTTGACATTATGGCCTTCACCATCTTGTTTTTTTTGAAGCCAGAAGTGACTATATTTGGACGAGAGGGTGGAGCTGGGGAAGATAAGCATTTCTACACTTCTATCCTGATTGGATCTTACTGAGAACCTCGAGGACTGTGACTTGTCAATCACCAGATAGTCACACCCTAAACCATATCCTGCTTTGTCTTCTATTCTATCCATTAAGAGACCATAATTTGCAAAAAGAACATCACATTGTATTGAAGAAGACTTGAAGAGCATAAACTCAGCTGTACACTGAGGTAACAGGTCAATTGAGAAGTAGGGTCATTTCCTATTAGCTTCTTTTTGCAACCAGTGGGTGAAGAATGCATGTTTATACTGTCCATGGAGAAAACACAGACACTGATGGATTAAACTGTGAAGGAGGCGAGAGGAACACAAGCACAATGACGATGATGATGATGATGATGATAATGAGGAGGAGGAGGGTGAAGGAATGTTGACAGCTGTAGGATCATAATTCCTCTATCAAAGCTCTCTCTGACCCTTTTACATAAAGGTGAAATGTGCATGGAATGAGTAACTTTACTCTTATTGAAGATTATGGAATATAGCCCCTTCATAAAAGGTGTGCGAGCTTAGGTTAAAACGTTATTAAGGCATTTACAGTATGTTTAAGAGAAGTTGGTCCCCTGTGTTTTGCTCTGGTAACATATTAAAGGCTGAATTTAGCCAAATTACACTTCCCCTCTGGTGATATCTCTCTAGACAGAGTTTTGTTTCTCAAAGTTTTGAGATATTGGTCTTTGAGATTTCTGCCTCCATCCCAACACCATGGAAGACCAAGAAATTTCAGTTGTGCTGTTTAAAACATGGAAAATGTTATTTTAAATGCGAAACGTTTAGATTTTCATTAAATCAAACCCTGTTGTTGACATTATTGGAATTCTTTCTTTGCTGTACACGGTACAAACTAAATTCAATTCACCTTTACTGCGCTGGGGTGTAGGCAGAAATGTCAAAACTTGGGACTAAAAAACAGACGGAAAGCAACATGCATTTTTTTTTCTCCTTTGGGTGAACTAACTGTTTATTTTCTGTAGTTCTGAAGATTTTCCTTTGACTACAACTGACCCTGATCAGTTCATGAATTTTTCACAACAGTGTCCTAAACAGTTTTATCCCCAGTGATGGCAGTGATTAATATTTTTTCAGTTACAAGCAACTGATTATTTATTATTATCATCAAGACACGATTTCTGTTACTGTCTTGATGTGGTTACTAGTAGTGGTGGTAGCGTTAGCCGTACTAGACATAGTACTAACTAATTAGTGGCAGTGGTAGTAGTTTTAGGCGTCGTTAGGAAAAGGAAACAGGAGATGTGAGGAAAAGACATCGCCGATGGCTTACAGGCTGGTCCAGACTGGTGTTCCCAGCATGCATCACACCAGCACACAAGGACTAACCACACATGTAAATGTCCTCATCATGCTCTATGTCCCATCTGAAGCCCCGCCCTCCCCCTCTCACCAAAGCAGGGCAAGTCCACAGGTGGGGTGGGCGAGGTTTATCACATGTAGGTGGTGTGTTCATTTCATCATCAGTGTTACAGACATACAGTGTTACTCAGCTATACAGTGTTGCAGACAGACAGTGTTGCTGCGCAGGTTGTGGTTACTAAGGTTGGAGATGAAAGGGGTGCCGTTGCAGAGATGCTGTCGCCATCACTACAGGGGGTGTTGCCTTGCAGGCAGTGGTGATCGCCGTGGCGACATGGTAGCCAGCAGCTCACCGTAGATCTCCCTCCGGACCTCCTGCGCCACGCTCTCTCGAATCTGGAAAATAACAGAGACAGAACTGGTAAAACAGGACTCACGTCCTTTCGTTTAAAGGAAAACACTGATTGCTTTTTTGCTAACAGTTAGATTAGTTAAGAGATGACTCTTTAAAACTTAATTAACTATAGAGTAAACACGTTGACAGACTGTTACCTCTTTAATGAGCTGCTGCAGGTTTTCCACTTTGACTCCTCCTACTGCTCCCTCCACCTCTGGTATTTCTTCTCCTCCTCCTCCTCCCCCTCTGTCCCTCTGTCCCTCCTCCTGCTCCTCCTCTTCCTCAGTGTGTGTGTTTGGTCGAGGAGGAAGGACGGGGGTTATGTTAATTGACGCCCGGTACACGCCTCCTCTCTGCTCACGATCTCCTCTTTCTCCTCGGACTGGACTGGAGGATCGGGAGGAGGGGTTGGTGGACGGGGCATGACAGCCGTCGCTGAGCTCCGATCGGAGGAAGAGCTGCTCTCTGAGGAGGTCTGACACCTGGACAGACAGGGAGACACACAGAGAAAGGCTTTACATCAAGACAACTTGAACATTATCATTTACATTATTAGCTTTATGTAACAAACGTGTGTGTGTGTGTGTGTGTGTGTGTGTGTGTGTGTGTGTGTGTGTGTGTTTGGTGTGTGTGTGTGTGTGTGTGTGTGTGTGTGTGTGCGCGTGTGCTGACCGGCTCCATGGCTCTCAGTGCAGAGGCGGTGGACAGACTGTCAATACTGCTGTCTCTATGGAGACCCTGAAGAAGAGAGGACAGGACTACTAAACGATCACATCACGTCAAAATTATCTCTTTAGTACGAAAAATGTGCGTATATACCCCATGATCTATGTGTGTGTTATATACCACGTGGTGTGGGTGGTACACAGCCGTCTGTCTTGTGCGTACTCACAGTGCTGTACGTATATAACTTGGTGTATATGCATGTATAGGTATATGCATTCTGTGTTGTATATGTGGTGTTTGTATACCCTGTGATCTCTGTGTTGTCCATGTATACCCCATGATGTGTATATGTGTTTAAACTGTGCTCTGTGTTATGTGTGCGTGTTGTGCATTTTGTGCTTGTATGCCCTCTGTTGTGTGTGTGTACTGTGCGTTCTTGGTTGTGTGTGTTTTGGTGTCGTATGCCCCGTACTGTATGTTTATATATCCTGTTTGTATTGTGTGTATATGCCCTGTCACAAGCGTGTTGAGTGTACACACTTATGGCTTATGTACATACCCTGTATTGTGTGTGGTGTGTCAGCTCCATCAGTCTGTCCTCCAGCTGTTGTTCCAGCTCCTGCAGCTCCTCTCTGACTGCTGACCTCAGAGACTGAAGCTGCTCCACCTCCAGCCTGCACGCACGCACAGACACACAAGCAAACACACGGCAGGTTTGTTTTGTATCATAGTGTCACGTATCATCACAACCAGATAACTGAAATGTGTATCTGTTTGCTCTTATGAGTCACCTGTCAGCAGGGCTCAGGTGTTTGTAGACCAGAGCCTGCTGTCGGATGATCGATAGCTCCAGGTCCATCATCTGACTGCGGAACAAATTCAGACTTCGTCTCTTCTGCTGAAACTCTGCCAAGGACTGAAAACAGAGAGGTAGAGAAAGTGAAACACACTTCACTGATAACACAGATCGTATACAGATCACATATTAAACAGTGGACTGGTCTGAAAAGTGAAACCAATGTCAACATGCCTTAAACCTGTATTCTTTCTACTGGCCAGCGGGGGGCAGCTCCACTGGTTTCAAAAAGAATTTCTTTTCAGTGGAGTCTTATGAGAACATGATCTTACTTCTAACTTGATTCATGACCTCAGTGAACACTTTCCTAATGAGTTTATGGTCTCCATCACTAATTTAAAGTCTTCTTCAGTACAGCTTGATGTTCATTTTGTAAATAATGATCCCAGTTAGACTAAATCAGACAGTACAGCAGGGTATGCTTTAGGGCTGGATTACTGTGAGCAGCTCATAGTACGGGTGAAGCAGTCTCCTTCTAAAATTATCAATAGCACATTGTAGGGTTTGCGCAAAATTAAAATGCCTTTATTTTATATGTCACAATGTATTTAAAATGAAGCACGATTCTGTTACTGTTTTCCTCAGTAATGACCCAGTCAGAGAACATATCTGTGTGATTTTGTGTTTGTGTCAGTCCAGTAAAGGCCAAACATGGCACGATTTAAATAAACTCTGAATATACATTAAGAAGTTTTTAACAGGTTATGAAACCATCTCAATAATGAGAGGAGCAGCTATTTCTATATAGTTAGTCTTTAACACTTGTCACCGATTCAGACTGTACTTGAAATCAGATGAAATGGTTAACGGAACGCAGACCAGAAAAGCCTATGTTTACATCTTCCTAGACAGTGAGTAGTACACTGGCCAGTCAAAAAAAGAGGGAGGGATATCATATTCAACATCATATTTTTTGTCCACAGGGCCTCAGCAGTACATCTGCACAACAATATGAAAGTTCCACGCCGTTAAACAGCTGGAAACATTGCTGTGTTGTGCTGCTGAAAAGGAAGATGGGCAGCACACGGAGACTGAATTAGGGATGAGGGATGACAGTACCTGGTGGTTGGGCAGAGCTGCTCTGTGCTCACTGAACATGTCTGGAGTGTCAGCTCGGTTCTAGATGAAAAGGACAATGATGTCAGGACAGAAACTGGAACATAACAAGCTGCCAGAAGGATTAGTTAGAGCTAGCCTAGTTTAAACCATGTCGCTCAAAACATACCATTCACAAAACTACAGGAATTGTTGTCATTGATCACACAGTTTTCATTCTGCAGCATTATTGGCCATTTCTGCTTGATCAGCATAAAAGCAGAGGCCTGTGTTTTAAACACTAAAACTAAGTACTGGTTAAGAATATATGCAAAGAGAATGGAAGAAAGTGCAACACATAGAGAGTGCTGGTTAGGGTTTTGTTCTGCGTCAGGGGTCTCTGATAAAAATATTATTTTTTACCACCAACAACTGGTTCCATCAGTGTTGATAAATTTCACTCGCCAACTAACTTGCTGAGATGTAAAAATGCAGCAAAAATACTAAAAATAGGTCTAACAGGTGAACAAATTTGAGCAGTCAGGCAAATGTACACATTTTAAACAAACCCCCAGGTTAAAGGAAGACAAAACAAAGGTAAACAGTAAAATTGCAACTCGAACTGTTTGTTGTAAACATAAACCTTTAGCCTGAAGGAAAGGTTTCACAGATGAGAAAACTGATGCTCTTCTCGTGTCTGAACTCTAACTTTAGAAGCATAAAGACCTGGTTGTGTTTGAAGGTAATAAAATTTGCCTACCAGCACCACTATAAGTCACAAATTAAAAGGACAGTAAACCACAAAATCAAAACTATTTTTTCTCTGACCGGTAGTGTTATATATCCATCTACATTGCTTTAGTCTGAGTTGCTCAGTTTTGGAGATATCATCTCTAGAGATGTCTGCCTGATTATAAAGGAACTAGACGGCACTCAGCTTGTGATGCTCAAAAAAGAAAAAAAAAAAGAAAAACTCAGCAATGCCTCTTTCCAGAAATCATGATCTTATCACTCAAGATAATCCACAGACCTTGTTGTGAGCAGTTTCATGTAGGAACTATTTTCTTTCAACAAAGTCGGCAACTCACACAAAAACACTAAAGGTAAATAACACAAATGGCAACCGCTGTATGTTTGATTTTGGGGTGAACTTTCCCTTTACCATAATGCATCCCTTTTGTTTAAGCCAAACAAAAGACAGTGTAAAAACAACAAATCACTGTTTACAGGGGACGTATGCCGAACTATTTTTTTTTCATCCAGACCTGTTCTAGGCAATCTGGTCCTAATAACAGATGATTAGCAACATAATGGAAGTACTTGCATTACTTAGTCAGTTTTGCCACCAAATAGAAATTTTGGCTTGTTCACAATCTGATAGCAACCTTTCAGCCACCTTAAGACATCCAGTTAGAATATTTTCACCATCTTATCTTGTCGTCTTTGTAACGGAAAACTGCTGTTATATAAGCCAAATATTGCTCTCTCCAAACCAAACAAACTCCATTAGTGAAATCAGTCATTTTACGTTGCAGAAAACGGGCATTGCTGGACTACTGCTGGCTTGATCTTTTTGTGTTATTGTGTGACTTAAAATTATTGAATTCACCCATGGTGTTTGGTTGGTTTGGAGAGAGCAAGATTTGGATTATAGACACATATCTGAAGAGCGGTATCCCATCTAATGGCAAACTGAAGTGGTGGAAATATTCTAAATATAGCATACATTTAGTACCTCATACAACACCACATTAAATACTCTGAACTATCCCTTTAAAAGAGTGGGGCTGAAGAGGACTAACCTGACTAAGACTCTGAACCGTCCCTCTGATGTCGTGCAGGACTCTCCTCAGCTGCATCTCAGTGGTGGACGGAGCAGGAGAAGTGAGCCCCGGGTGGAGGCTGTGACCCAGGCCGAGGGTTGAGGCCAGGCCTGGGTGGAAGCCTGGAGCAGGATGACCGAGCCCCGGGTGGAGGCTGTGTTCTGGAGCCAAGGACGGATACTGGGGGACAGGGTGGTGAAACGGCAGGTGTGGGTTCATGTTATACCCGTGGTAACTGAGGTAGGGTGAGGCAAACAGCGAGCCGTGAGGAGTGGCGTGGTAAGGTGAGTGATGACTGTATTGATGGTTGTGGCCCTGGTGGTGCATTACTGGAGTTCCCGGGTGCAGGTTTCCAAGACTGGAGTGGTGAGGGGGAGCAGAGGAAGTTGACGGCTGATGCAAGTTGGAGAGGCTGCCGTGCTGGGGGACTGTGGGAGCGGCAGGATGGTGGAGACTGGTTAGACTAGAATGGTGAATCAAGGAGGGATTGTGGTGGTGCAGGAGGTTAGGAAGGCTGGCATATGGCTGGAGAGGGGAGGCATGCTGTGGAGGAAGATTAGGAGTGAAGGGGTACGGACTGGGGTTAGGGCTAGGACTAGGATTGGGGCTTGAGTTTAAGTGCTGAGTGTGAGGATTAGGATATGAGAATGCCATCTGCCCTGGATTCCAACTTTGCTGGTTCTGGTTGGTGCTCATGTTTTGTTGGAAGTGGCCTGGCTGTTGCTGACTGGATGAAAGATCAGGAACGCTCTGGGTGCTCCAGGAGTGTGTGTGGCCTCCTGGTGACCAATCAGGAGGGGGGCTGGAGCTCTGCAGGGAGTAGGAAGACCGCATCAGGTAGCGTGGGATGGGTTTAGGTGGAATGGAAAGCCTTGGTCGGTTGGTAGAGTCAGATGAGGAGGCAGGGTTTATGATCAGAGTGGACAGACAATTGGTTTGTCCCTCTTTTTCATCCTCCTCCTTGTTGTCTTCGTCCCCTTCGGTCTCCTGGGTGTATTTGAAGGAGTATCTGGCCTGCGTGCAGGATGCCTGGCCACGTCCAAACTGGATCCTGACAGAGGACACGACCCTAGAGGGCGAGAGGAGTGAGGATGGCAGGGAGGAGGACCTCTGCAGGGGGATACCGCCTCGTCCTCGTCCACGGCCCCGTCCTCTCCCTTGGTTTTCGAGTGTATCGCCAGACTGTGGGTCAACCAGCTGTCCTGCCCGGCTCAGCTGGTTGTGCTTGGCTCGTTGCAGAGCGCTGAGAACCGGAGAGGATGAAGCAGGAGGACAGAGTGGGCCAGAATCATCTGAGAATGCATGCTCATCCTGGGCACTGTCCTCAGCGTCCACTCCCTCTGTCGGTGTTTCTGTGTCTACGGCGGTTTCAGTCTGGTTCTGAGTGTGTTGTTGTTCTTGTTCTGAAGCAGACTGTCTCTGGGTGTGTTCTAACTCTGGTTGTGGTTCTTGTTCTGCAGTGGATGTACTCTGGGTAATTTCTGGTTCTGGCTCCCCACTATCAGCTCTCTCCTCGTGCTCATCCTCCTCCATGTTCCTGGGGAGTTGGTGAGCTGTGTACTGTGGAACCTGTTCCGAGCTCCCATCACGCTCATCTTCTCCCTTGGAACTACTTGTTCCATCAGCCTCAGTAGCGCCACACGGCCCCGTGTCGTCCTCTGTGCCATCTGGCAGGTCAAATGCTGGTTGGTCCACTGCAAGGGGTGTGGCAACGTCTTGTGAAGGATGTGATGTCACGGTGGTCTCACTGTCACAGCTGTCACTACTGTCCTGCACCTAATTAAAATCAATTAACAATTAATTACCAGTGGTGGAAAAAGTATTCATATCTTTAGATTGAAGGAAATATCTGTATCCCAATTTTTTGTGTCTAAGTGACTAATGAGGACAACAAGTTTTGAAATCTTTCCAGTATTGAGGGAGACACTGCAGCCAGCAGAAGCGAAACTGAGCTGCAACGTAATCCTTCCAGGCAATGTCAAAGTACGTCCATTAAATGTGCTTGTTTTTGCCACTGACAGGATAAGATAATGTCTTATTATGAAAAGAGACACTACAGAGAAATAGTCCTTTTTTCAAAGAGTAAGATATATATATTTTTTAACCAGAAACAGCTGTCTTATTGCTCTCACCAAACCTACCAGAATGCATTTATTGAAATACTAATTTTATAGCATGATAATGATATTTTTTCATCTAGCAGTGAATTACAGGTTTATTTTGACCAGACCAGAGTTGTTGGACTGGTGGAAAGACGACCCAAGACATTTTTTATTGATGATAAGATGTTTCTGTAAAGGGAGTTTATTATTGCAAAATAAAAACCCCAGCTACTTCTGGATAACTAAAACAGATGTTCCTCTGGAACAAAAGATCTATCTGTGCAGCAATCTAGAGCTGCAGCAATTCATAAATTAGTTGTCAACTGTTAAATTAATTGCAAACTATTTTGATTATCGATTCATTGGTTTGCGTCATTTTTCAAGAAAAAGTCAAAATGATCTGATTTCAGCTTCTTAACTGTGAATATTTTCTAGTTTCATTACTCCTCTCTGACAGTAAATTGAACATCTTCGGATTGTGGACTTGAGAACGTCATATTGAGCTTAGGGGAAACACTTACCAACATTTTCCCCTATTTTCTGACATTTTATAGTCCAAAGAACTATTCGATTAATCAAGAAAGTGATTGTCAGATTAACCAACAGCGTAAATAATTGAACGTTGCAGCCCTACAGCAAATTTTTCCATAATGTTAAGGCATTCAGAATAACAATCTGAGACTGTCAGTGACCAGAAAATAACAGGTTTAGTGGACGTACTTTGGTAGTGTGCAGTCGTCTATAAGGATTGCACTTCAGACCATTTTGCTGACTGATGGCTACAGCGGTCTCGCTCAGCAATGGACTGATTTCAATATTGCTGTCCCCTTTAGTTACTTAGACACAAAAATATAGTAAAAAGGGTCTAAGCTGAAAAATACCAAACTTAACATTTAAACAGTAGCACAAATACAAGGTAAAAATTCTCAATTAGAAGGTAAAGTCCTGTATTCAAACGCCTACTTCAGTCAAAGCAAATAATATCTGCAAAATGTATTCCCAGTGTCAACATAAAAGTATTCTTTTTGCAAAAAAAGGGGCCATGTGACAAATATATCATTATTAGATAGTCAGTAATGTATCGATGTGTAAGAAGCATTTTAGTGCTGTAAGTAGTTGAAGTGGAACTAGTTTAAATTACTTTATATACAGTTAGGACATTTAGTCTTGTGGGTCTAAGGGTCCCAAGGTAAATCTGACAGGTCATTTATATAAAATGTTCCTCTGAAAAGTAACTATATCTATACTCTGACCTATTGCATTACATACACGCTTTAAAATATGGAGGATTATTTAGACACAGGCCGTCTTTGTATAAGAGGAAAAAAACCCAGGTGTTTCTCACATCACAATGTGTGCCAGATTCTTAATTGCTGAATCTGATATGTATCAGAAAGTTTTTACAAGCTGAATCCTTCTTCTGCCTTACAAGGTTTTATTACACAACAACAAAATCATTTTCCAGCTCACATCTGATTCATTTACAGGAATGTTTTTCTTCTGGGAAGATATTTGGACTGGAGACTGGAAGTATTTTATGAGTCAGTTTTAATTACTTAAAGGTCAAAGTTGCTGATCCACACTGAGATACTGGTAAGAAAGACGGAGAACAAAACACACACACAGACCTTGAGGTAGCTGTTGGAGTCGGCAGAAGGCTCCTCAGCAAAGCCGCTGCTGTCTGACTGCTGACTGACTGTCCTCAACAGGTCTGAGAGAGACACAGATAATCAAACATTATTGCAGTACCTCATCTGTCCAGTTGGTGGCAGAATATCATAATTTAAAGAGGCCATAAACCATAGGAATAAAGAAACAGGACAGTCTGTCCTCACTGAGTGAACAGAGAGACAGGAAACATGTTTTATTGCACACATAAAGAAGCTGCATATTTACACTGGACAGGACAGAATGGATTTATAATCCTACAGAAACGCACTCAATGCAGACTTAATAGAAATTCTTCTCGTAGGCTGAAAAGCAGAAAGACAGAAGCTACAGCCAGTTTGGCTGTAGAGTCTGACTAAGCAGTTAAAGACAGTGATTTTACACTAATTTTGACAAACTTACAAAAAGCATGCCAGAATTATACCATTTTAAACTCAGCATAATGTGGAAATGTTGATACAAGCAAGTTGCACACAAGCAAGTGTTACGATTCTCTTTTAAAGGTCCAAGTTGTAAGAACTGGCCACCTCTCAACAAACAGCCAGCAGCATAGCACTGCTGTAACCCCTAACTGTGACTGCTACCTGCTGCTAACTTGAGCTGCTCAGTTTGCTCAGTTAACCATGCAGCTGGCGGACGTCTTAGATGACTCTGCCCAGACTGGGAGCTCAGAGCACATCCCTCGAACAGAAGCTTTTTTTTTGCAAATGAATTACACTCAAAGGACGCGCATCAGGACGCACCCAGGTGACGTGATACATAGCCTATAGTTTCACACTTTTCCACTGATATACAAAAGGTGGCACAGTATTGCAATGTGCCAAGAAATGCAGAAATTTGGTAACAAAGGCATGAAAGAAGAAGGCCACTTGCAAGTTAACCAAGTTATGTTTGTAAACTGTTTTAAAATGTTGAAAAAATTGCTTTTGCAAATGTTTTATAAGGATGGAATTGCATTCTTCACATTAGTTAGACCTCAAAGATAAACATTATGTATTTTGGTGAGTAACACTGAATGTAAAATTTTTTTTCCCCAGGGTAACTTGAAGTTAAGTCAGAAATTTAAGCCAGAAGTTAAAATGAGAAGTTAAGGTTAACTCACCGGTGGTTCTGGACGTTCTGTGTGGCAGAGCCTCATCTTCGTTACTCTGAATCTGAACAACAAGCAACAGACTCAATTTTAACACAAATAGTTACTGTGGGTCAGTACCTTCAAAAAAAATCCCTGAGATCCTTTCAGTCTAAACATTTATGATTTATGCAGATTTATGCAGATACACTGGGTCACTAGTTCACCTAGAGCAGCAGGTGTTTATCAGGCTCCTCTGGAGGTAGAAATTACCATAAAGGGCAATCCGCACTGGTTTTTGAGAGGTTTCTGACATTTGTAATTTGTATATCCAACTATGCTATTAGTCAGAGTTTGTTTTTTTCCTCTGGCATGACTAGTGAAATGTAAGCTCCACATGTAGCTCTTTAAATCATACAAATTTCCTGTATGTTATGAGCTAATTAACTATACCCATACTGATTAATGAATGATTTTCACTGCGAGCTTTCTTGCTTCATTAGACATGTTTCCCTGGGGTGATAAGATGGTTTGATTAGGCCAGGAGAACATTACAAACTCAGCGTGGAAGGTGATTTCAATGATCAGAAATTGCCAAAAAGGCTTCAGTTACAACACTGTGACCCAGGAGAACATTATCCTTCCTCTGGGTGGGAAGAGGTTGGACAACCCTGTGTCGGAAGAGTCCTGACGTTATCAAATACAGTCACCAAGTATAAAGAACCAAACAGACTCCGGGAAAACACTGTACCTCCTCCATGTCGAAAGAGTCTGTGTTTTCGGTGCGAAGCTGGGCCAGCTGGAGAGGTGCCAGGGAGGGAGGAACTTTCTCTGGGGTTGATGTCAGGTTCTTCTCCTCCTCTTTGATCACCTGGGTTCCCTCCTCTGTTTGTTGACTGGCTGGCTGAACATCAGCTGACTCTGATTGATGCTCTCCATTGCTGGCTGGTCCAGTGCTACTCTGCTCAGGACTGACAGGACATGAGATGTTATGTTGCAGTCAGACTGAAAATCACTTCCTATTAATTTCTATGTGGAACGATGTCCAGCCTTTTTCAGAGAGGAGGCTCTTCAGGAAATATTGTTTGTATATATCCTGGTTTTATAACTGCATGGTGAAATAACATAACTTATAGAAAATAAGGGATGCTGGTTGTCTGTAATGAATAAGGAGTTACCAGCAGTAAAGTGTCTGATAAGATGCTGTATAATTAACGACTGTGTGGACTGCTGTATTCAATATGCTAGCCATGCTAGCTCCTGCAGTGTATCTTTACGACTTCAATACCATATGTCTTTAAATAAAATCCAGTAGTCAAATAGGTGGGTCTCAAATAATGGCTGCCAGTGTGGTTGACACAAACAAATGAAAGCCTGTCCTCAAATATAGGCCAGGAAAAAACAAGGGTGAATGTATTCCTGGTGGTTGTCATATATGTACTTAAGTATAATGTATATTTTCATGCTGTATATTCAACAATATAAGAATGTTAGAATCATGCTATTTTCAATAAGTCAACTCCTCCTCTGGATATTGTTGTCCACTTTCAGCCCTGTGGGTGTATGTATGTTAATGTCACAGCTAAACAAATTTTGTAGTAATATGCAAACACCACAAGACGGAAAACGCTACATTGTGACGAATGGGAACTTGTGAGTTTTCCACATTTTGCATGTTCCTGTAAAAGTTTCAAAATAAAAGCCTTGTTAAGAAATGAAGGGCTTCTGTCCATTGAAACACTACAGGGCTTTAAATTTGAAATGGGTACAGGAAGTGTTGAGTTTGTGATGCGATAACTTTAACAGGGCAAACACATGTAGGCCACATTCAAAAATATGTCAAATTAGACTTATCAAACACAGGAAATTATAAAAAAAGACCTGTCTCTAATGTAGACCTGGTTCAAATAGAGACCCCAGTCCCTTTTTGAGGAAATATGATACCCTATTTCTTTTCTTCTAGCTTTTGGCCACACCACACAAATGAATTTTGCCAGGCGGGAAAGTGAAATACTTTACTGAAGTATTTCCCTTGTATGGTACTCCACTACGTTTCAGATGGAAATGTAGTTTTTACTCCTCTGCATTCATTTGACAGCCAGCTTGTAATAAGTTACTTTTGTCTGCAGTTCCACCAAAAACTTAGCTAGTAAACATTGACTACCATTAACTACATTAATTACCATTACCATTACTACCACCTACCTGTCATCTGTCTCTCCATCCCCGTTTGTTTCCTCAGTAACTGTTGCCAGGGAACAGCTATCTTTCTTGCGGTTGTGTTTCTGGTTGACTACTGTCTCTGCCTGGTGGTCGGGATCAGTACTGCAACGGTCCTGTTCTGGGCCGGTGTGTACGTGACCATTGGTGTTGGTGTGATCAGAGGGGGCGTGTCCATTCAGCTGAGAGAGCTGGTTAGTCGCGTGTGCTTCAAGCGGCTCAGAGGCAGCCGCAAGCAGGTTGTGTTTGCTGATGGTCTTTTTAAGGAGTTTGGCGACGTTCAGAGCCGAGCTGCTCCTCTTCAGAGGAGGAGACGGCTCCTCTCCACCTCCTTCTCCTCCGTCTCCCCCTGAGAGATACACAGGATGAACCAATCAGAATAAGAGTCGGATGTAGTTCATATTTTGTAAACACGAACTGTGACAAATAATATTCGACAACAAACTTTTTGTTCATGCTGAATATAAAATGTTATTCAGACAAACTGTCTTTATGAAACAAACAAATGACTAAAGAAAAAAGAGCTAACTAGAAAAGAACATTATCAACTAAAAAACTGTGAATAAATGTAAAAATAGCTGTATGTGCTTTTTATAGTTTTACTCTTTTAGTCATTCTAATTTACCAAATGCAGTTTCATGTTGCTATGTAACAGGGGTGTCATGATGAAATCCATGATTTGAGTTTTGATTTGAAGGTCACAATTAAATTTTTGATTTAAGCATTTTTTTTTAAAGCGATGACAGCTATGCCATTGTTAGACTAGAGAGTTTTGATTTGTAAAGATCAGGAGATCATTGCTACCTTGACAACTATTTATTTACATTTTCTTATTCTTCTTTCAAAAGAAAAGTGCAGCTGCAGGCTACCTCTAAACTACACTGTGTCATCTTTGAAGTGTTGCTTTTGTTTGTTTATCTTCTGTCATGCACTGAACGCGTGCAAGAAGGTGGGGTGGAGAGAAAAAAAAAGTGAGGAATGATAATCCTGCTTTTGATGTCGATCCCTTTTTACTTTAGCTAGTTTCTATCGTTTTTTGACCTAGAATTGAAATTGTGACACCCCCAAGAGCAATCAGTCCAAAACTCAGTCTAAGGCCCAGGACTTCCTGGTTTTCTTAAAATGTAAATCATAGAAAAGCTGTCCTTCAGTAGATTTGGTGTGGTTACAATGGTTACCTTGATCCCTGGAGCTGATGCGCTGGACAGGCTGACCAGAAACCTGACTGTAGAGCTGGAAAAACTCGTTTGCTACTGTGGTCAAGACCTCAATCTGACGGAAACGACCTGAGAGAGACAGAAACAAAACCAAACGGTTACAAGTTGCTTCACAGAGCCAAAATAAATTAATTTTAAACAGCTCTATTATGTCCTAATGAATCTTGATGGGACAACAGAGGTGAAAGGTTTTTTGGCTACTGAGTTGTTGAATTTCCTCACTTTAAAGTTGCATCTAGTTGTGGAACCTTGAGCTGATTATACTGGATACTGGACTGGACACAAATGTCAGAGCCACTCCTCCCTTTCTCCTTCCTTCCTTCTTGTTCTTCTTCTGTGGTTGTGTAAGTCGAGCTGTCAGTCTCATCTCTAACAGGATGATGACTTGCATACATTCCTTCCTTCCGTACTCGCCACTCCTCCCCTCCATCCCTCCATCACTTGCACTCTAAATACTTGTCAGTCTGTTATGAAACACAGACTTCTGTCTTTTGTCCATTGCTCTGTAAATGCTGCATAACTCTCTCTGATGTCATCACCTGAAATACTCTTATCTCTGACCCCATCCTGACCTCCTACAAAATAGTTTCTTGGTTGACAAATTTCACTGGTGCCATTCAGTTATATCACCGTTATCATGTGAAAACCTCCAACTCCAATTTTGGTGACTTTCATTCTTATTTAATCTTACATGAAGCACTACTAGAGTATTTACTGTTGCAGAGAATTTATATTTGCAGCAGTACTATAGGGAATTTTTGGAAACACTGACGGATACCATAAAGAATGAACATTAGGCCCCCCGAGGGAGCATTAGGAACATTAGTATCCCTCTCTCTCCCACTCTAAATCTCCTGCCACCATAATATTATTAAGGTACATGGGAATTGTCAGGAGCCGTGCCCTGACCTGTCCTTAACAGCCAGAGCTCCATTTAGCACACCGTTATCTCTGGAACAGTCAGCATGGAGGAGAAAGGCTGGGACAACTTATTCCTTCTTTCACCCAAAACCACTTATCAATTGACTGCCAATCCCTAATAAACAATCTCCCTCAATAGAGTCTGGGAGCAGGTTGATCAAGCTTAAAATGGGCCTGACCTCTCCTAGTAGAGGTGAGCCAATGGTAGTTCAATCAGTCAAAACAAAAAAAAAAACAACACACAAATTACCTTTTAAATAAACATTATAATTATGATGTTCATTTATTTTATTTTTATCTCTGTGACAGGACTAGGACTGGACTGTTGCCAAGCAACACATTAACATTTTCCTGCAGGCTAACATTAGCTTGCTAGCTACTTCGTGCGTAGTCTCTAACCCTACACTTTACTGTAGTAGAGCTCAATGCAGTTGTCTGGGTTGATCCATATCACTGCCTTAAGGCTGTCTTCAGCTCAGTCTTCTTTACCGATGAATGTTAATGTAACAGTTATTAGAACACCTGAAAGCGGAGTTATACGTGTATTAAAACTTCTTGTGTTGTTATACTCTATATCAGCACTCATGGGATGCTCTTGTCCAATCAAATTACTTGGTTGGAACTAACTGTTGTGTAATAGTTCTTATTACTATTGGTATATTATTATCATTGCTATTAGTAGTAGCATTGGTGGCAGCAAAGGTAATATTAGCATTAGAGCACTTTTTTTGTTTTTCATGACATTTATTTATTTACCTCCTTTCCTTTTTTTATTCATCTGCCCAATAGAGCTCAAACTGGTCTGGTTTCCAGCAGCTCACAGCTGCTTTCAATGAAAAGGCTCTGATAAACCAACTGCACACTATGTGTCCATGCCCAGATATTTCTCTGAGGAGTTGGCTAAATAGACAGTGAATGATGAACTTTCTTCTTCAGGTGAACATAAAAACAAATCCAAGGGGATGATACTTGTTAAAATGTTCTGCTGCCAAAAAGAGGCCACAAAATTGATTAATGCACCTTTAAAACAAGGAGCAAATGTTGTCAAGGAAGCTGCAAATAAGTTAAGACATATGATAAATGAACGATTGTGTCCAAGCTAGAACTCAGTCAGTCATAAAGTTATTTCAGCCACATCTGGGCAAGACTGCAGAACATGACGCTCTTATTTCAGCAGCCGCGTGTGATGATAGTAATACTGTGTGAGTGTGTTTCCTGCTGACTGCTGACTCCACACTAACGCTCATTCTGAGGATCCTAAAACAGGAAGTGAGGAATAAGAGAAAACGACACGTACTACTCCGTCTTTTTTCTTTTTTCATCCCAAGAGATTCTTTCTGATGGTGAGAACAGAGCTTACATAACAAACAACAACACGCACACGTGTCTGGGATCCAGGGAACCGATGGAACAGTATGAGAATGTTCTGGAAAAGAAGAAAGCTTCCAGGAACCACAGACATACTAAAGACTGTTAAAGGAGCAGTTCACTTAAAAAAAAAAGTTAGGTCACAGTTAACTTTAAATCAAACAATTACTACTCCACTACTCAAGTTTAGAGTCTTAGGGTGTTTTCACATTAGGCATGATTGATCTGTACCATGCCTAAGTACGACTGTTCGCCCGTCTCCGTTTTGCTATAATGTAACAAAACCTGCTAATCACAAGATCCAAACAGTAGTCCACGTCCTTGTTTAGGTGCAGTTTAGTTTTCACACCTTATGCAAACTGTGTCAGACTACACATGAAGCTTACTCGAGACCACTTTTGCAGATTGACATGGGCACGGTGCAGTATGCAGTGTTTACATGAACTGGACTTTGCATTAAAGTGTGCTCAAATGTGGGCCAAAGTCCCTGATGTGAAAGTCCACTAAGACAAAAGTTGTCCAAACCTGCTTTCTTTAAATCAATCAGTCTACCCATTTTCAGACCAAAATGGGTAGCTTGCTTAAGGTCAGTAATACATGGAAAACCGGTGCAAAGTGGCAAAAACATCTGCTGCACCGAACAACATAAAAAAAAGAGAACAAAAGAGCTACAGATACAAGTCTAATCAAAATCAATTTCTTTTATGTTGAAGTGCAAATGTTCAGAATGCTCAGCTAAACAAAACTCATTAATTGTCTCATTTACCTAACAACAAACTGGCGCCAGTGATGAGATCGAGTGTGAAATCAGACTTTGCCGATCTCAAGTACTTTCAGCTATGGAGTGATTTATCTTCTCACAGACAGAAGTCTTTTAGTCGAGCCTTTTTTATAGCACAAAGACAGTTAAACTGTCAGGAAGAAGAGATTCAAATGCGCGTGTATGTCTGCGAGTTTGTGTTTAAGTGGGCAACTAGTGCCTTCAGGCAAACATGAATTTGAAAACAAAATCAGGCCATGATGTTATAGGAGCAGGTCTGTGAATGCGCTCATGTATGTGTGTCTTTAATTAGGGAGCCAGTATCTTCATGCAGACATGAGTCTGAAAACAAAAGGAGGCCAGGATGTTAGAGGAGCAGGTCTGTGAGTGTGTGTGCATCAGTGTGTGTGTGTGTCTGGGACAAACAGATCTTTGTCCTTGCTGGCGGTGTCGTCCAGGCAGTTGGCAGAACAGCTAAAAGAGCTGAAGGACCCCACAAATCACCACAATAGTACTGGGAACAGAACACACACAGTGTGAGTCTTTGAGCTTCACTTCCTCCGTCGGCCGTTTTGGGACGTGAACGTGACATCGTTCACCCTCCATCTGCAGTACTGTGTTTGGGTGTTGCTGCGCTTCTGAAACTGACTACTCAACACACTGCTGAGGGTGTAGAGCATACAGTCATAAAAACTACAACAGATGTAAAGATACTATAGACAGCATGGAGGTACATACTTGTGAGGGCGTAGTTGGGGTTCTCCAGTTCCATGCGCTGCAGCTGAGCTCCCAGATAGACCTACAGGTGAACCACACAGGATGTGACGTCATTATAAAACAGCATGGAGTGTACTGGTAACTGTATTGTAGTAACCTGCAGTTCAATAAACCTCAGAAAAACATGCCACATTTGTTTTCATTTAGAGTTTGTTTCCAGTATTATCGTGCTGCTGTCATTAGTACCTTGATGTCGATGCCTCGGGCTGAGGAAGCGTTGTTGATGAACCTGGCAGGAACCCTAGAGGCTAGGTCAGGTTCTTCTCGACCAAAACCAAGATTTAAGAGGACTTCCTCAGGATCCTCCTCGTACAGGTCCAGCAGCTCTGACACACTGTGGACACACACACGTACAGTGAGCAACAAAGTTAGACAGTTAGTCAGCCGGCCAGTCAGTTAGCTGGTGAGTTAGTCTGCTGGTTAGTTTAGTCTGTCTAACCGCAGGGTAAGGAGGATCTCCTCTGGGTGCGCCTCTGACTGCTCCAACACCTCTGAAACACTACGAAGACACAGACAACCAGTTAGTACTTCTCACACACAGGTTTCTTTAGTGGGTTAGTCTGTTAGTGAGGTAGTTGGTTAATTCTTTAGTTAGTGCGGTAGTTAGTTAGTATAATGGCTCCGCCCCTTCCCAGCTCCCCAGCAGCCCCACCTAGAGGAAAAGAAACCTGACCAGCAGCAGAGGATCAGCCCATCCTGGATCTTCCAAAGTTTTTGTGTGGCCCAACTCATTTTGCAGCAGCCTTTTAAGAAACCTGCAACCATTGTTGGTTATTTTGCCTCACTAATTCGCCAATAAAGATACTTTCCTAACGTACCATCAGTGTAAGTGATGGGGGAACAAAATTCACAGCCCTCCGTCTGTGCAAAAATGTATTCACATGTTCTGAAGCTTACATGAGGTATGAGGGATGTTTTTAATGCCCAGTATGGTCAGGAAGAATTATTACAGGAAGCAAAAAATGTTTCCTAAATACTGTTTTATAACAGACTTGAAAAATCTTAAACCTATCTTTCAATTTAGCTAAAGTGGCTTGTTGAAGCTCTGGGGCCGTATTCACAAAGCTTCTTAGTACAAAAAGTTGCTCCTCGTCATGAAATTCTTCTTAAAATTACTATGTTTTCTAAGAATTACCTCTGTTAGTTAGGACCAGACCACAATCACCAATCTTGATGCTATCTAGTGAACCAGCCTGCATCGCCACCAGTTTTAAGTGGTACCACTGTAATCAAGGGTGTCACCAATAGAAGACTTTGAAAATTAACAATAGTCTCTAGAATATGACACACCCACTTCAGTTCCAAAGGAAAACCTGCTAACTTTTGGCTCCAGCTAGGAACCAACTTTTAAGGTTCCAAACTAATGAATTTTTGTTGGTAATACTCTGAAAAGGTCTAAATTAGGTGCTTGGACTGTAACAAGGCCAGTTCCTTGTTGGTGGAAAAGGTCTATAAGAGAGCTCCTAGGGTGAAAAAGTTTCAGCATGTGAACAGAAGTAGGTCTATGTATTCAAACATTTTGTAGCCTACTTATAAAGTATGTTCATTACATAAAATAGTGTTCATCACAATGTCATGTAGAGACAATTGATTTCACTCTCCAGTCTATGCACATTATCACTAAACATGTTTCTTCTTTTTTTGGATCAGCCAATCACAGATTTTACAAGAATGAGTCACACACAGCACCAGAATCAGCCACACCTCGTCACTCAAATAAATGTTTTTGTTCCTTCTTTGCTCAGTTGCTCTGAGAACTTATAACTCCAAAGCTAGTACTCCTTGACAGATGTTTGGCCTAAGTTGGGAGCTCTCTAAGAATTTTCTCTGTTTGTGAATGCAGCCCCTGATGTTTTTATAGATCACTAATCTGTTGGCTTTTCATCTCAAATTGATTGGCATCCCTGAAACCAGATCAGTCCTTCAATCTGCTGCAAAACTTTGTCACACTGAACACAACCCAGAAATCCAGAACTATTTACTACAACACACCATTCAACTCCAACTGCTGGAGTCCTGCTCAAACCCTGGCACCATTAGCCCCACCCCCTGCTCTGACCTCTTCACCTTGCCCCGCTGACCCACCGCCACCAATCCACCAGCCTTCTCAAAGACTAAAAATAAAAACAATACATCCACCAGTTAGTTCAACAACAAATCCTCCAGACACAAAGCTGCTCATGCACCTTAGACATCAAGATTTAATTAGTTTATTAACCACAACTGCTTCAATGATAGAGATCTTTAACATTTTCAACCCAAATTTCTGATAGAGCAGTGACACTATGAGCTGTTATCAATATTAAAACCAGTCAGATTTCACTGGTACATGTCTTTACTTCTGTAAGTTTCAGAAGAAAGAAGCTTTAGTTGGCTAGTGAGAAAAAGTAAGACTCTTTGGCCAGAAACTGACATATTTATATATTTATATTATTGTTTATATTACATTGTCTTATATTAGTGGTTCCCAATGTTGCTTGTGACCTCTTTAAATGAAGCAACCTCTGACCACGGCCAGACTTTTGAGGCACACAACAATATTTAAAAACTAGAAAAATAAATAACAAAGAAATATTTTCATAAGATTTTTTAGAGATTATTAACAACATATGCATTGAGCAGACTAATGTACAGTTAAAAAATAAATCTGTAAACTGTAAATGTAATGTAATGGAGACACAGTGCTTTGTTTGCTCTCAGACAATAGATTTGACAAGTTGCCTAAAATATCAATTCATACAAAAAAATATTTAAAAAGATTGAATTTTTTGTCCTCACTCAAAAATTGTAGCCTGCATGTATTTAGCAGGCAACAGCTCTGTGACATTCAGGCTCTGTGATAATGAATCACTATTATTCTTTTGGATGAGTACAAGTCTACTCTGGTTGTTAAAAGAGAGGTATTGGGAAGGAAAACTGGTATCAGAATAACTCTACTAAATTACACCAAATGTATATTTGTGTATTTATATTATGTATTTCTACAGCTCTGATACAGTGAGGTTGATATCAATGAGATCAAAATACAAACAGTGGATTACATGCATTTTTTCCTGTGAATCCCTAATGCATGACAAGTATTCAAAACCGACGCAGGAATAGTCTCTGACACTAAGAATATAACTTCTGTAGAAAGAATGTAAATATTCTGAGTGGCTATTGCTGAGAAAGCCAACCAAAATATATATATAATAATATCAAAAACAGGGTTTGAGTTGATGAAAATCTCAGAGACAAAAAAGGGAAGAATTTTTTGCTGGTCAGATAGTTTCATTTGAAGGATTTTATCATCTTTGGACCCTTTATTTAGGAACCATTGCTCAACATGCCTGTGCCTCAAAAGTGTTTGTTTCTCTGTAGTGCCATTTAATTGGTTTGAAATTAACAGCCCTTTGTGTCTCCGCCCCTCTCTACCCCTCTCTCCATTAGTCTGACTGAAGACTGACATGGTGAACTGACCTCGAAACCGTGCTGCTCTTTCCCGATCCCGTGGAGTTCATACTTCTTCCTATTTCTTTATATCGACTCCTCTTCTGCTCCGCCGCAAGACCAAAACTGCACACATACATTAACATACACAAAGAGAGTTATGGAGTTATCAAGCTATTAACTGAATTTATAAATAAAATGAAAGTGAACTCACCATGAGTCAGATTTATTGTTACTGGACTGAAGATGGTTGGCTGCAGAGAAAAACAAGGAAATTAAGATCACTCATGTATCACTGAAAATGAATGAAGGAAGGCATATTAGCCTGCGACTATACTTTTTTTATTAATAATTAATCTGTCAAATTATTTTTCTGACTTATTGATGAATAATTTAGTCAATACAAGTCCAAAAAGACTGAAAAATGCTGATAACAAGTAATGGGAAATGGAAGCCGGTGTGGTTTCATCCAAACTAGGTTAGAAAACCGATAGACGCTGTGCAGAGTGATCTCTGTAAGTTTGGTAGGTGGTGTGATTTGTGGCAATTTCAAAACCGCAAACACAAGAGGCAAGAGTGCAAGAAGGATCGATGAAACTTTATCTGCTATAAAATCAGCTGCAATGTTAGCATGTCTAATTAGCTAACTCGCTTAAAACAATGTTATTTCATAATTTACATGACTTATATTATCATTTGGTTTGACTCTAGCCTCTGTCACCTGGACATATAAAAATGTTAGTCATCATTAGCAAAAAAAAAAAAGAAGAAGAAGAAGAAGAAGGTGCTTATCTTATCTACCTCTGCCTGAAATCATGAACCCATTGTTTCAAAAATTAAGAATTTTGAGGGTGACTGCGTTTATACCTCCATAATGCTGAAACTGGTTAACGTTCATCCTGTCAGAGAACCGAAAGTCATCACATGCTGAAGGTGTGACTGTTTTTCAGTTAAAATTAACGTGTTGGGACCTGCCACCCTGCCACTGTAAGTTTGAGTGTCTCGCTCTATTTTCCACTTCATTTCAGCTGAATTTCTTCTTCTTTCTTTGAATCCACAGTGGGTTCTTCTCTGGTGGAAAACTGGATTAAAGGAGCAAAACACGACAGCGACTCAACTTCTTTACATGAATTCACTAACTCACTTCCATCCTATTCACACTGAATCTCTTAATCAACTAATTCACTTCCATCCAGCTCGCACATTCACACTTTAATCCCTCCCATCCTGTCCTGATAACATTTGACATCATTACAGCCCATTAGGATCTGTTCATACATGACATCTCCCAAGTCTTCTGCACCACTAAGGTATTTCTGACAAATGTCATTGTCAACATTATTAAGGCACTTACTGTCAGGATGATTTAGGCCGATGACAAGAAGTAGACAGAGCCACTTAACTAAAGAGGCTGTTAAGGTTCCTAAGTGTATTGGCTTCCACAAAAGAAACAAAAGAGGAAGACACTCTGCGTGCATGTGTGGGTACAAGGAGGGCAAAAGAGGCAAACAGAAAGCTCAATAAAGGGTGCACACTCTGCAAACTGAGCTATCGGTGCACCCCAGTTCTCTGTTCTTTCTAAAGCTTCTTATTATGTTCTACATTTCACCTTGTTGAATATCAACTGTCGCTGTAACTGTGTTTTCCCACAGGTACTATCATCTAACCATTTTATCTCATGTTAACCCTTCATTCGTGGTTCTAACTGTGTGGCTTAACAACCCTTTTGCTCGTAGCTGTAAAACTCCTGACTTCATGCTTAATTTGAATATAAACATCTAGATGATTTTGTACTTATTGCTACTGTGATATTTATTGTGTTTCTCTTGCTGGTTTTTAGACTGTGGCTCAGATGATGCTTGAGGTCCTTCTTGACTATGGATGGGTTTGGTTTCACTTTGTATCCAGTTCCCAGCTGGACTAGTTAAACTCTGATGCTAACAAATTTCTTATCAAATTTTTTATCTGTCTCTCTTTTTTATTAGTGATGAGCAATGGAAAACATTCAGGTAGCAGCTGCTGATTTTTTTGTTTATTTATTTATTTTTTTTGCTGACTGGTTAAAATGAGAAAAAAGTACCAGCAGCAGATTAGATCAAATGTAACGAATTAACATTAACTCAGTAACAGCTAAAATAAAGAGATGCTCTGTTCGGTTAATGTGCCCTCTGCAGCAGATATCTGTAGTCAGCCAAAGATTATTTGATCTTTGTTTGCTCTGATGTCTTCAACAAAGAGTTTGCTGTAAAGTCTACTCCGCCTCCAGAGGACTGGCCTCTGTCAGCGTCCACAGAGGATGAGAGGAAAATCCCACTGAGAGTGAATATGAGTAATGATCCTGGGCCTGATAACATCCTTGGCTGTGTACTAAAAATATGTTCCAGCCAGCCAGTAGATGCCATTACTGACATGTCCAACATATCACTGTCACAGGAGAGTGTTCCCACCTGCATGAAGAGAGCCACCACGGTCCTTATGTCTAAAAAGTCTGCAGTGCCTGGTCTAAATGACTACCGCCCTGTGGCACTCATCCCCATTCTGATGAAGGGCTTTGAGAAACTGGCTCTCTGGTTCTCCAGCACATAAAGAGCAGCATCTCAGCCAGTCTGGACCCGCATAAGTTTGCATTCAAAACAAACAGATCCACGAAGGAGAACAACACCCACATCAGAATGCTGTTTGTTGATTTCAGCTCAGCATCCAACACAATCTGTCCCATGAAGCTGGTTGGCACACTGAACACTGAGGGCCTGAGTACCACACTCTGCATTTGGATATTGGGCTTCCTCACAAACAAACCCCAGGCAGCTCAGACTGGCGGTTTCACCTCCTCCACTCTAGTGCTAAATACCCGAGTCCCCCCAGGGCTGTGTCCTCAGCCCCCTCCTGTTCATCCTGTACACCCATAACTGCAGCCTCCAACATGGAGAACGCTCTACTACGAATTTCATGGATGTGCACAGCCCAAGACAAGAGGACTCTGCAGCAGGTCATTAAAACAGCCCAGAGCATCACTGGTACCCATCCAGGCATCTGGGAGGTGAGATGACTGCCCAGAGCCCAAAGGATACTAAAAGACAATAGCCACCCCAGCCACAGCCTGCTCACCCTGCTGCCATCGAGCAAGAGATACAGAAGTATTCACTGCCACACCATCAGACTACGTATAATTTTCTTCCCTCAGGATGTGAGACTGCACTCTTCCACATAAATTAGTGTTCTATATTTTTATTTATCTATTCAGCCAATCCAATCAATCGATCAAGAGGGAACAACATCAAAATCTTGTGGTCATATTTAATGACATCCTAACCCTAAAAATGAAAACTATAAATCCAACTGAACAAATTTCTCAGTTTGAAGTGATCAAGTGGTCTTTTTTTTTTCAAATCACCTCTCTATGTAATAATGGGTTTAAACAGAATAAGCAGGCATGCAAAAAAGATCTGTGCAGCATTCAACTGTTAATTTAGAATTAATGGGTCAATAGTCAGTGTCAAGAACAAAGTGTTGAAGCTTCAAACTATTCGGCGCAGCCCTAAACTAAAACTCTATCGGAGAATGCTGTTCCTGAACACGATGTCTCTGATCAAATCTACACAACCTCCGACCTCTCAGCATCAACTCATTAGGATCTATTCAGTCCCAGATTCCACCAGCTGACCCTCCGCTCACACACACATGCAGCATTCCCACATGTCAGTGTTCAGTGCTTCAACATAAAGTCATTACAGTCTATTGTTCACTGAATGACACGTACACCCTCTCTCACTCTCACAGCCATTACTGATGTATTCACAGCAGATCAGGGGCATGATGAAAACACACAAACACACATTTAGATGACAGCCAGTCATGCATGCAGTGTGTTTCCACACCTCTGTGACTGTTGACTTTTCCTTCATGAAGAAACAGGACTGAGGAATGAAGATGGAGCGGTGTATATTCTGACACTGTTGTATTTGGCAGACATCTGTCACATGTGATCGAGCTGCATTCTCATGATAAAAAGGAATTCTTGAACACCACACAGGGCTGAACAATTCATTGTTTTGGTTTTTTTTTTTTTTTTTTACATCAAAATCATGATTTTAAAGAGAGCGCTTTTTAAATCACTAAACATCCATTTGAGGGGCAGGGGCTCACTCATTGTGAAACAACCTCTTTATTTTATGAAGTGAAACCTGAAGGCCAGTTCAGGCAGGCAACTCAAGTGTGCCACCACACTTACAAGTCTGTGAAGAGTCTCAATCTTCCAGGTCACAGTGTTCGATAGGAGCTGTCATAGGCAACTAAAATTTGCTCGAGGTTTTGACCAAAGGAGACCAACGCTTTGAAAGAGGAGCGAAAGAAGCCATCTCTGTCAATCTGAAATGACCATCGCTTAACAGAGAAGGTTGTCCAAGAAACCACTGAGCAGCCACCTTCAAAACAGTCTTAAGATCACTCCCCAGACAGGTCAACACCCATCTACATCTGGACTCATGTGACCCTAACAACTCACATGATGGCAGGGTGCGTCAACAACTCACACGTGACCTTGATGACGCCTATCCGCACATTCCTACAGGTGACCCTAACGATCCACATAATGGCTGGATGGGTCAAAGAATCACATGTCTCACAAGGTGTTAAGACCCCACAAAAGGTTAAAAACTTAGAAGGCCCCATTAGTCATTTAGTCACTCTTCCAGACAACATATATCCATCCCAGTCTCTCTCAATTATAGGATTACATACAAGCCAGCAGTGCTCTACTCACTCTTTTTACGCATCACCTGAACCTGAAAGCTGTGCTGTCACTTGCTACTATTCATAGAACATTTCAAAGCTGCACTTCCACAATGCACCTGTGGGCTCTGAAGGTGTGTTTTCACACCTGACAGATGTACTGTGTATTTGCCAAGTTAATGGAGTTTGTTTGGGCTGGTGTAAAAGCTGCTAGTTGAACTCTGGTGCAGACTAAACAACCAGACATGCACACATTAACCGACACATCTAAGCTAACAGGACACAGAATTATTGCGAGACAGTTATGAATGAGTCGTATCAAGACTCTCAGGAGGCCAAAGATATTTCAGACTTGGTATTGAATGTTAAGTCAGTCTTAATTTTGCTCCTAGAATATTCTGATGCAAGTTAAACAGTTTTATAAAAATAAAGACTGTCTTACTTGAAGCTTAAAACGTCAGCATTGTTTTAATTTGTCCAACTATTTATGGAGAAATATAGTCCCTAGCATTCAAAAATGAGTACTGCAGGTTGGAGCCATAGATCATATATTAAATAGGTTGAATCCCTACTTAATATACAATCCATGGTTGAAGTGAATTGTCACCCCCTTCCCCCTTGGCTCAGACAGGTTACCTGCAGGCTGCAGGGACACTGAACAGGGCAGCTCTATAACTGGACAATAAAAAGCAACAGTGAGTCCTACTCCACACGTTAATCAGCTGTTTTCAACTGACTTGTCTTTTAGTGTAAAGCTTAGCCCATCATCCCAAAAACAGAAGTCCACTGCTAAAAAAAATTACACACTCTGGAGTCTGAGTTCAGTGACAGCCTGCCTTCTGCCTGCCAAACTCCATTAACATATTGCTCAATTTGACCATTATAAACATCTACACCTTCTAAAATATCATATCTTATTTCTTACGACTCACAAACAGACACTTACTCATTCAGCAAACATTCTGCATTAATTTGAACCTTAATAATGAAGACTTAATATCTTTTTGTAACATATGAATTTGGATGTGTTAGATTTAGATCTAAACTGTAGTCAAGGTGAAACTGGCCCCTGAAAACATGCAGTCCTCTGCATTAACAATGCAAAGTAAGGTGCCGAGGTGAACCCTCAACTGCTCAGGCGCCTGATTCAGGCAGCCCCATCGCTCTACTTAAATGCACTGAGGGGGTGAGTAGATATGAGACTACAGACACACTACAGACACAGAGCATGCAGTCTGCCCTCTGTTTCAGACACACTTTTCTATTGCCATCACTGTCCGCTTGGTAATTAATGATTCCACTGACAACATAATGTTTGAATCAGGGATTTCTCAACCAATTATTCAAATCATCAACAGAGAGCCCTACCAGGATGCATATAGTCCTCTTACTCTTTATAACAGGACTTATCAAAATGTCAGCGTGTTCTTTTAGCTGTCTGACGTCAATTAAAATACAGAATTAGCAGAACAGGAGGGGAAACTGTTAACAATGAGCAGAGACCTGTAATCGTGTTTGTATTGTGAATTTTTCTCTGTACTGACCTTCAGCTCCCAGTGAAAGGTCATCTTCAAAGCTGCAGCCGTTTCTCAGTGCTCCTGTTCTCACACACACACACACACACGCACACACAGAGGGAGAGAGAGAGAGTACACATGAAGTAGTAAAGTTGCAAAATATGTTGAGTAACATATCCATAGATACATAGGGTAAGAAATGTCTCTACCAATTATGACACATAATCAATCTCATTAACCAGAACCAAATTCTACATTTTAAAACAAGTTGTGATAATTAGTTTGAGCTATTAAGTGGAAAAACAAAGTTAATGGAGATGGAGGTGAATGTCTTAACAAGCTGCGAACCTCACAGTGTAACATATAAAAAACAGACAGAAAATGTTGATTACCTCTGCTGGGAGAAGCACTCTGATCATCTAGAGAGGCTCCGAGGGGAGTCCTGGACAAGAGACATGGAGACAGAGTTATATACCAACCCAAATCATAAACTGACCACTAAAAACTATAAACATCTAACAGACTACTCTATCAGTGAGGTCAGGTCAGCTCCTACACAAGACAAAATACGCCGGCTGCATCACTCAGCATCACAAGAAGGCAAGGGCACATAGTAGCCAGGATGTGTCAGCCCACAATGATGTGGGTCTTCCATTAGCCACGTGGAGTCAAAAGAAATTCAGTGTTGGTGGGTTTAGCCCTAAATGCTCATCTGTTACATCAGACTAGATTGAAATACCTTTAGCCTGAAAGGTAAGGCAGAGTCCTAAACAGGCTAGGCTCACGAGCAACAAATCAGACTACGCTATCTGTCCTGGGCTAACTCCTGATCCAACTGAAGGTAATAATTCCACGTGAACCGCTGGTTGATATAAACAAAAGTATGCCAACACTTTGATTATACCAAGGTTATGCCAAAGAGGAAGAAAAAGAGTCAATAGTTCGTCAACAACAAATATGGCAATGCTGTAGGAGGTTGTAATAACATGCCTCTTGAGAAAGAGGCGAAAGCTGACACAGCGTTGCAGAAGGTGGTGGTCTGTGCAGACGTGACATGTAGACAGGGACGTCTTTTAACTAACTGACAACTCACGTCATTTCCAATACTTTCAGATCTTTAAATCTTCTTTGTTGTGTCCTGCGGTCGTGTTTCGCTTGAACTGGCTACACTGCTACTGACCCCACAACTACCAGAGGTACTGCTCCGTGTCGGCCGTATCCATAAGCTTTCAGAAAATGTGCGGAAATATAGACGAAATGAACACAGGTTTAGGACAGAAAGCTCTGTCCATATTTGTATCCATCACTTAACATAAATGAGCCTTAATGATAGCAGGATATCTCCTAGTCTGGCTTAAGCTCAAAAGATAATAGTCTCAATCTAACTGACTGACAGGTGCTGGCCAGCTGAGGGCTAACTATTGCAGCACAACACGCATGGCAGGCAAACGCTAAGTAATGCAGGATGGCAGATGAAGGCTAACTATCCTAATGGTAACTGCCTATCACGCTAAGGCTCCAGTAAGTAACCCAGGCTAACTGCCTGTCAGGTGAAAGCTAACTATCCCAGGCTAACGTCTGGTCAATCTAACTGGAAGGCTAACTATCCCAGTGCTAACTGCCCGTCCGGTGAAGACTATCTGTCCAATGCTAACTGGTCAACTCAGGCTACCTACTGTTACCCCAGGTGTTCTACTGACCAGACTGGTTGTCCCAGGCTAGCTACCTGACAGATCAGGTAAGTTGACATCGGCAGTAAGCTAGCAGGTCTGAGTTGCTGTCTGCAGCCAGAGGCTGGAAACACTGAGCTGTTATACAACCTGCAGCTCTTATCAATGGGACAAACTTCATGCCACCATTCAACACACATACACACACACACACATTCACACGGTTGCGTAACAGTGCGCAGCCGCAGTGTTTGCTAATCCTCCCACTTTCCACCGGCAGCCATGTTGTCCTCAGGCCCCTGCCCTACAGCTGTTGCTACAGTAACCTGTAATTCTGATTCTACTGGTCATGTTACCACGGTGACATTTCGTTACAGGGAACACGTTAGAGTGTTTTAGAGTCAGAGGGTTGTGAGTGACAGCGGCTAACACTGTGAGTGTGTGTGTGTGTGTGTGATAACAGTGTTGACTCAGCAGGAGGAACCCCTCCTCTGTTTACCCTCCTATATTTTTTCTGCCTTTCTTTCCGTCTTCTGTCAGCTTCTTCCTGCGTCTTTCTTTCCTTCTTTCCCTCTTTCTTTGCCTCAGCAGCTCTGTGAGCCTATCACTGGGCGTTGGTCTGATCCCTTTGTGTGTGTGTGTTCTGTGTGTTGTATGTCTAGGCGTCGGCTATGTGTCGGTTCTACGTCAGTAGCTGATAACACCGCTGCTAAATACACACACGTACGCCTCCAGACACCACGGCAAACACATCAATAAACCAGTAAGCAGGAAAACCAATTAGTGAATCTGTCACTAAACCAGTCAATCGGGATTTAAACAACTCTTAAGTCTGTTTACTGTACTTTCCTGCTCATCAATTTCTGATCGTCCATCAATTTTAGCAGTCACTGGTTTCATTGCTAAGAAAATCAACTTGCAGCAACTTGAAACTGGTTGCTGAGAAATAATCCAGCACAGCCAACATTTGCTCAGCTTTGTTCGAGAAATGATCAAGTGCAGACTGATCTGAAAAGCCTGCAGTGCACATATGACATGTAGCAAACAGGCTTAAACAGGACATTAAAAAACACTGATGCAGTCCTTACATTAGGTGGTGAATGGATACTGTACCTGCATTCAATCAGCCAGCTGGTGATCTTGTTAGGAACTTGCCCTGACAGAGAGAGACAGATGAGCATGTTAAAGCCATAAGCCAGCAGATGTCGTGTGTAACACTGATTACAACATGCTATAAAGGCCTTGCAGTAGTGTCAGACTTCAGGATATAATTCTCAACTTCTCAGCTGATTAGAGACGGTTATGCAATTTCACCACAGGTTACATCTGAACAAGCCACATCCAAATCATCTTCACACCTCTGTTGCTGCAGCTGGTGATTATTTTCATTATCATTCAATCTGTTGATTATTTTTCCATTAAGTTGTTTGGTGAAAAACTTCCATCAAAGTTTCCCAGAGCCCAAAATGACATCTTTAAATTCATTGTTTTGTCTGAAAACAGGAAGGCTGCAAATCCTCACCCAGAAGCTGGAACAGCAAAGTCCGAGTTGTTTACAATTGAAGAAAGCCAATAAGACATGAGAAGATTGTGCATGTTTTAAGGAGACAAAGATCCTAACGCCCTGCTAGTGGCTCTGTTAGGCCTTTCCCACCAACATGGAACCAGACCAGTTCCCGTTCAAGCACCTAATTTTAAACCATTATGAACATTTCCAACAAAAATTAATTGGTACAGAAGCTGAAAAGTTGGTTACCTGCTGAAATCAACAATACCAGGTTTACCTTGGCAACCAAAGTGGGTGTGTCATATTCTGCAGGTTGTTTGCATTGTGCAACACCTTCTGTTGATGATATCCTCGATTAAAATGGTTCTGCTCAAAACCGGAGGAAACGTGGGCTGGTTCAATAGAACCAAGGTTCCAAGAATCATGAACAGATCTAGGACCAGAGCTAATTTGGTAAGGATTTACTTCAGCACAGTTGTACTTTGAGCTAAATGCTAATGTCAGCTCACAGTGTCAATTGCTAATTAGCATTAGACAAACATTACAACTGAGACTGTTGAATATGTAATTAGTTTGACAGGTATTTAGTCATAAATCAAAGTACTGGACAAATAATCATTTCGATCTGACGATGGCTATATTCATTATACTTCATCCTTCATGGGACTTGAATGTCTGAAACAAATTTCATGGCAATATTGATTTGATCAATTTGATCTGTCCTACACATGGCTGCATTCCCCAACCAGCGGTTTTCAGAAGCATTTCAAAAGCAGAGCGTTTTGTCCATCTGATTATGTTGACTTGCTCATATTTTGTTGCTTTGGTCCGCTTTTCTTGCTTTTCATGAATGTCTAATCTGACTGGCTTTACAAGATGAAACTTTCAGGCAACTAGTTGGACATTGCAAATTGCATAAAACATCATTTCCTTGCTACCTGACGGTTACATGAAGCAATTCGAAAACAAACAAAATCTCTTGCAACACAATTCAACAATTAGTGAGCTAGACTGTTGTTTTCTTTTAATAATAATTGTTTTCTCACTAGATTATATCGAGTATGAAGTGTCACAGTAACTACATTTGCAACATCGTATCTTAGTTCATATCATTTTCTCACAGGATAATGTCAGTTCAGATATGTTGCATCTCCTGTCTCTCCTCTCCTAAACAAATAACTCTTTCTTGCCATGTTCTGAGATCAGCATGAAACTGTAGCTTGATATATGATTGTATTTTAGATAACAGCTTTGAGTTTCATCAAAACTTTATATTAAAGCAAATAAATGTTTGTTGACAGCGTTACTAAGCCACATGAAGTCTATGGGGATAATCTCATTCTGAAGCATCTTAAGACCATCTTTTGTTTTATTATTTTGTTCATTTTGATGATAACCTGTTGTCAAGTTGACAACAGTTAAAATCGGTTGAAACGTCTGGAACGTGGGATGTTTGACGCCAACATCTGACATGTTATCAGTGTGTGGAGTGTCTGATGTGTGAAACTAGTTTCACAAAGTTGAGAATTTTGCGGCTGTTGCGGCTGCGTTTCAGACAAGTTTCAAGTGTGTTGCTGAGGGCTTCACACCACGCAGCTCCACTGCAACTTAGGTTCACTTGAGTTTCAACCAACTGAAAGAGTGTGAAAGTTTCACCTGGCTGTTACACAGTAGTCACACGCCATTATTGAGTGTAAACATTAGTCGTGTGTTCCAACAGACATTTAACTCGGGGCTAGTAGCAGTGTGGTGTGAATCATATGGCCCTGGGCTTTGGTTCACCCTGGATCAACCACAGTTGTCGGCAATGCTGCTGAAAAAAAGATTGTCAGGGGATTGTTGTATTTCAATTAAAAGGATAAAACAATTGTAATGAAGCTGAAAATACATATATAAATATGTAGCATGCCTCACAAGTTTAAAAATGTTTCAGACTGCTGTTAACTGAAAATATAAAAGCGTATTATCAGAACAATATGGACTTGATAGAGTATTGTAAGCTTTCATCTGCTGTGACTTTATACGGCACATAGGTTATGCATTGTAAAAAGGGTTGGCATAATAAACTGTAGCTTCAGCCAACACCTGTTCAGTCTGTAGAAAGTCTGCGTTCTATTGTTATCTATTACACAATTTTATTATTAGAGTAATTGTTGTTAAGAGTAATGCAGTATTATTTATATGGGAATTTGCATACATTGCCCATCCATACCCTGCAAGTGTCCCTCCTTCAGCCTTAACATCTTCTTTAAAAAGTACCTCTAGAGAGAAGTTGTGGTTTTTCCCACTCTTTTCAATAGTCAGAGTTTCCCTAGAACAGCGTCTGGTAGACATAAGAGTAATCACAGCATAAATACAGCATGAGAGCTGGGGTTTTGAGGTTTGAAAAAAACCCAAAAACAATACATCTTCGAATATTTGTTTTAAACTTGAAAAAATAAATTAATAAATAAACTTGTTGGAGCTCTAGCTCTCTGGGTGGGAAAGTGTATACTGCATAAAATTGGATTTTCTCAGCAAATACAGGGTTAATGTTAAATATCTTTGTTTTGAAAAGTACCATTAACATTTAAAGTTGTTGAAATAACACCAGTTCTCCAGTTGCTTTGCTGAAAGTTGAGTTCAGTCTAACCTGCATTTGAGGGCTTCTGAGTTTCCCCATCCCTCTGGTTCTGCTGGGGCCCCTGGGGGCCACAATGCTCTGTTTCTGGTTCTTGCCAAACGGAGTCTCTGCTCTGGGCCCAGGCCCGACGCCGCAGACAGGCTATGTTGTAGTCTGCATTCTGCATTCTGGGATCTGAGGATCAATAAAGCAAATAATCTAACAGTTATGAAGTCATCAATCAGGTTTGGCAGGTATTCAACATGACAAACAGAAACCAGGCCTACAACTGATTGCATACAAACATACACACATCAGGTGAGTCAGGATCACACGCATCAGTCCTCACCTTGCACATCTAGGTCACCTAACTGTTCTTTCCAACAACCACTCAGATAAGGGATAATAAGGACATGACTGAGAGCCCGGCACTTTTTGTCTGATGCACCTACACATCCTGATCACATGAGCTCAAGTACCACTTCATCTACACCACCCGTCATGTTCCACGTGTGTTTGTTTACATTTATTTTGAAGTGGATGGTAAATAACACTACAAACTTATTCAATACTTTTTTTTATACAACTGAACTTTCATTTTTTGGTCACTTTGGTTAAGTCTGGATTTGTATTATTACCACTTGGAGTGGCAGAAACCAGATCTTTCAAACATTTATCCTTTACTTTCAGTTAACAATTTCAACTGTTTATCCATCAATTTTTACTTTAGAGTAATTATTTCTACTGTTAAAGTGGACCCACCTGGAGCAGTGCTGATGTCCATTTCCAGAGCTCCACTCTCCATATCTGCCTGTCTGTGTGTCTGTGTGGAGTCAGTCGGAGAAGACTGACAACTCTACAACAACATCAGCATCAGGTAATACACCTAGAAAGGGGACGAGAGAGGTAGAGAGAGAGATGAAAATTTATCTTCTTCATTCATTCATTTAATGAGTTTTTGTACTGCACTGAGCCATTGATTTTTAAGACTGATAATTTATTAACTATTTCTTTAAAAGAGCTCTAAATAAATAGTGTGTGTCCGTCCTGGAGGGATGAAACTCAGTAAAGATGTTTTGTGCTGAGATGGGAAGTTGAGAAGTGGCCTCTATTATTGATGACAAAGTTACCCACACTGAGACCAGCTGAGATTACAGACACACACACACACACACACACACACACACACACACACACACACACACACACACACACAGGTATCCTCGACCTGTCTGAGTCACACCTAAAAAAACATAGGTAGCAACATAACCACACTCCAAAATGCCCAGAGTACACTGTATTGTTTCAGTGAAAACAATGCACCAGGTGAGCTCAACGCTCAGGCGCTCTCTCTCTCACACACACTCACTCACACTCACACTCACACACTGTTCTCCCAAAAAATCAAACCCAGAAGACACACACACACACACACACACACACACACACACACACACACACACACACACACACAGGTCTCCCAAAAAATCAAACCCAGAAGACAAACAGTAAGGAAACATGGACATTATGAGAATCACTGGTGGAAAGTCCCTGTGTACATTTCCTGAAGAACTCTACTTAAGTAAAGTTATGAGCTACTGTCTGGCTCTTTACTTGAGTTTTGGATTTTATGTTCAATATTGTCTAAAATGAACCCAATCAAAATGCCTTGCTTTCTTTACTGTACTCTGCTGCTACATATTTAATTTACAGTGTTTCTAAACTGGTACAATAATCCATTCTATCAAAATATGAAATAGCAACAAGTAACAATAATTTTTATCTCTATTTAAGGACTAAGATATTGTGATCTAATCTTATTTATTATCTGGTTTGATTACACATGGTTTTATTTTTTGAAACTATCTGATTTTACTTGAAACTACTGTCTTAACTTCCTTATTCCAAAGAATTAGTGTCACACACTCAACATGTAAATTTAGGCACATTGTGCAAGTGTGTGTGTGTGTGTGTGTGTGTGTGTGTGTGTGTGTGTGTGTGTGTGTGTGTGTGTGTGTGTGTGTGTGTGTGTAGTACAATGACAAGTACTAGAGCTGCAATGATTAACTGATTATTAAATTAATTGCCAACTACAGTATTTTGATAATCGATTAATCGGTTTGAATAAGTTTTCTGGTTTCCTGGTTGACTTTGGGAAACACTGATCAACATTTTTCACCATTGTCTGACATTTTAAAACAACTATTATTTAATTAATTGAGAAAATAATCGAACAATTAATCAACTAAGAAAATAATTGTTAGTTGCAGGCTTAAAGTATACCTTACCAGTACCAAACAAACTTGTTCTGGATATCCCTAATTGTACTTTTTACTCCACACCATTCATTCGACATTTGGAGTTTTGAAGTTACAAAAAGACTGCAGATTCTGATTTTTTTTTTTTTTTTTTTCTTAAGTCTCTAGTTTTCTGCAACATGAGGATTTGACATCTTTGGGTTTTGGGCTGTTGGTTGAAAAACAACAACAAGACATCACATTGGACTACGTCTAAATAATTAACGGGTTAATTGCAAACATCAGCTACAGATTATTGTTGATAAAAAATAAATGTGTGTAGCAGATGATCACTTTCCTCAGCTCAGTTTTACAGGGCAAAATGCTGGTTGAGCCCCTGCAGCCGAATGTTGATACCAACATGAATAAGACAGTTTACTACTGCGGAAGTCTGTTTTTAACCTAACGCTGTTTACAAACAGAAATATAATAATACCTCATTTGTTTACATGGTTTCTAACAATAGCTCATAGTCATTTATGAAAATGAAACTCAAGATTAGATTAACAAAATAAGATCAACAAAAAAAGAAGAGAAAATGGGAAGATGAAAGGAGAAAACTAAAGCATGGATGGAAATATAGAATCCATCACTGACTGGAGAGAAAGATGGAGAAAAAAAAAAGAAGAGCCTGCAGCCAAATCTAAATGAGAACGTGTGAAACAGGAAACGAGTGTTTAGGATGAATAACAGAACAACTTCCTGTCCAAGCGATGGGTTTATTTTTAGATTTCTCTTGTAAATGCAAAACAAACTGGAATGTCAGAAAACAACAACACACAGAGAGACAGTGTGCAGAGTGTCCTCTGCAGCAGAGTCACGTCCATCTGTCCCACTCAGGAGGAGCTTTTTCACCTCCATCATGGTCCTTTAAGTCTTCCTTCACCAACAGTTTTCTCTTCCTCTTGTCTTAAGGTATCAAACACTCAGCTCCTGTGTGCTTAAAGGGGCTATAAAGAGTCTGTCGTGTCAAACTTTGCAGAGAACAGCTACTGTGTTTAGTTTGGATCCCGGTTGTTATTAAAGGATTCAGTGGTGACAAGTTTTAAAAATGTCTGGTCAGATTCTTAGCCGTGTTTACTCCTTAATCGGTCGAACATTTCACATTTAAAAGATGGTTTAGCTCAGCGATATTCAACTTGCAGCCTGCAGCCCAAATTTGGCCCCTGATAAGAGAAAGACAATTTTCTAATTCAATGGCAAGAGGGACAGATATGTCAGTTTTGCACGATGGGATGAATGAGGCTGTTAGTCACAAAAAAGACTGATGCATGATGGCCTTTCGGGATCTGCAAAGTGCAGTAGGATTAGATGGTGAACTAAGCAGGAGAAGACAACTATTAGCTGAAGAGGAGCAAATGTTACACAGAAATGAGAATAATTCTGATCCCATAAATGTGTATTTCATACTGAAAGAGCTTAAATATGCTCTTCACTCTGTTCCTGGTAGGATCAGTTTATATTTATGATTTATGTTTATGTATCATTCCAGCATTTCAGCCACTGCATGGTGGAAGAGGTTCCATTGATGTTTAATGTTGTATAAACTCTTTTAAATGTGATGAAATGAAGCATTTCCACCTAAAATGCAGCTGCAGTTATTAAATGCAGTAAAATATCAGACTTATCTGTCAATCCTTAAGTTAATATGTCAGTTAATTGGAAAATGAAGGCTTCAAGATCAGATGAGTTATGAAGTTGATGTTTATGCATTTTTTTATTTGGCTATTCCCGATGAAGTTAATCTCACCACAGTTTAGTTTTAAAAACATCTTTAAAATGCTTTTTTATGTCCCAAGCATTGAGCCGGTGGGCCGCAAGGCCTGCAATACACTGGTGGAAACCCTGCCGTTGGCCGCCCAATAAAAACACATCTGTGACCCATTTTGGGTCGCAACCCTGAGTTTGGGATAGGCTGACCAATAGAACTGGAAATCAAGAACTGGAATAGACAGTGGAATAAATGGAATATGTAAAAATTCACTGATTTCCCATATGGTGGCCGATACAGTACATTTATAGACCTTTTCTGTGTGGGACGTGCACCAGTATGACTATGCAAAGGTTCTGGAACAATTAACTTAATTGAAGAATATTTAAGTTAAATACATTTTAGCATGTTAAATAATTTGACATATAAATTATCAACCAATTCTAGAAATGAACACAAAGAAAATACAGAATAAATAAAAATACAATAACAAGCTAAATAAACATCAGAATCAGGTAATTCCTGATTATTTTCATACTGTCTGTCAACTGGTGCAGTTTGTAAAATAAGAAGCAGCTTCTCAGCATTTTTATCTGCTAGGGAGCTCCTGCTGAATCTAAATCACCTCATGCGTTGTTTCCTCATTAAATGTTCTGTAAAATAGGTTTTCATATAGGAGCACTTCGTAAAACATATGCACCAATACCAATAAATCTGTGATTGGCTCATATCAGGCCCATATTGGTGGCCAAACGATAGATTGATCCGATTCCGATCTGAGGCCCAAAAATAAATTTTGTGGCAAGAGTTAATATTAGAAGAAGGCAGATGAAGAGTGATGACATGATGAGTAACGGCTGTATTCAATCCAAAGTTCAACTGGTGGCACGAGTGAGGATTTAATATTGATGGTTATTTCTGTATGTTGCTCCGTTGTATTTCTTCCTCCTTTATATTATTATAACATTATTATTGTGTTTTTATTCTTTCCTGCTATTTTTTTTCATTTTTCTTTCCCTTTTTCTTCCCAAAAGTAAAATAAGGGTAGAATTATCAGTAAAATCACAAGTAAGCAAGTATAAATCTATGTCATGCACCTTTCCAATAAAGTAAGATTTTCTGCTTTTTTTTTCCATTTTCTAAACTCAACTGTCTTTGAGTGAAAATGACCCACTAACTGACTGGATGAATGTATACAGTCCATCTGTCTAAGGTAAGTCTGACACAGACCAGACTCCGAGGTCACGAGTGGATGAATGAAACCACATTTACTTTCTGTTCCTGCAACCTGAACGCAGCAAACACTCCAGCTGTTAAAGTCTCATCTCACTGACAGTGATCACTGCAAACAGAGTTAAATAACAGTGTGACAGAGCCGTTTTACGTCATCGCCACAGCAAACTGTCAGCTGACACACTGGAAGATGAGTGAGAAACTAAACAAAGCCCAGTGTAATGTAGAAACACTTGTACTTATGTACTTAAGTATTTCCATTTGATGCCACTGTATACTTCTACTATTTCACCTGGAAACAAGGAAGAACATTTTCATTTCCTGAATTCCTCTAAATAAGGTTCATTCACAAAAATGTCATCACAGAGTGAAAAGAAGAATTTCAGGTCAAAAAAACTGAATAAACCTGACAGTGACAGGAGTAGAACTGCCATGGCTGGTCGATTAACTGAATGGTCATTTGACATAAAATAAAATTTTGATAATCGGTTGATTGTTTCAGTCATTGATCATCATTCTGTGGTTCCAGTTTCCTCACGTGTGATGATTTCTATGTCATATACGATAGCAATCTCAATATATTTGGGTTTAGGCAATCAACTTAAAGACATTAACATTCAATTATAGATTATATTGCATTTTGGACATTTGGCTATTTTCTGACCATTTATAGTATAAACAGTTAATTATTTAATTAAGAAAATAATTGAAAATGTTCATTAGTTGCAGCTCTAGTTGTATAAGGAGACCAAAAACTATTTGTAAATATGAATCAACCACCACAAGTGGCATGTACAGAGAAAGATTACAGGAAGCTAAATCTGATTTAATGTTCACTAAACACTAAACACTGAACACTGTTTTAAGACACACTTGGAAAACTGTGACTTGACAAAGTGGTTCTTGCATGAGGCTCAATTAGGGATGAAATTATTATCAGAATTATAACAATAAAATTCACCATCATTAGTTTTACCATTTAAATTTTTGAATCATAATAAAACTGTTTGATTACCACGCTTTGAAAAATTTACATTGAACATTTTCCAGCATCAACTAACGTTACAGTCTCAAAGATAGAGGTGCAACATGCAGCGTGGGTTTGTTTTGTGAACGTGATGCCATTTCTTAGTTACGGCCTGGCTATTAATGGTCCTGTGTGTGTTTTATGGGGTTTTATTAGCTGAATATGGCAGAAATGTAAAATAATATTGAACAGCTTTATTTCATCAGTTTATAATCCTCTGAAAATAAGAAATGTTGTTTTTCTTATTTTATAATGAAGAATTCAAATGAAATTCTTTCACATAATCCTTTAATTAGAATTTAAAAAGCTGATTTTTATCTTTCACTTTATTTTCATTAGGGACATCAAACACTGTCCAGGCTTAAAAGACAACTGAGTACATGAATCACATTTAAATAAATACAGAATAAAAAATAAACATAACTCAAATAATTGCAATAAGCCTTGTCTAAATACAGCTCATCTTCCTTCTGTTGCTTTCCCTTTCATTTTACTTTGAGTAACTAATATTTGAACAATGTCACACACACAAACAAACACACAAGTCTGCAGCAGTCCAGTAGAAATGGTCATTTCAATTAAAGCAGGTTAGGTCTCTTCTTCATCTGAATTTCTGTTTGCATTTCTACAGAAAATGTTAGTCTCTTTCTCTTTATCTAGATTTCATAATTATTTTTGACTAATCTTTTAATGTTGGTGGGGCTGGTTGTAACCACTTCCTAATCAGGGCTTTTTCTCCTCTGATAAGAAATATTCTTATCTGCTGCTTCACAGTCTGCTGTAGTCTGGATGTTCAGTGTTATAGTACCAGTACATATTGTCAGAGCAGTTTCCAAGCATTTATGAATTTCCTGCCAGTAGGATATAAGTTTTGGGCAGTCCCAAAATAAATGATAATGGTTGGCTACGTTTGCTCCACACAACTTCCAACAATTCATTCCATCTCTTTGATATCTCTTCTGAGGACAAGTGATGAAGACTCCCACGACATTTTTCTACTCAAATTCCCTCCAAATGTGTGAGGATGTAGTTATCCACTGTGATGTGCAAATATTCCCCCATTCATCTTCAGATATAACCGTTCCTCCTCCTCTTTACCATTTGTTGTTAACATGTTGGCCATTTGTCTTTGAAGATACCTGAAAGCTTTTGTATAATCTGGATATTATTTTGCATTCACTCCCTCCCTCAATCTACCACTGTCTGCTTTGTCCAGACCCTCAGTCTTAATTTAATCTACCCTGTGTTAGGGCTGGGCAATACGGCTTGTGAATAATATCGCCATATCTTTAGGCTGTTCTGTGATTTACAATATATATCCTGATATACTGATTTTCTCTCTCTAAAAAAAAAAAAATTCTCAAATAGTCAAAATATGTGATAATCTTGCAGAATATGATGCATTGCTGTAGATTAAACACTCACACACCTTAAACTACAGCAATAAAATGCAATAAATACATGAATGCAGCAGTAACATTAATCCAAAAATATTACTGACTGTACAATGAGTACTTTTAAGTTAAATTTGCTATAATAATAGCTACTTTTATTAAGATTTAGAGTGCAAAATTTTTACTCGTAGTGGAGGTAGGGCTGAGCAATTAGGGGAAAAAAAATCAAATACCACAATATTTTTGAGCGACAACCTTGATATTAACACTGTGCCACAGTTGTAGGAATAACAATTTGTGCTTTCAACACACTGACATATTTGCTAAATACTCATGAGTAATGTAGATATAATGATTTAGTGAGTAAAGGCAAATTATAGAACAGCTAGAACACTGTGATATGTTCATTAAATTGCATCACTTTAATGCAGCCTTTAAAACCACGAAAAAACAAAACGGTGACAGGAGTCAAATATTCAAAATCTAAGACAACAGCTACTCTCTTATCACAATGTCGATATAATATTTATATATCACCCAGCCCTGCACTATTGCCCCTAATATTTCTCTGGCATCCCTAGTTTTAGCTACGTCATATCATCTCTGAAATGCAGTGAAGTATGAAGAAGTAGAAATATGAAGCAGCATCAGAACTGTGTTTCACTGCAGTAGCTGAGTACAAGTACTGAGTCACTTTCTACCCCTTGTTTTGTGCTGTGTGTACAAATACACAACTTGCAGCTCAAAAAGACAAGTTCATTCCCCGACAGTTTTGCTGTTAAATGAATGATCCTCTTAAAAGGCAGAACACTACATGAACAAAAGTTCATTAAATGCAATTATTTTCCACCACTGTTACTGCTGCTGCTCAGCGCTTCCTCAGAAATATGTTACTCAAGAGCCCAACAGCCTGTTTGTCAACAACAGCAATAGTTTGACACACACACACACACACACACACACACACTGTCACTTTAAATATCTGCTGTATGAACATCATTAAGTCGCTGATAAAATCTAAGCACCATTTTTAAACTGGCATGTGTGATCAGACTTTCCCTTTCTCTTCTAGCTGAGACTAACTTGTTTGTCCTGTTCACTTGTTCCTGCTCTGTTTGTCACGGAGGACATCAGTCTGACAGCAGCCGCAGAAAAACTGCGTGTTCACACAACTTCTCACCAACACCAGCAGCACTGTGTCCCCCCCCCCCCTTCAACAGGGTCGTAATAAGCAGTGTAATGAGCGGTTATTATCACCAGCAGTGCTGCGCGGTCACTCACCGTCATGTTTCTCCGCAGTTTGTATCTCTGCTGCCAATCTGTCAAACTTGTCCAAACTTTTCTGAAAACACTCCAACATTCCTGCTTCCGCTTCCTGAAACCAGCAGCAGCATGGAGGCAGAGGAGGAGGAGGAGGAGGAGGAGGAGCAGGAGGAGGTGTGTCCTCAACAGGCTGTCTGCAGCAGGGAAACAGCGACACCTGCCGGACTGCTTCAATAAATCATGTACAGTCAGTAAAGTCTACAGGAAAAAGACAGTGGTGCAAGTATCCTACTGACTGTAATTTCACAAGGCAGTAATATGAGCAGTTTGTTTATTTTGTGTTATGCGTTTTGTATGTTTCTAGGCGTACCTTAAAAATTCAAGAAAAGTTAATTGTCTAAAAATTTTGCAAGCTAAGGAGAGAAATCCTAATTTCCTAATTTTAGAGACTTTAGACACTGCTGTCAATGGTTAAAGTAAAAGTTTTTCACGTTTCATGTGTATTAAGAAGAAGAATAAAGGGTCATAAAATGAAGACTCAAGTTGAGAATATGTGCTTAAGTAGAGTATCAGAGAAAATGTACTTTGTTACTGTCTACCACTGATACTGTGAACATCATAGGAGGAATATCTTAATATCATAAATTTCATGTCATATAGATCATATAGATCACAGCTGAAGACAGCTCATAGTTATGCAAGATATTTACACACAGTAATCTTTATGCATAAAATATCTGTGGCTTTACACACTGCACTCAGTTTAGTTTACAGGGTCATCCCCTGAAATTCGACTAGGACACACACAGAGCTGAAAGGTGTAAAATGAGGCTGAAGGCTGTTAAAGAGTAGTCACGTGATCACATGATGTAAATATTAGTCACGTTCAAACAGACATTTAACCCAGGGCTACCAGAGGTGCAGTATGAATCATATAGCCCTGGGCTTAGGTTAACTGTGAGTCAACAATGTGTTTATGACATGGAGCTAAACTATCAGGTCGACTCTGAGCAGTGTGGAAGCCCCTGAAGACGTAGTTCAAAAATGGTTCTACGCTAGTTTTATTTGGGATTTATTTATTTATTTATGATTTGACACATACCATCACAGATCTCAGCAATGGTTGAGTTACAAACACTGTATAAAAACAGGTTGTTAAAAGAAAACAAAGCTAAAGAAAGAAAAAAGTAAGAAAGAAATATATATGACAACCTAATACTTTTATTTTCCTTATATCAAGTACTGTAAAATCCTTACCTTAAAGACTAAATTGTGTGCAGCCAAAAAATACATAAAAGGCAGTACCTGAGTGTAATGACCTGTGCTTTTATCTGCAGTACCTACATCTAACCGCTAGATGGAAATAAACACCATTAAACTGGTGATCATCTTCCCTGAGACTGATGCTGTTGGACCTGATGATGATCTGTTGAACTGCAGACAATATAACAGAATTCAAAGACTCTGATCAAAACACTTAAAGGTCTAAATGATCTAAATGTAAACCAAACTGTAGCCCCATCCACCACAGAAATCCAAACCAAAGGAGAGCTTCACTCTATCACTCCCAAATCAACAATTTAAGAAACTTTTTTTGGATCAGTTTCCTGTTATATATCCAGAAAGTTGATCAAATCAACACAATTACACATTATAAACCAAGTTAAGTTTGGTATTAGTGTTTTGTATCATGCTACACATTGCTTTTTGTTTCTCCATTTATTTTATAGATGCTGATCACATTGATATTTTTTGTCAAAATGCTTCTATATAAGTGGCTCTGCAGATTTGTATAAGACTACTCAAAATTACTCAAATTAGATCAGCTCCTCTCTTTGGACCTGTATACATTTCAACAATTGTAACTCCTCCCGCGGTGGAGTCTATAATTAGACAACAGTATTACTTTTTCAACAGCAATATTACTTTTTTTGCATTTCAATATCAGTACTATTTTCTAGTTCATTTAGTTTCCTTACTTGACTATATTCATCTTACTTTCATTATCATTCTGTTAGGCACTGGTGTTTTTTTGTTTTTGTTTTTTTTGTTCCAGACAAAATCTTGTACCAAAACTTCATATATTGCTTATAAATGCTAAATAGGGAGGTTTAAGTAAAATTGTTACCAACAAACAGTACAAAGTTGGCTAACCAAGTGATTCTGATATAGATCCAAATGACGAAAAAGTTAATCAGAAGACACTCTTTTGCTGTATGATATTATTTGGGTTTAGTTTAGCGTTAGGCTAAGGGTTAGCGTTAGGCACTTAGTTGTTACAAGTAGCATTAGGTGAATGTATGTCAATGACAGGTCCTCACAAATATAGTAATAATAGTCCCTGTGTGTGGAGGTCAGATCACCCTATTCATACAAAGAACAGACACACACACACACACACACACACACACACACACACACACACACACACACACACACACACATACACACGTACACAGCCTACAGTATAGAATAACAGTTCTTATTCAACAGCAAGTTGCTGCTGTTTTTTCACTTAGCTTTACAGAAGAGAAGATGATTTTTCAGTCTCTTAGTAAATTGTAATTCTAATTCAGTCTAATGTAAATTGAAATTGTAAATGTGGGGTCATTCTAAGCCACCTTTAGTTGAACTGAAAACTTTGTGACCCATAAAATCAAACCTTATAATTCTGCATGACTTGTTTTAGCCATCTTAACTTTTATTCCTGAAATCTCCTGAAAGTATTTCAAGCAGAAAAAAGTGAATATAAAGTTTATTGTTCAAACATTTTATACTCAAAATCTATCAGCAGCACAGAGATAAATCTGACTTGATTCTAATTTTATACTCATGACTCCTGAACTGAACAGCAGAGAGACAGAGACATTGATTCTGTGTTAACCATTATCTGTCAGAGGAGCCACGCTGATGGACAGACACACTAGTCCTCTAAAGTTGCCTGGTAACCACCTAGCAACCAGTTTATTATACCCATAGCAACCTCTTTACTGGAGAACAGCCTGGTCCAAAGTCCACTGCCTCTTTCCTGCTGGTCAGAGCTGACACAGCCAGTCTGACTCAGTTGATGTGGACTGCTGAGATAAACCCTGTCCACTGGTCTCCCCCAGAGCCCCGTCCATTTTCTTTAAAACATGGAGTCAGTAAGCCTAACAAGCTACATGCTAACATTTAAGTAAGACTAAGGTTAGGCTAGAAAAGAGCAGAGGTGGGACTAAGTCATTGTTTTGCAAGTCATAAGTAAGTTTCAAGTCTTTGTGCACAAGTCCCCAGTCAAGACAGGCAGGTTCCAAGTCTTAAACTATGAGTTTCAAGTCCCAAACAAGCCAAAATATGCTTTTACGTCTAACCAAACTGCTTTGTTTTGAAAGTGTAACTGGATGTTGTATAATTATTAGCCTTTTGCTAAGTTGACTGCAGAATGGGAACAAAGGTGGATGAAACGGTGTGAAAGTCGTACTGAATGTCTTGAATTGTGTCCATGTTCATGGATCAGTAGATTTCATTTTTGCTGAAGTTTTACGAACTGCTGTGAAACTAGCAAAATGATAAACCAGCATTGACAATAACCGTGATCTTTTAAAAATTAAGCATTAATGTAAATAATACACATATGATGACATTGTTTAAATACGCCAGCGTCTCTTAAACATACACGCCCTGAAATTATTTGTTTCTTTTTTTTTAATTAGTTTGTCTGGTTGCCTTTTCACAAGATGAAACATACTCTACATAGACAGGAAACTTTGACACAACACTTGAAAAGTTATTAAAAGGTTAAATGTTCCTCAAGCGTCATGTTTGTGGCTTTCAGTTTTGATGTTGTGCCATAAGATAGGAAGGTGTTGTAACTTGACTGTGTATTGACCAATCTGCTCCAAATTTTCACGTTTGATAAGAGTCTCAGCCTGAGGACACGACAATCAGGAGTCATAGTCATAGCACCACCGAGAAACAGAAAGTAAGCCTTGTATGACAGTCATCCTTTGAATTACATGAAACTTTCACGGTGTGATATACACTTGATATACTGGAAAATAACGTAATTAGCAGGTTTTCTGTAGTGCTTCCTATTGTAGACAGGAAGTGACATCAGACTCCTTCCTGCAGTGCTCAAACCAAGTAACCATTCAGAGCCTGGTCGACCACTTGGCATCTGGCGATGGGGCTGCGGCTGCTGCAGGTCCTGACGATGCTACTTGCAGCTTTAATTTAATCCATATCTTATCGAGAGGAATTCACATTAATACAGGTGTAAATGCACACAGGACGTTACTAGATTGGACAGACCCCATCTGGAGGTGGTCTGGTAAGTCTGATGATAATCCATATTTTTCTTATTGTCCATAAATTCCATAGAAAAAACAAAACCAACATATCAATTGATCCTACTGCTCTGAGGTTTTACTGTATTTACACAAACAAAGTCTATGTAGTCCATTGTAGAGCCCTACCAATATATTGGTCAACTGATGTTATCAACCTAGTCTATATTGGTGGGGGCATATGTTTACTGATATGCATCTGTATGAAAACTTTTTTTTAAGAGAACATAATACATAATACTTGCAGCCTTCAGTGTAAATTTGATCCTTTTGCTTAATTCAGGTTTAATATATACATGCATTTTGTTCTATTTGCATGTTTTTATTATTTAGAATTATTAAAAATACCAGTGATTAGTTGCAGCCCTGAAAGTATGCACCACTTTTCAGGGATCATTGCAAAAAAAATCAGGATTTATTAATATATTCTATATTCTGTCTATTATATTCTGTAAAAAAAATAGCAAAATGTTTTTTTTTACCCACCAATATCAGTATTGGTAACAGTCATGGCCTGTACTTCTCAAATTTTTTCTGACAAGCCCCACTCAAAAGACAATAAATAAATAAATAAATAAATAAATAAATAAAAATAAAAAATAATGCCCCACATCCAACAGTTGTGTGTTTTTTTAATCAATGATTATTAGTGAATGATAAGCAACTAAAAAGTGATCCTCCACCCTGCAGTTTGAGACACACTGGTGTAACCTATCATTGACTCGTGCTCCTGCTCTGTCCTCTCTGTGGGGCTCTCCACACCTCCAGAGGCTGGGAAGGGGCCCCTAAGAGTCTGGCCCTGAAGTTAACACTGATTGCATTTTTTCTGATTTTTCTGATCTGATTCAGAAAACATCTTCTTCTTCTTCTTCTTCTTCTTCTTCTTCTTCTATTTCAACAATAGTGATAAACACACAACGTATTCTCAAATATCCCATAATGATCGCACCTTCTATGAGTATGTTGTCTGTGTGTGCGCATGCGTGCGCGGATGTGGCGACAGATGGTCAACTTTCCTCACAAAGAGAGAGAGGGAGAGGGAGAGAGGCTCTTTGCTGATACAAATGGAAGATTTGTCACGTGATCCCCGGGGCCGTTTTAATGACGTACCCACCATATGGCGCGTGCCGGGAGGGTGTGGCCTCATATGCTAATTTCCCCCCAACCCCGTGTGTGTGCGCGTACTGAGTATAAAAGCAGCATCCTCCTCACACACACACCTCAAAAAGCTCAGAGTAGTTCACGCACAGTCACGCACGGATACATACATAGAGCGCGCGGGATGCGTGCGATCTGACGGACAGCGGCTTATTACAACAGGTAGGTTTATTTCAGATTAATAACCAATACCTGATTGATAAATTTCTCCTCTGGCTGGTTCCTCATGTACCTGACCTAATCCTCAGGACAATAAATCTGATTATTGCTTATTTATAACAAATTAATAATGCTTTAATGCTAATTTAATAGAGAATCATTAACAGTGATTCAATAGCTGAATAATTTGTCTCATCTGTATAAAAATAATCGGCGTGAGAAAAAATAAAAATATTCCTTATTGTTTTGAATGCAGATTATATTTAAAATTCCTTTAATTTTAGGCCTAATTTTTCAATTTTTATATCACCAGCATATCTTTTATTTCTATAGTTCTCTCCGTTGCTGTCTGTCTGCCCTCAGCCGTTCACAGAAAATATTTTTCTACAATATTTCTCTTTCCCTGGAGATTAAATCAATTTTTTCTCTTTTATTTACTTTGCCCCGTGTGTCTGTCGATGCGTTAAATTAATCAATCAGTGGGAAACGGGAATGAAACAAAACGAATTTAATTCGCCAGCATAGGGTCAACTATCATATTATTATTATTATTATTATTATTATTATTATTCAAAGGCTTTACACTTACAGTCCACTACTTGTTAATCAGCCATGAACTTATCTTTGCGTTTAAATACGTTAATAAATCTTCCGTTCCAATTTTAAACATTTTTTTTCTTCTGATGGTAGAAATCATTTCTTGGTTTCTTTCAAATTTAAAAGATGTTTTTCAGCTGGACGAATTTGTCTGGCTCGAAAATTTATTTTTGCGACAGTTTTAGAGTTTTCTCGCAGTAAGATTAGGATTTTATAACACATTTTTATAACACATTTTCTAACTAAAGCTTGCGTGTTGTACAAGTGTAAAGCCAAAAGCTGATATTTTATCTTCTAAAAATAAAAATAACCTGACAGTTTTTTATTGTATTTGCAACTTCATAATAAATCCCCACTGTCTCCGTCAGCAACAGATTGATTGCACAGACACACAAAGAAGAATCATACTTGAACTGATTTAATTAATTTTCTGAATCAGATATGAATTTAAAAAAAAGCCGAGACAAATGAATTAATTTGAATAAATTTCATTTGATTTAAACGACAGAGACATTGTGTCTGTTTCTGTATTATAAAACAGTTTTAAAATCTATTTTTCACTTTCTTTCTGAGTTGAGGCAAGAACTGATTCGCAGCAGCTCCATTAGATGGGTTTTATTGTGTTTTCTGCCCCATTTATAAAATATAAGTAGAACCTCCATCAATCGTCCGTAAATTATTTGATTAACAAATCATTAAACAGAGAAAAATGTGGTCCGTCTTATAATCCATGTTATTGTAAAATCAAGGCCAAGAAAGCTAACTTTAATCCCCCAAAGCAAAATATATGTTTGGAAACATTTCTTTTGTTATTTAAAAAAATACACGGATTCCTATAGGATATGATGTAAAAGTAAATGCCATCTGTTGCTCACTATATGAGAAATTTGAAAATGAGAACTTTTTAAACATAAAACAAGTGAACACTGCAAGGATCATTACCAGGCCTCTAATCAGTAATTACTTTATGTCTATTTCCAGAGAGTAAATGTGTTTTACCGTTTGCAAATGAACGAATGAATGAATCCCTTCTGTTTTTTGTCGCACAGAGAATCAGCATCATGACCAGGTCAGTGCGGGAGGAGCAGACGGCGGTGGACTCGGAGGGGCAGCAGGAGCTTCACAGCCCCGCAGGAGGAGAGACAGAGAGGGGAAGAGGAGGAGGAGAGGAGGAGGAGGAGGATCACCTCCACCGTCTGGAGGAGGAAGAGGAGGAGGAGGATGACGAGGATGAGGAGGAGGAGGAGGACGGCGAGAACAAACCCAAGAGGCGAGGGCCGAAGAAGAAGAAGATGACGAAGGCTCGTCTGCAGAGGTGAAGATTGGTTGCTTTCTCTTTACACTTGTTCTTATTTTTCAAAGGACAGTTAATCAGAAAATTGAAAAAAAAAAAAAAAAAATCATATTTATAGTTACTCCAGTTAGTCAAGATAATCCACAGACTTTGTCGTGAGCAGTTTCAGGAAGGAACTATTTCCTTTGTATTACAGAGAGAAAGTAGATCCCGGGAGGGAGTTCAGCTAAAATACAAAAAATGTCAAGTTTGTCCTGAGGGTGGCACTATAGAGTCATCAAATCCACAGGGTTTATCCTCTGAGGAGCAGGACTGTGATCTGTACAGTTTATGGAGACTTTTTCAGACATGCTCCTCTGGACCAAAGCGGTGGACGTACTGACATCATCATCCTGCTTAAAGGACATAACATCTGGATTAAAATTTAAAGTTTTTCTTACATTTATTCTTGAGAAAGGTCCAAAGAAAAGTCTACAGCAGATTAATTAATGTTTTTCTAAATTAAATAATTCTTTGCACCTGTGTGCTATTAATGATGAATCCTATTGTCCTCGCAAGTGCCAGTTGTTCCTAATAAACCCAGACAAATGCCCCACCAGTCCCAGAGTAAGTGCATGACACTGTAGGGTCATGAAAAAATTGAACAGAAAAGTTGAGAGAAGTCAAGAATTCCCACACGAAAACCTAAAGACAATGGAGCTCCTGACTCCAAAAGTAACAAATAAGAAAATATAAATAAGAATTCAAAAACTTATTTACTTGTGGTGGAGCAGTTTCACAGTCTGGTATACGTACTTTTACTGAACTGAAGTAAAACATCTGAATACTTCTTGCACCACAACCATGTAAAATTAGGAAATTAACTATTTAAAATATTATAAATTCTACAAAATATTTATCACAGATAATATTCGATAAGTATAGCATTGAAGAAAAGAAGAAATTTCCTCCTAAGAATAGTTAGTGAATGAGGCCCATTAAGAGAACCATCAAACTTTTGAAGGATACAATCTAAGCACTGTTTGTGTGTATCTGATCTGTTAAAGTGGGACTTTACCCCTCTGTTAAGCATAACAGACAGAAGCAGTTGCCTGCCTCTCATTGTCAGAGTCCAAAATTTTAATTTCCCTGTGGTCTTGCTTTCAAAAAGCATGCTAAGACTAAGATGATTGTAAAATCCATTCTATAACTTCTTTAGGAGGCATTTTTTTAAAGGCCTGAAGGCACACGTAGAAATTATCATAGATTAATGAGTGTCTCCTACCCACTTGTAGGAGAGAAAAGTCTCTTAACGGTCCAGGGAGTAAGATTTATAGGGATTTACTGGCAGAATATAACAGAAATTTTATATAATATTCATAAGTATATATAGGACCCATATAGGACCTTAAAGCAATTAGTTTTATTTAAGTTTGTTTATTTTTAAGTTGATACTTTTATTTGAACACTGATGTTGTAAAGTAAGACAGAATGTCCTCATCGTCCTACTCTTTCTTCTCAAATGAACAGAAAGACAATTTTAAGAAGCGTCTAACGCTTCTAATGGTGTGCGTGTGCTGCTGAGTCTTCACAGAAAAAGTATCTCCTTTTTGTCCAGCTGCTATAATCCAGAATGGAGAATAGAAATTGATAAAATACCTTCGACTATTACAGTTTCATGCATTCATAGCAGTAAGCTTCACTAGCAGCAGTGAGTGCTCTGTAGACTCTCTTGTCTTGGATTCTGTCTCATCTATCTATATTTTGATTCATAGATAACAATTTATTCTCCTAAAAAGACCCTATGATCAAACATCAATAAAAGTTGTATCATCTATACATTTGCCATTTCCTTGTGACTCCTTGAATAAACTCATCAGTTTCTTGTGTCTTAAATGCAAGTCATGTGACAGAAATTTCCTAACATTACAACAAAATTGTTACTACAAAATTAGAAGTCTTATGTTTCTTTTTGATATAGAGAATGTGTTTTTCCTGTGTTTTATGACACTGTTTACATGGACAAGAAACAATACCAGATTTTGTTATCACTTCACAATCAAAACACTGAAACAACAAAACAGGTGCAAGCTAACATGCTAAGCACTTACAGTGTTAGACAGTCTTTTAGCTGCAAATGACTACACGAGTAATTCTTGGATGCTGATTATCATTAGTATGATGTTATAGACATGATAATTGCTAATAGGGCTAACACCGAATCTGCTTTTTGTTTCTGCAGGTTTAAGGTGCGTCGAATGAAAGCGAACGCCCGGGAGAGGAACCGTATGCATGGGTTGAACGATGCTCTGGAGAGTCTGCGGAAAGTCGTCCCATGTTACTCCAAAACCCAGAAACTGTCAAAGATCGAAACGCTCCGCCTTGCAAAGAATTACATCTGGGCTCTGAGCGAGATCCTACGCTCCGGCAAGGCACCCGACCTCATGAGCTTCGTCCAGGCGCTCTGCAAAGGTCAGTGTCACCTTACAGCAACAGACTGGACTGGGTTTAACAAGAGCCTGAGTCAGTCTGGAGCCTGTTGTGTGGTCATATAAAATATCAGTGTTCATCATATAAATCACATGAATTAGGATGGTCAAGTGTTTTTTCAAACATGTCTATAAGGGAATGAAATGTAGGTGATGACAGAGCCGAGTGTGGGAGGTTTATATGAGCCATCCTGCTTCAGCTCATTAAACTACAGTTTGACAGTTAAACATACAACATGTGAACTCAGCTGAGGAGATCCTGTTGTCAGGGTTAGTGTCAGGGTTAGTGATGGGAGTGATACTGTTGCCCTTTACTGATGCTGCTGACAGGTGTTAAGTTTTGAGTCTGCATGCTATGACATTCATGGGCTATTGATCAGGTTTTGGAAAACAGTCGAAATGTACAGATATTTTTTTTAAATCACTTTAGCCTGCAATGGAAGGATTCAATTTTTCCAACTGGGAAAATTCGCAAGGGTCAGAAATTAGAAAGTGCTAACTGTTAAATCCTGAGAAAATAACGGGTGAGTCGTCTCTACATGGAGTTAAGGTGTCACTCTTGGTGATGTTTGAGGTGTCCACATAGGTATTTGATTGCCACCTGCCAGCAATCTTACTAACTTAATATAAATATAAAAGTTTTATTTGTTCAAGTTAATTCAACTTAAAGTTTCTAAAGAAACATGATCAGCATATGAGCAGACCTCCCAGCATGCACTGTTAAAAATCTCTCAGAGCCTTCTTTTCATATTGTAAAGAAAATACATGATTAAAACTTGCTGTGTACCTCTAACACACTTTAAGATATGCCATTGTTTCATGTTTTCACAATAATAAAAGCACAACACACAAGCACCATGATGAAGGTTACAATTAAATTAGTTAATCTAAAGCTCATAAATTATAGCATCATTTCTCATTGAATTATAAATGCTCATAAATCCTCGTAAGTTTATAGAACATATTTTGGCATGTACAACCAAAATAATATCAAGTTTATTTGACTAGAAAAGGGTTTTATTTTAATAATTGCAAAATTACACCAACTTGTCTTTTCAAATTCAGTCAGCTTCAAACTGTAAGGCAGCCCACAAACTAAATTTTAAAGTCAAAACATTTTTGCAGTATGTTCATATTTATTAATGAGTATTAACAGGTATTTACATTTACTGACAAGCATTGACATGAACCAGCAGGTACTGACGTTACATTAATTAAAAGATAGTTGTAGTTAGTGACAATATGTACTGATCAGTACTGATTGGTTACTGTTTCTATGTTCATAGGTTTGTCTCAGCCAACCACTAACCTGGTGGCGGGCTGCCTGCAGCTGAATCCTCGGACATTCCTGCCAGAGCAGACGCCTGACCTGCCGACTCACCTTCCCCCTGCTGGCTCTGTCGCCTATCCCGGACACTTCTCCTACCAGAGCCCCGGGCTGACGGCCGGCCTGCCCAGCCCGCCCTACGGCACCATGGAGCCCTCCCACATCTTCCACCAGGTCAAAGGTCAGCCCTACGGCCCGCTGGAGCCCTTCTTTGATGGCGTCCTGGTTTCAGACGGCCCAGCGTTTGACCCGCCCCTTAGCCCTCCACTCAGCATCAACGGGAACTTCTCATCCTTCAAGCATGAGACCGTCGCAGCCACCGATTACGACAAGAGTTTCTCCTTTAGTGTGCACTACGGGGGAGGAGGACCTGGGGGACATGCCGCCATCTATGGCGGTGGGGGTTCCAACCCACGGTGCGGTGAGCTGCAGGTGGACGGGCTGATGGGCTTTGAAGGACACTCACACCATGAGCGGCTGATGAATGCCCAGCTGAATGCCATCTTCCACGACTCCTGAGGAAGAGGAGGATGAAGGACTGAGAGGCTGATGAAGACAGACAGACACGCAAAGAGACATCATTTGGAGAGACAGACAGTTCTGTGTTGTCCTATCATTTTATAGCTGTCTTTCTTTCCATCTTTCTTTCTTTCTGTCTGCGTCAGGCTCTGCAACTCAGTGATGTCGATGATGATGTCACGTTGATGATTTTACCTTCTTTGTAGCGCTTCATCCTGCAGGAGACGCTCTCTGAATGTCTCGTTATTATCCATATTATCACTTAAAAATAATCAATAAGCAATAATCTGGAGGAAACTATGCAATTTTGTTAAATCCTGAGCATTGCTCAGCAGATAATTCCAAATGTTGAAAGAATAAAGATTTCTCTATTTTTGGGTCAGTGTGTAAGGTGTTGTTGAGCCAGCATTGGGCCAGTGTTGAGCCGGCATTGGGCCGAAAGTGTTCATGTTGTTCATGTGGTTTTTACTTTTTGCTTTTTATAACGTTCCTGTAGCATTCTGTTAACATTTCATGTGACTCTTGTTCATATTTTATAAGATAGATGTTTATAAAGGCCTTTCATTAAAAGGAATTCAATGTGATTCTGAGAGACTCTGTTCATCATCAACAACACAACAACAACAAAGCACCTCTGTTTAGTCAGGTTCACTGTATGCAGAAATAAGGGTTCTTCCTGCAGGGCTGAGGCTCTATCTAGAACTGTTTGTTTGTGAAGAACCCGTTTTTGAAGACAGAGTTCCTCAAGTGTTCTTTGTAAGACCATTTGAAATTTTTAACTGGAAGGCCCCCTGAAGTTGGATTTCCAGCTCGGAAAGTTAGAAGAACCTCACTAACCCCAACTACAGAAGCCAATATGGTTGGTTCATCAACAGTGAAAGCTGTTTAACTGAAATAATTAAATCATCAGTCAAAAACACAGTTCTGTCTGTGGACATGTTGCTACGGTGTTAGGATGGGCAAAATACTGCAGAATATTTTGCTTTCAAGAACAAAAAAGTTGAGTACTTTTTGTACTGAAAGGTGGTCAATTCAGGTTTGACGTCATTCCCAGATCCAATTTACAACCTCACAGGTAAATGGAACGCTCCATAAGGGCTCCATGAGGAACGCTTTCCATCCAAAAAAATTCTGTTTGGAAAAAAGAGTTTTTAAAGGATTGTTGAGATCCTTGATTTCGTCAATAGTTTGTTAAGGGCTTTTCGTACCATAATATACAAGTGATCTCAGAACCCCACGTGGGTTCTAGATAAAACTCATGGACTATAAATGGGTTCCCCCCTGGGTTCTCGATGAAACCCATGGAATAAGTCACCAGTGTCACACAAAACCTTTTACCTCATTAAGTATTCATATTTAGAGCAGCTCAATGCTGCTGAAGACACTGTATGAATTATGTTTGATTTTAATGCCAAATTAGTGGCGCCTAATAACCAGGCTGATTTTCTGCCAGATCAGCAATCAGTCATTTGATGATCAGCTTAAGGGGCGTCACAGCACCTGATTAATTTCCGAGATGATCAACAGCTGGCTATGGAACAATTTGATGGATTTCTGGTATAAAAATTAAACAATTAATGGATTTGTCCATTGGAAGAAAATATATTTGGCTGGCACTAAACAGACATTAAACAACATGTTCATATGCTTACAACTGCTGTTTGTAAATCCTCATATACTGATTAAAATGCTAAATAGGGTTATTAAAGTAAACACACATTTCTTTAGAGACAAACCCAAAGTGTTTTACATAAAAATGTGTGCCAACACTTTGGGTTGGTGGCTCAGATCAACGTGAGAATGAGACAATCCCAAAATATCTCTCCAAAATCGTTTACTCCACATTTAATCTGCACTTTAAAAATGATTAGTCATCTAAGTTTTTTTTTTTTTTTTTCAAAAATTAAAGTGCTCATATTTCATTGGTTCCAGTCTTTCAAATCTTAATATTTGTTAGTCTTCTTAGGCTGGACAAAACAAGGAATATGAAGACATTATCTTGGGTTCTGGGAAACTCTTTTGTAGACTAAACAATCAATCCATAAAATAATCAGTAGATTAAATGACAATTTAAGATAGCTGCAGCAACCCTTTTCTATAATTTTTCGTCAGCTGTCATGTAGTTTGAGCAGGTTAATGATTAATTTGATCTATTTCCACATGGCTATTTCTATCAAAGGATCCATCATAAACTGTGGTGAACTTATTTTATATTACTGGAGAAGTATCTGGTTTAAGATGATACACCAACCAGCTCAGAAACATGCAGAAATCCTTGAAATATTCACGCCATCAGCTAAAACAAGACTGAATGTTGACAGTATTATTTAAAGTTGATTTTAGGCTCCAAGTATGATGAACACATGAGGAGAAAACACATATCTCCTTACAGAGAAAACCCTGTTAACACGTTAATAACATTATCGCACCGGCTGAAGGACAAAACCAGGATTACTGTGTGTGTGTGTGTGTGTGTGTGTGTGTGTGTGTGTGTGTGTGTGTGTGTGTGTGTGTGTGTGTGTGTGAAGGGCACAGATGTTCGTTCTGCAGGCAAGATTTTAATTTATGAAAATGATCTTGTTTATGCATGAGAGCCCCCCTCCAATTCACACTGCTGTCCTGCTGTGTGTGTGTGTGCGTGCGTGCGTGTGTGAGCAAGTGTGTAAGTCAACAGGGACAATATGGTGGCCATATCCCACCATTTAACTTCCCTGTTAAAGTGGAATAATAATGAGAGAAAGTCAGACTGCGATTCATCCCGTTCAAACAGAACAGAAATTATTTCCAATATATTTTAGGTGTCACACTTACTATGGGAGATAGCTGGAAATAAAGTATCAAGTTATTAAGAAATGCTGCTTTAAATTTAATGACAAAACAGTGTACAGATACATATATGAACAAAATTAAAATTGCTTGGAAAAGCTGAGCTGTTCACAGTGAAATCTATCTTTTATTTTCATTGGAAGAAAATGATTTATATAAATATCATGTGGACATGTCAGTGACAATACCACAGTGGTAGTAGCAGAAGCAGCAGTATTAGCAGTATTAATAGTTGTATTAGCAGCAGTCTTTGTGAAAGAGGTTTTGTGTTTCAGTCTGTTGGCTGATCATAACACTGATTAATGCAGCTTAAACTCAGCCATCTGTCATCAACACACACACACACACACACACACAAACACACAAACACTGAGTGTGTTTCTGTTGTAGCTTGTCATATTAAGTTTATACCACAGCGAGGGAACATCCTGCTTTCTGATTGGTTGGCAGGTGTCTATAAAAATCATATATTCGAGGACAACTACTACACTACAGATAACCATAGCAACAGTAGTGATGCTTCAGGCTCCGTTAGCAGTTGTGACTGGTGAAACTAACCTGTCAACTTGGTTAAACTGTCTACAAACATAGGAGAATATAAAAACAGCCTCACTTTGTTCATCTGTTTAATGGGCAAGACAGAGTAAACGACAATGACCTCACCTCCACTGACTGTGTAATTTCATTATAGCAAAAAAACGACATTATGGCACCATCACATAGTCACAAGTGCTTGAACTATATCTTAATAAAAAAAGTTCATCCACCTGCCTATTACTTTTGCACAGTCTGCGGTCTGCACTTTATAGTACCTAACAGGCAACCAACAAATAGGCAGTGTTGGTAGGTGTATTTTTAAACTTTCTGCAAAGGCTAGCTCCCCGTTGTTTCCAGTAATTATGCTAAACTAAGTTAATCACCCTCTAGCTCTATATTTAGCTCCATTTGAGACTGTAGGGGATGCTTACCATTAAAAAAACACACAGGCAGAGGTGTGGAGTTGAGTCACATGGCTTTGACTCAACTCAGACTCAAGTCATAAATCTTGTGACTTCAGACTCGACTTGACAGAATCAAAAAAGACTTGCAGCTTGACTTGGATTTTAACACTGATGACTTTTGACTTCCCTTGGACTTGAGCCTTTTGACTTCAAAATACCTGATACCTTACACCAAACCCAAAGATTAAAAAGAGTTATTTTAAAAAAGCAGTTTTGCGTTTGTATGTACGGTATCTCTTCAGTTTAGGAAATCCCATGATCTCTAGAAAACATTAAGTCCAGTTGGCTCAAAAGGGACTAGAAATGACCTCTACACACTTACTGTAATAATGATAATACAAGTCAACAAAGTCCCAGTATGTCAAAAAAACTGTTGAAGTATAAGACTGTGAAGATATGTAATTAGAAAGACTCGCACACCCAGTGGCTGTGTAAATAACACAATAACTTTCTCCCTCCAAAAGTTAATTTTAGTTGCTGAAGTACCAAAACAACAGTTCTTGGTTGTTCTTTTTCTTCACAGCTAATAAAAGGACCAGGGGTTGTTGGATAAAATGCTTTAGGTAAGATAACGTAAGAAGGGACAGCGATGTTGTTATTGATGACATATATTGTGTGTTTTTTATGTTTTGTATGAATACATGCAAAATATGATATATTATTATAGATAAATTAAAATACTGATAGATAAATTTAAAGTGCAATAATTTCCAGTGAAAGAAAGTGGAGTGAGAGCAAAGTAGCATAATATGAAAAAACATTCATTTGAAGTACAGGAAGATTAAAACTGTACATTAGTATAGACAGTATTGAGTAAATACACTGAGTTATTCCGCATAACTGCATATACCAGGACATAATCAATCAGAAGTGTCTTAATCGATCATAAACTGATAGACTGAGGATGCAGCAAACTGCTTGACGTATACTCACTGTGTGCGCACTCCCGCTTGAAAGAAAGACATACACGAGAGCGCGCACGGCCGTCGATGAGACACCGGTGGAGCTGCCACGTGCCCGAGCTGCGAGTCCGGTAAAGCTGCTGCCTGTCTCCATAGCGACGAGACCCCGGAAATACACCGTAACCTGCCGTTGTTGATCAGCTTACTACATGTTTATCTGCTGCTTTGTTGTTTATCAAAGAGGAACAAACTCCTAACCGTTTGTTGTTTGTTTGTTTGTTTATTTGTTTTTTCGTGGGTTGGGTCAGTAAAAATGTCGGAGCCCGAGGAAGAGCTGCAGGAAGAGCAGAGAGACAGCACGAAGAAGAAGAAGAAGCAAGGAAAACGAAGCGGAAAGAAGAAGAAGGAGAAGAAGAAGCGGGAGGAAGAAGAAGAAGAGGAGCACCAGGTCGAGGAGGAAGAGGAGCAGAGGTGAGTGACTGTTCTGAGGTTCCACTTCCTTCAGCTGATGAATCACGGTTAAGAACAGAGTTTACACTGTGAAACAAGATCCTTAAATCCTTCATTTCAAAGTATCAAAGGATGAATTCTAAAGTAAAAACCCTGCAGTCAAAAGTTTACCAAAATAAAAGGAACATAATAACAGAATGGAATGGAGCCTGTAGAGGTAGGCTATTAAATGATGGCTGCATCAACATCTGCTATGATAATACCCAACATGCATTTCATTGCTTCTAGACCACATGCTCCTTGGGTTCAAAATTATTGTCTACAACTCTTCAAGTTTTCATCCAAATGTAATGTGACTCATCATTTCAGTTCAAGTCAGCAAAAGACAATGCACATTACTGTGCATTTCAGTAAACTACTACCGTATTAATATTAAAAGTTTGATGCGTCAAGACAAACACCTGGTGGAGGTCAGTCTGCAGTGGTGCTGTAGTTAAAACATTACAAAATAAGGATGGATTTGGATGGATGTTTCCAAGGGTGAACTTTGGTGAACTGTGAACCTAAGCTCTATTTTTGATGTTTGATATACAGCGGAAGGTTTCCTGCAGTGTGTTATTGTGGAGGCATCCTGCCTTGCCAGAGGTAAAGAGCACCTCCACTAATGCCTGAACAAATGTATACATTTTTATGAATGATATTAAGTGTCATAATATATTAAGGAAAAGTGAACAGACATACTATTTCACACAGCAGTATTCTAACAGCACTGCAAAACTTATCATATTCCCATTAGCCACAGCTGTCCTGTTGATGAGTCTGAAATAACATACAGTGCACTACATACCCAAAATGTGTATTGTTCAAAATACTTTTGTGTAAATAAGCAGTAGTATGTGTCTTTTTGAACGCACTGTTCAGTACATACCACATAGTCTGACTCACGGATACCAATTTGCTATCTGTGTTTTCAAAGTCCCAGGGAAAGATAAGAACAACCTCTGAGCTGCAACCTACATGCTGAAAATTAGCGCCTGTGACGCTAATGGTATGGAAGTAAATAAGCTAACAAATGTTATCAGTGATGTAGTTATTTTAATGCCAGAGCTTGCCTCCTGATGTACAAAAGTTCCACCCAAACGAGTTGCCCCTCAATACTATTTTGCAGCAGTACCATCACTGCATAGTGGGCTCAGCACCACCCAAGATGTTTGTGATAGGTTTAAAAAAGTGCAAACAAGGTAGGGCTTTTTTCCCCTATAGCACAATGTGTGTATGTGGAGCCAGACATTTCGCCAGCGCCGAGAGCTATAAAGAGAGGGAGGTCTGGCTATGTGAGTATACGTACCATGTGACTTCCTGACGGCCTCCTTGTTAGCTGGAGGTGTGTTATCATGGTAACCCATGGTCATAGTAACCCGTGGCACCAATGAGCTGATTTAAAAATATGCGTAGCAAAGTGAAACCTTATTTACATTTAAATCAAAGCATTTTAGATTTTTCACTGGAACTGTCACTGTCTGCCTTTGTCCATTATGCTGTTGTTGTCGTCACTGCTGCACTGCATTGTGGGATATATACACAGAGGTGGCAATCTCTAAGCACCTCACTATTCAAATCAATTATGATTCAGACAGCTATAATGAGGTTATAAAACAATTATCAATGCATTTTGAAGCATCAAACTGTATGACTTCTGTACATTATTTATTTATTCTCACTGTGTGACTACTTGCTACTTCCATATGGTAGCTTTTAAGCCAGGGAGTGCCTGTTGGATTGTATCCATCTGCAGTTGCTCGCACGTAGCCATCGTCACGAAAACTCAAGACATAGCCTAGTTTAGAACATAAACTTAATGCACATTTTTACATTCATACTATGGATTCGGATTAAAAGATCTCACGTACTTAATAGCAAGTTGGTATGGTGTTCAGGTAATTAATTTGTTTGCTTCAAATTCACTGATAAGAATGTAATCAGCAAACATAATCCAAGAAATCAGACCATTTAACCTCTGAAACATTTTCAGAGATCAGCAGTAGCATCAGTATGACCCAGTGATTAAATTATTTGACAGTTCATTGATAAATATATGTAAATGAGAAAATATTTCATCCATATCAGTTTCAGACCTCTAATTGGTTGAACAAACTCTTTTTGTGTGTGTTAGTGAGTGTGTTGTGCTGCGTGGGATCTTCAAACTGGGG
>NC_139324.1:19810000-19877500 GCF_056507025.1 Lutjanus erythropterus
AGCTGTATCGATACAGTAACGCAGATAGCGTACCCACAGTAGCGTGACACCCGGCCTAATTTGCAGTTAGTATACAAGAAATAAAAGTACTAGCTGTGTAATCCAAACACTTCCAGTAACTCCAGAGCCTTATAAAGTCCAAAAGTCAAGAATTATAGAAAAAAGATAAAGTCAATCATTTCCAAAATTCTCAACATGTTTTTTATCTATTCTTTAATGACTTTTATATAACACATAACATGGAGCTAAACTGTTTTGAGTGGACCTTTTAAAGTGAAAAAAAACATTGACGTTGAACCCTGCCGTACTGGACTATGACAGTATCTACTGTGATATTTCATGGTTAATTATTTTGTTTTATTCTTTTTATTTTAGTTTATTAAAGGGCTGTTACTGACTGCTGCATTTGTTTGCAATTGTTAATACATAATTCAAGCATTCATTGCCATTTTTACTTCAAGTACTTTAATCCAATTTATATGAACAAAAACACATACAGTTTATAATTTAATACAATAAAAGTTTCTTTATTTTTAAATTTCACAATAAATATTGTATTGTGGACTTTTTATCGTGGTTGTTAGAACATATTAAACAAACTTAAGACAACAACCTTGAATTACCATTCTCAATTAAACTGCACAAAAACCAAAACTACTTCTGCAGTAATGTTATACTTTAAATTTGGAGCTGGAATTGTTTCATGAGCATCTGCAGTGTTCTTCAGCTGTGCCAATTTTGAAATTCATTGAGGGATCTGGAGATTTTTTTTTATTTAGGTAGTTTTAGGTATTAAATTTCCCCTTCATAGTTTCACTACACTCCAAAAAAAACCATATTTAGTATTAGTGTGGAATTGGGGCACTGTGCTTTCACTTTTTCTGGGTTGAGAATTCCTCCAGGCAGTGAAGTATCTCTGGTGGGTTTTGGATAGGAATAACTGTAAAGGCAAGATAACTGATCAATTTATAATCAATTTACAATATCAGAGCAGTAGAGCAGTTTACATGATCAATCGTTGTTAGTGACACTGAGGGAGTGTTACAGTGTTGCATCCTCTGCGTCTGTTTGTGTGTGTGTGTGTGTGTGTGTGTGTGTGTGTGTGTGTGTGTGTGCAAATTATGATCCATAACTCCCCACAGTGAGCCACATGGCCTGGTCACCATGGGACTGGACTGCTGCTGTGTATGGATGTGTGTGTGTGTTTGTGTGTTGTGGAGCCGTATACATTTAATGTGTTATTTTTTATACTGTTTAGTTTAGAATTTGAATAAGATGGAGCCTCCAGAAAGTGAATCGAAGGCTCTCACACTTCACACACATATTAATACTAACATAACATATATATTTAATTTTCTGTGTGTGTGTGTGTGTGTGTGTGTGTGTGTTTGTGTGTGTGTGTGTGTATTTGTGTGTGTGCTGGCACAGTTGGTTGGTGAGGGCATGATGGGAAACTCATCTCCATCTGGAACCAACCAACATGCTACCTGTGACGGGCAGTACACTGTGTGTGTGTTTGTGTGTGTGTCCCTGCGCGCACAGTAACCCTGTAGGTTCTGTCAGCTCAGATCAGAGTCATCTTTATTGGGGTGGATAGAAGATCTGTCTCTCTCTGTTTCAATTTCATTTTTTTTATTTCCACTTCGTTGAGACGGCATTTGAAGAAAACAATAGAAAAATTAAAGCTGCAAGCAGCGATGAACGGGCCCTCGCACCCCCGCGCCTCTCGGGGGGCCGGCCACCGCTGCTGAACACCTAAGACTCCTTCATGTTGAAGACAGGTGTCATGACATGGTTATGGCAGTGTAATGAGAGTCTTATACAGACCCCTTCAAATAAGTCTTACCCAACTTTTAAAAGCGACCAAATGCTTATTGTCTAATTATTTTGCCCCCAAATGGCCAAATATCTCTTCATGTAGCTGTGAAATATATTTTGATGGGAATAGATCTGTAAATTATTTTGTTTGGTGAACAGTAACACATCATCATTTTCACTCCTCCAAAAGCTTTATTACTCCACTTCATAGGCATGTGGAGACAAGATGAAAACAAGACACATTTTGGGTAGAAATAACAGAGATAACTGGAGTTTGAGGTGGGTTGTGAGATTAACCAGAATCTAACCTGTTTTGCAGATGTGTTTGATTCTGAAAACACACATCTGTAAATATTCACAAAATGAATACAAAGAGCAGAGAATGAAGCAACAACACCAGACAGATCGCTGCCTCACAATCTGTGACCCTGACATATGGACGCTGGCCTCTGCGGGTGGAAGTGGGGAGGGTGGATTTGGATGTTTTGTATTTGATAACAGCAGGAGGGTATTTCACAGAGAGGTGGGGTTAATCAGCTATCATCATATATAAAACAATTTTCTGATGGATCTGTCCTCTCTGAGTAATTCAGAGCTGTTAACTTTATATTTTAATACTGTTGGGTTTTTAATTTTTTTCTGCTGATATTTCTGTTGATGGATGAATAATAAAAACGAATGGATTTAAATTTTTATGTTACTTAAAGTTGATTAATGTACATTATTTCATGAAGGAGTTTGTTTTTTATGTACCGATGTTTGTTCACTTGCTGTGACATGCGTCTGTCCCTTCAGCTTCTTTCCCTTCTGAAGCTTGTTGATCTTAATGACAAAATACATTTTTTATGTGAAATACACAAAGAAGGGCTGCAGCTAACAGTTTTCATTATTGTGTAGTCTGACAACTGTTTTCTCATTTTAATTATTTGATTGACAAAATGTTATAAAATAGTGAAAATGTCCATAAGTTCCCAGAACATATGACCAAGCTGACATCTTCTCACTTTGTCTGTAGATGTTTGGTTTAACAGAAGAGAAGAACAGAAAAGTTGCAAATTCTCAGATATCAGAAGCTGGAACCAGCAAATAGTTTTATTCTTATAAATATCTTTACAATTATTCAGCGATAGAGAGCTGAAGTGAGACTGGATATTCTGGGTTCTTTTCTAGTTTTCATAAACTATGCTAATTTGCTTATATGTGAATATGCTTTTCTTAACAGTATGTTGTGTGGCTAGCTTTATATGTTTTGAGAAGGATAGCAATTTCATGCAAACATCCTGAGGTGGTGGAGCAGCCACAGGGACGTCTTAGGGACAATGAAGGAGGAATAGAATATTTGAACTTTTATCACAATTAGTGTTAGCCATTTTTATTGATTGTAATTCATAGTAATCCTAATTTGATCATTGATGGCTATGAAGACTTTATCATCCCCAAACATAAAAGCAAAAAATGACTCATACATGTGTGAGTCATGAGGCTAGCTTTGTCACAGCGGGACAGACAGGACTGAACACTGTATAGGACTTTAGATTACAGAGATTACAACTACACAGTCAAAAAACTGCAGCAGAGGTTTTCCTTAATTCCTTGAAATTTGTCCAAATCAGTAATGTGAGCACTGAGTTACAGAAGCTAGTGGAACGGAGGCTAGCCTGGATGTGGCTCTCTATTTAAAAAGTTGCTAATTGGTTATTATTATTATTCTTATGATGATGATGATGATTATTATTATTATTATTATTATTATTATTAGTAGTAGTAGTAGTAGTAGTAGTAGTAGTAGTAGTAGTAGTATTATCATTATTATTATTATTATTATTAGAATTATTATTCTATCGTGGACTTGCTGATTAATTGATCAGTTGTTTGGCAACAGGCTGACTCTGCTCACTCAGCTGGGTCAATGACAAACGTGGTATGACAGAAATTAAATCTGCGTGTGTGTGTGTGTGTGTGTGTGTGTGTGTGTGTGTGTGTGTTATGTAACTCTGAATGTACTGTCTGAGCTCTGCTGACAATATCCTCAGAGGATTGGATGATTAATCTGACATGGACCAATCAGATTTCAGAATTCCTCCCTGATTACACTGACTAATTGACAGGTGCTGCTGTACATCCTGCTGATCAATGGATTAGTCATTAATACAGTTAATGATATTATGTAATGTGAGTGCACATGAACCAGTAGCAGTTTGATACACTCATACTTTACAGAACATCTCCTCCTTGCATCATAAGTATACAGATAATGTTAGTCACAAAAGTGAAAACTGTTGACAGGTTTTTATTATTAGTACAGTATGTCGGTTGGCCCAGCACCTCTGTAGATACTAAAATATTTCAACAACTCATAATGGTCGTGAAATTTTGTAGTCTACAGACATTCATGGTCCACAGAGGATTAATCCCAATGTTTTAGGTGAACTCCTGATTTATCCTGTAGCTCCACCACGTGTGGTTCAGAGTGACTTTTTTTTCACAACTATTGATTGGATTGCCATGAAATTTAAACTTTTTTTGACATTCATGGTCCTGTGATGGCTTAATGTAATAGCTTTGGTGATCATCTGTCTTTTCTGTCTGTTTCATCAGGTGAAATTTTGAATTTGTCTCATACTTTATGATCAAATACCTGCAAAACTTAAGACATTCTCATCAGTTAGTAAATGTTAGCTGACAATTATGAGCATGGTAAACATTATATCTGCTAAACATCAGTGTCTTAGTTTTGTCACTGTGAGCATGTGACTCAACCATTTAACTCAAAGCAACACTGTAGACTCTGTAGAGTCTTGTTTCTGCCACTGTAACAATGTCCATCCCTTGATTTTCACAGAAGAATTCAGATCCTCTTTCAGGAGTTGTGTGTTAACTCTTTCTCTCTGTGTGCAGGCGAGGTGTGTGTGCTGCAGCCAGGTGTGGTGCTGCTGCAAGATGTGTATGCGGTAAAGGTGAAGCGGCGGCGAGCGATTGGCCAGCAGTCTGGGGGAGCTGTGCTCGGCGTGGCTCTGTTCTGCTGCAGGAGGAGAGGGAAGAAGCTGGAGGAGGACACGCTGCACCTCCACAACGCCTCTGCTGAACACACAAACACCTGGTACAACACCTTGAAGGAGCTCCTCACAGGTAACATGCACATTCAGATGGTCATACAGTATGAAGAGTGAGCACAAACAATTGTGGGGGGTTTTTTTTATGTATTTTTGAACTTGTCAATTTCAGCAGGTGAGTGTCGTTATTTTCAGTTGGCTATTGAGAACACCTTTTTTACCCCAGGATAGTCTACAGCAGTTTACCAGAACATTAATTCAATACAAAATATAATGGAAGGAGGATTTACATTTTCTTAGTGTGCAGAGACGTTGAGAATTGTCCACACTTTAATTACTACTCGACCATTTTTTCTGACAAACGATGTTGGTGTTGAAGGGTGGTTGTAGCATATGTGGTAGAGTTATTACCTTATTAATCAGTGGTAGTTTGATTCCTGTCTCTTCCTGTGAAAAAAACAAGACACTGAACCCCCCAGAATATCTTACTGTAATAAATCATAAAATGACTATGAGATCTAATCAGAGATTAATGAAACATGCAAAGTTGAAATACTCGCTTCTCTTCCAAAAACTCTATAGCAGCAGTGCCCACCTTTAAAATTTCCATTGGGGCCCATAACTCGTGTTATTGTTTGTCCATTTCACATTGATTAGGGTTCAAATTAAGGCTGAATGTTTGTCGAATGAGTTAGTGTCTGTTTATGAGTCATCAGAATTCCTTAATAATCTTTTAGAGGGAGATGTTTACAATGGTTTAACTGAGCAATATGTTCATGGACTCGCGCAGGCAGTCCCTGAATGCCAACTCCAGAGTGAATTTTCAGAGAAGTGAGCTTCTGTTTTCAGGATAATGGGCTTAACTTTACGTTGACAGACAACTGACAGTCATAAACACCTAATCAACTTACAGTGAAGGACTTGTTGTCATTTGTTAATGTCAGATTACAATGTTGTACTCGTCTTGCCCTCTGCGATGTTCCTGCAGCCTGCCTGAATTTCCTTGTCTTGGGAGGAGGGGTCTGGGGGAAACAACTTGCTTCAACCACTGATTGTATATTAACTAGGATCTCAACCTATTTAACATATCGTATGGTTCAGACTCGCTATTTGGACTGCAGTACTCATTTTTGAACATGCAGTTGTTATATATTACTCCTTTAAATCACAGATACCTTACTTGGGACCTTAACCCATCGCTCCACATGGAGTATCTGTCAAAACTATCTGGCTGATGGCGAGATTAACAGTTTCGCTATGTTACATAAGAGCTGAGATACACTGGAAACATGACTCATTACTTCTACTGAATGAACGTCATACTGTAAGATGATTATGCTCACAAACACACACACACCACACACACTCTGGAGTAATACTGTTATTATTAGCAGTAACTGTCATTGTATGCATGCACGTGTTCATCAGGTGGATGGATGGATGAATTTAAGTGTTATGGTAGGTAAATACATGGTCCAATGATCTGATATGAAAATAATACAAATACATTTGTGTGTAATTCAACTAAGATTTAATGTACAATCATAGCAGATTTTATATAATTTGTGATTGTGCATGAATTAAATTGTTTACATTTTGAATGGCAGTAGTTAAATAAAATGAGTAGCAGTTTTTTGGGCAGAACCAAAGCCCTGAAAGGAAAAAAAGCTCCATAGATTATAATTTCATTGTGTTCTATCAACTTGTTCATCGCTCAGTTTAATGAAGTGAGTTACAGTTACATCAGGCAGTAGAACTAATCTGCTAATCCACCGGAACAAAATGACAGATTACACACACACACACACACACACACACACACAGTCGCACATGCATTCAGCACTAGTCAGTAACATGCTGTCAGCAGTTGAATCATGTTGTCTGCAAGAGAGATTAGGTAAAATACTGTCTAGGACTTCTCAAAGTCCGGCTCAAGGTCCACACCCGGACAGAACAGCAAGTCAATCCAGACCAAGCACATACTCGTGTTATGCTCCATGATATTGTAAAAAAGTTATATTGTGATTGTTTAGTCTGAAATTGCAATTGCGACATGATTAGTGGAAATTTTTACATCAAACGTTCATTTTCACTGAAAAAAAATATTAAACTCATTATTATAATAATGCGATTAATTGTGCAGCCCTACCTGAAAATTATGCTGATGTACACTACACTCAAATATGGCCGCAGTAAGTGATTGTTGAACATGTGATTCCAAAACTATTGACATTAATGTGCTGCTATAACAGCCCTTACTCTTCTGGGTTCAGATAGAAAGTAGAACTAGTCAGTATTTTATATTGATTAAATGTCTTTGTGTTATGCGAAAGGGGTCACTTGTAATAACAAACCCAGAGAGAATTATTGTCCAACTCTGCTATTCCCCTCAGCTCTTCTTTCAGCTACCTCTTTCTGCCTTTTGGCCTGCAATTTTACAGTTTGTTTCACTTTCAACAACTCTCCTCAGTCATTTCCAGCTACAACAGAGAGCTGTTTTCAGCAAAATAGTTTTGATAAACCCACTGCACAAAACCTGCAAACAAAGTAAGTGTCATTCAGTAACAAACGGGCCATATTTTCTTTTTAAAGAGACTGAATATTGGACTTAAATTCATCAGGTGGATACAACCATGACTCCAAATGAATGCTGATGTTGTATGCTGGAAAAACCACATTTTCTACCAACAACTTTATAAGCTGACAGTATATCAGTCTTGTGTTAACAGCCTTTTATAAAAATGTGATTTTTTTCCCCTTCCTAAACTTTCTAAACATCTCCCTTCACATTGTCTGACCCTAAAGTGTTGTTTCCTGTAAAAATAAAATAAAATTGCATGAATTGAGGCAACCTCTACCTCAGCATCAACCCCACCTCCCTGACAGGACCTGTTTAATAAAGTCCTGGATGTTGCTGCAGACTGAAGTTCCCAGACGCTGGTTTCCCAGGTGCATTGTAGTGGGCGGTGCCTGGCTGACACTTAACACACAATAGAAATGTTGGAGTGCTGTGTGTATGGATTTATCTCACACACACGTTTTACACTTCAGATTTTTTGTGTTCGTCCAACGACGTCGACTCCAACAGAGATGTTACAAGCTATCCATAAATGATGAGGTTAAAGGTCTCACACACATGCTACCATCGTCCTGTCACCATGGCATCGGTCTGACACGTTATCGCTGGTCACCTGTCTGTCTCTCCGTCTGTCTGTCCATCAAACAAGATTACCCATGAGGCCCTGCAGCAAAGTCACAACTTCTTTAAGTGTTTGTCTTTGGCCTCACACTCGCATATGTGAATGGCTCACAGGTCGCGTGTCAGCTCGCGTGGTCACACCGCACATCAAACTGTGACGGCTTTTGTGACTTTACACACCGCGACAGAGGAGACTGTGTGTGTGTGTATGTGTCAGTGGAAGGTAAACACAGTCGGTTGCTCTGCTGCTGTGCGGACATTAAGCCTATTTTCCAGCCAGAGGTCAGTGTGAAAAGCGTATTGTTGTGTGAATCGTGGTGTTACGGAGCCACTGCAGACACCACAGCCACTTCTTAACCTTCGGGTCCGAACATTCAGCTGCACAATTGTGAGCACAGGGCAGACACTTTCTGTTTCCAGAGAGTTATTCTGTGCAGTTTGCTGTGTGAAGCAGCTGCAGAACGTTGTGCAGAGAGTGAATGGCAGTCAGAGTGACAAAAGGCGAGCAGTGATGCTGTATAGAGTGTGTTTCCATACACGCAGTCAGACGGCGGGATGGATTGACTGCAGTTGTTTAACAGCACAACAGACTGACAGGCCGGCGGCGGCAGTCGAGCTCATGGAACAGCCGGACCGAGCTTGTCCGGGCCACTAGGGGCTGCCGCGACTCCTCCCAAATCAATTGTCTTGTCAATCCAATGTCAGTTTTCTGCTCTTGTACAGACCTGGGTTCACAGTGACAAAGTGAAATCAGTGAGAGGTGGCAGCGGTCGATTAGGTGGTACTGTAAGGTCAAAATGACACACCATCAACACCCTGCGGCCAGTAAGGATGGGGTTCAATATCAATTTATTGAATTCAAATCCAATATCATATTCATCGTCGGAATCCAAATCCTTTTAAATCTATTTTCAAATCTTATCAGGTTTGCCTGTCATCATTTGCACCTAACTAAAGGCTAAGAAAAAGACATGGCAATGCTGAAGGAGGAGTAGAAATATAATTTTTTGTGTAGGAGAACCTATGGGGTCACGAAACTAGTGAAAAATGCAAAAGGTCATATGTAGACCTTGTGGTTTGTCTGTTCTGGGCTACTGTAACATGGAGGTGCAACATGGCTGCCCCCAGAGAAGAAGATCTGCATTCATTGTAGATATAATCAGCTCATTCTGAGGTAACAAAAACTCAATAATTCATTGATTGAACAAAAACATGCTTGTGGATATTATATTTCTACCATATTCTGCCAATAAATTCCCCTTAGTATTACTCACTGGATCTTTTAATGTATATTTGATTATCAGACTAGCTGAAGATTGATTTTCTGTCCATCAACTAATCAATTAATTGACAAACGGTTTCAGCTATAATTGAGACTTTTCTCTCGTAAGAAAACAACTTTTTTCTCAAAACATTCTGACTTTATTCTCAAAATCTCAAATGCAAAACAGAGAGTTGTCACGGAGGAACGTAGAATGCAATTATAAACACCAACAATATTAGTTTAGCTGATGGTTTTACCACCGGAGACTCTCCTAACATGAGTCCAACACGACCTGGTGACAAAACGGTGACCATTTAGAACACTGAGCTGTATGATATTATTGCTCTCTTCTAGTTTGTCTCTTTTAACAGAAGAGACCGTTTTGTCTGAGGAGGGTGCCTCTATAAAGTGCTTTATAGCCCTGTGTGTGTGTGTGTGTGTGTGTGTGTGTGTGTGTGTGTGTGTGTGTGTGTGTGTGTGTGTGCGTGTGTGTGTGTGCAGCTCTGTGTTACATATTAACTGGTGTATCCGAGAAGTCAGTGAGTGTTTCCATAGTGACATGATGAGAGAAACCTGTCTACCTCTCTGTCTCACTTTTAAATTTAGGTTGATGGCTATATTAGTTTATCAGGAAACAGACTTTATTGTGCAACAGCACACATTCATACCTCACTCCCAGTTAATATACAGGAGGTCAAAACCTTGTGACTTACCTTGTATATCACACTGTTAGTAAAAGTGAGAGAAAGAGAGAGAGAGCTTTAAACATTCCCTTTTACCCTTGCTAGCTATGTGGCAACACTGGTTGGAAAGTCAATATGTCTACCACTTTGATGTAGGTCCAGATAGATTCACATGACAGTTTGTACATCAGAATCAGGTTTATTTCCATGTAGGTTTATGCATATGAGGAATTTGCCTTGGTGTTTAAGTGCCTAAGAATAAACATAGTAAGTAAAAAATAGAAAGAGAGATAAAACCCAGGTACAGCAAGTCAAGAAGCAAAAATAAAAAATACAAGGGAGGGGCATGACTCAAAAAGTTTGTGTTCAGGGTGTGAGAGGTTGGCTGCAATATTTCTCACTCGTCTCCTGGAGGGAAGGCAGATTGCAGCTGATCACCTTTTCGGCAGAGCGAATGATATGCTGCAGTCTGCCCTTGTTGGCAGTTGAAGCAGCATCCCAGATGGTGATGGAGGAGTTGAGAGTGGATGATGGCGGTATAGAAGTGCATCATCATTGTCTTTGGCAAGCTGAGCTTCTCTGGCTGCCCCAGGAAATACATTGTCCACTGCCTTCATTTGGTGATGGAGCTGATGTTCAGCTCCCACTAGAAGTCCTGGGTGATGATGGTGCCCAGGGAGTAAAAGGAATCTACACTGTTGACTAGGAAGTCACACAGAGTGATGAAGTCCACAGCCATATCCACTGTCTTCAGAACACTGAGCTACAAGTCCCACACAATGAGTTGTTGTCCATGAACTTTGAAGTGGAGGGACTTCCTGACAGCATCATCTACAGACCTGTTGTCTCTGTAGGTGAACATACATTCATGGTCCCCAGAGGATGAATCCGTCCACCTTTGATGATCTCCTGACCTCCTGACCTTTCCCCTAGTACCTCCAGTAGGTTAACGTTTATGGTTTAGGTTTACGTATTGACTGATATGGCTTGGCAACTGTTGAACTGCCATGAAAGTTGGAACTGGCGTTCATGTCTCCCACAGGGTGAATTTTCATGACTTTGGCAATCCCTTAATCATCAGATCAAAAACTAATGACATGTACATTGGTGTTTGCTGTTTTTATTCTTAATTCTAATTATCAAGTGCTAGCAGGCTAACATGCCAAATTAAAATGGTAAACATTATACCTGCCAAACATCAGTATGCTAGCTTTGTCACTGTAAACATGTTAGCATCCTGGCATTAGCATTTAGCTTAAGGTATCACTGTGCTTAAGTACCACCTTGCAGAGCTGCTAGTGTAGCTGTAGACTTGTTTCAGCCTGGAACCTTGCAGACCCAAATGAAGTTGTTTTGTTTGCTAGCACTTCTCTAGTAGTCTGTCTCACTGGATATAGACTGCCTGTGGGTATAAGCCTCCCATTGGCTGTGTATTTCAGGTGGCTTCCACCATCTGCAACCTACTGTCAAAATCCCAGTCACTACATGAAACAACAGAAACCTCCAAGCCACTGAAAAAGGCAAGTTACCACCTGGGTTGCCAATGCTATGAATGGACACAAGCTTGCAGCTGTTACCTTTTCCTTTGCAGAGACTTAACCACTTTGATGTTGCATAAAAGCTTTATAGCAATCAAACAAGCTATGTGAAGAGTGAACCACAGCCTCACAGTAATATCAACAAACCGGTATGTAGTATACAGTCAGGTAAATCAGTTGGCAAGTTGGCTGGACAGTAGAGGTGGATGGTTATGAAGTACATTTATATGAGCATTGTACCAAGTAACTCAAGTAACTGTATTTTACTTGAGTATTCATTTTTTGGAAACTTATGACTTTTACTTGACCACATTTAAAGGACAAATATTGTGCTAGTGACTCCACTACATTTATGTGAAGGTGTGAAGGATTATCTATACTTTGACTCAAGAAATGAAGTTCTGTAAGTTTTCTGACTGCGTCTGACAGTGGATCTACTATGTTATGCAGCACAGCTACAGGGACTTTCTGTGTCTGTGTTCTTTTGGTTGGCCTTAACTGAGTTTAGATGATTTACATCGTTCCTGCTGGAGTTGGCATTACTCAAGTCACAGCAGAGGTGGTGAAGGAAATGTTATCATAACTGATTGTCAGATTGCAGTTGACAGGTACTTATCAATAGACTATAAAATTTGAGAAAATAATAAAGAGCAAAAGACTCATCGTAATTTCCAGGAGTCTGAGGTGACATTTTGAGACAGCTTGTTTTGAACAGTCAAGAGAATGTGATTAAACTGGATGTTTAATGCCTTAAATTGATAACCACCAACCTCAGATTGAGTCTGCACCAAAATATAGTCTGTTTTCGTCAACAGCACGCAGCAACTCAGTCCTTAGTCATCTGTCAGAAACTCAACACTTCACCTTGACAACACTGGGATTGTTTACCATGGTAACGTTTTAGTAGTGCCATAGCAACCTGCTGCTGACCGAGGCTGGGAGATGATCTGATAGATACTTGATCTCTCTACATCTACCTGTCTGTCTGCCTTTTGACTTAGAAAAATATCAACAAATGCAATGAGATCAGCACATATGTTGTCTGTGTGTGAGAGCATCAGTCATGCTCAAGAACAAAGAGGCCCGTTTTAGGCATTCAGGCAATCTCTGCTACAGGTAAATAGTATACTGTAAAAAAAATGTAAAATTGCCACACAGTTGGTCAGTAAGCCATGGGCAAACACTGAAGTTTTTCACCAATACTTGCTTGTTTTTGAGCATTAAAAGTATGACAAATTGGTTCTTGTATAGACAACTCTCACTAGAACATTTTGATATTGAAGAAAACTTAAAAACATGATGATTCTCAAGTAAGTCTTGAAATATAGACCATGATTTCTACTAAGCAGCTTTTGACTGTGTTGATAAACAGCCAAACTAAAGTACATAACTTTCTGTTGTGTGTAGAGCATCATCATGCATGCATCTTCCAGGGTCCTTGAGCACAGGATGCTGCAGCAATACGAGACTTGAAAACCAGGATAGAAATTCAAGTTGGTGACTGTATATGCTGTAGTGTTTTGGGCTTAAAACGGAATCACATTGGTTAGAATGGTGTTGCACCTACATCTTTTTGAAAACACCAAAAAAATGGTTGGAGCTTCTGGTAATGGTGGGGGTCCACTAGTGGTGGGGGTGCTGGATAACTCCTGACAGGAACTCCTGAGAAACTGGTCAGAGCTGTGGGGTGGAGTGATGGCAGGAGGTGCACTGTGTGTATGTGTGTGCGGGGTCATTAACAGGGCGAGGTCACGGCCTTTTGGGAGCAGATTATAGTAATGAGCTGGATAATGGAGCTGGTGTGTGTGTGTGTATTGATCTGTGCTGGTCTATGGGGATTTATAATGCGGTCTCTAAATCTGCCTAATGATGAGCTGTACAGGGGGTCAGAGTGTGTGTGTGTGTGTGTATGTGTGTGTGTGTGTCTGTAGTTTGGAGTCAATGCCATGTAACCAAACACATACACACACAGACACACACACAGCAGTGTTGGTGATGTAACCGATATTCTGAATATTTATCATCAAACAGGCCTCCTCCAGCTGTCAGACAGTACACAGGTGTCTACTTTTCTAAGTACTATCTACATTTTATCCATTCTGATTTGTACTAGTTTTTGAATTTATGTGACATATGCAAGCTGGTAGCTGATCCAAACTAAGGTCACCTACAGGACTTTAAGCTGTAGTGTATTTCTTAAAATGTATTTTTTGGCGTCAGTGATGATAGCACAGTGTGTATTGATCAGTGCTTATTCCAGACAGGATGAACAGGGACCAGAAAAGGTTTATAATGACGACCTGACAGGACAGTGTCAGTTTTAGTGCTGCAGTACTAATATTATTTTCATCAGTTGATTATTGTTTCAATTAACACATACAGTTAAATGGAAAGTGGCTAGTGACAAAAGTGTATGAGCCGTGGACACTATTGTTTTCACCCTGTCATTGAATATATGAGGACATTATATGATGGATCCACTTTCCACAATTCAGACACTCAAATTTGGCCAGGGGCATATAAGTTGCTGCTGGGAAGTAGTAGGGTCCCATTTTGACCTGATGATGTTGCTAAAGAAAGAGTTAAATGATCATTTAAGTCATCAGGATACTTTTAATGAAGTCTGTCTTGGAAACAATTTTTTAAAAATGAATCTAGAACATGTTGAGGTGTGTGCTAGAGGACAAGCCACGGGATCACCAAAGTCACCAAGATACATTCTTTTCATTATCTATTAAGAGTAATTGTACTTTTTGTACACTTGTGTACAAAATAATCATGTAGTGAAAGTCTGCTGTTGTGCTAGACTAAAAAACATTTTACCGTAGAACATCAAGTTAAAATGTAAAAACTACAGATGACAGACTGTTTACTCTTTTCTATTTTCAGCAAAACTTAATTGACAATGAACTTTAATATTTGTTGCTACTGTTTATGTGTGTGCACAGGGTTCAGCAGTCGTCCCAGGTATCTTAAGGTGTTCATCAACCCCAGCAGCCACAAGAAGGAGGCTGTTCACATCTACAGAGAGCATGTGGCTCCGCTTTTCAAGATGGCTGATGTCCGCACTGACATCACCGGTCAGTCCGTCCTCTTGTTTATCTATTGATCATCAACAAATATTAGTGATTATTATTTTATACGATAGACTGACAGTGGCTGGGGGCACTACACATTTTTGGGTGGTATTTGTGTTTATTTTATGTATTGTATTATTTCTAATAATTTCTAATTGTGTTGTTGCAGAGAAGACAATGTCAAATCTGTGTGTGTGTGTGTGTGTGTGTGTGTGTGTGTGTGTGTATAGAGAGGAGGTCCAAAGGTCAGAGTTAATGGCAGTCTCTGGTCGCTAGGTAACCTGATACAGGGGGCGGAGCTTAGCCCATCTGTTGTGACAGGGAGAGAACCTGCTCCTCTCCTCTCCTCTCCTCTCCTCTCCTCTCCTCTCCTGCTTCCCTCTTATTTCCTCTCTCCTCTTTTCCCCTGGTTTTCTCTCCTCCCCTTCTTTTCTCCTCCTCATATCTTCTCCTCTCCTCTCAGCAGATGGTGTGATATCCGTTGTCCCACTTTTTTTTGGCATCCATCGAACACACACTCGTGTACATGTGACCACACACATGCATGAACACTCTATCTCTGTCCATCTCAATGTCCCTCCATCTGTTTCCCTCTCTTTTACCTTCTCTCTCTTGCTCTTTGTCTATCTGTCTGTCTCTCTATCTGTCTGTCTCTCTTTCCAGTGACAGAGAGGAAGGGTCACGCTCTCTCAGTGATGAAGGAATGCAAGCTGGATGAATATGATGGGTTAGTTGTCTATTATCTCTTATCTCTCTCTGTCTCATCACTTTCTGCCTCTTCTGTGATTTTAAATTGATTTCTTCTAGTTCTTCTAGTTCAGTTAATATGAATTGGAGTTGCATGAGGTATTTTGTCAATTAATCAATTAATAGTTTCTTGTTTTAAAATGTCAGAAAATGGTGATAAATGTCATGTCATGTGTTTCCCAAAGCCTGAGGTGACATCCTCATCCTGAAATTGTTTGATGCACAACCCAAAGATATTGAGTTTGCTGTCAGAGAGGAGTAAAGAAAAAACAGAAAATAGTCATATTTAAGGAGCTGGAATCAATTTAATAATTGATTTTTTACTATATTTAGAATGTTGTCACTGCTTTACCTTGCCATCAGACAGCCTGTTCCAAGGGGAAACCGCTGTTAAATAAAAAAACAAAAATAAAAAGGGTGTCAATTAATCAAGGTCTTTAATATGTCACTGTCTAATAATTCCCGCCATTCAGCAACTTATTATATATTGTATTATTGTATACTGCAATATTGTATGTCTGTCACAAAATCCCATGGCACACCTGGACTTGTCTCACAGCACACCGGTGTGCTTAGGCGCATCATTTGGGAACCACTGATGTAGAAAATGTAAAAAAAAAGAAGTTGTGTTCTTGTATTTCAGAATAGAGGTAGTTATTCCTAGTATTGTTAGTGTGATGTGGAAAACTGTAATGTCAGACAGTTATTTCATTTTAAGATAATCCTGTTTGGTTTACATAGTTGTACAAGTAAGACAGAGGCTGGGTTTATGCCATATTGTTTGTATGTCAAGAGAAAAGGCTTTTTAGGAGGACTAATGAATTTAATATAACACCATCTTGTTACAAAAGTCTGGGGTTTCTATAACCCTCGTCAAATCTAATTCCAGTCTCTTTACTGATAGACTGCCTGGGTCCAGTGCTTTGACCGAATGTAGAAATGGAGTGTAATGAGTTAACAATTCAGTCTGTAATCAGGCAAACTGAGAGAACTGATGGAACTAAATAAGAAAATAATGCATAATTTGTATGAAACTGTAAGCTCCCTTTAAGTCTACAGTGGAAAAAAAAGTCTAACATATCAAGCTAAATAAAGGCCCCGTGTCTGATTGCCTTTCACCCAAGTGTAAGGTAATGTTTACATAAAAGTTGATGTGTTATTACTGTGACATTGTCCTTCCCTAACAGACTCAACTCAACCAGGTAATTAAGTAGCACTTTACTGTCAGTCTGACACTAAAACACACTGACCCAGAATGATTACACACACACACGCGTGCGCATGCATACACACACACACACACACAATCACAGACACACTGACAGGTGAGGTCAAACACCAACTGTTAATTGAGCTAACCTCACTAATAAAAGTAAATAAAGATTACTCATATGTTGCAGTACTGAAACAAATAATGCAATAACAGCACTGATCAAACACTCATAACTGTCTGTGATGGTCTTTATGTGTGTGTGTATGCGTGATGCGTGTGTCTGTGAGTGTGTGTGTATGAGTGTGTGTGTGTGTGTGTGTGTGTGTGTGTGTGTGTGTGTGTGTGTGTGTAAGCAGCTTTTGTGCTCAGCCCTCATAAAGCTTAATGTGCTTAGAGAAGATTAGCTTCGTTGCTAAGCTAGCTGCTCAGTGTGTGTGTGTGAGGCTGCTCTGGTGAGGATTTGGTTGAAACCTACATTTGCCAATTAGGCTGGCTGTCACCGTGGTGACCGGAGCTTCAAGTAATCCCATCCACAGTAGGATGGGGAAAGGCGGAGTCTGTTTACCTCGCGTTTACTGCAAAACTCTGAAGATGAGCATTCTCGCTTTTCAGTGAGCTCCTGAGAAGTACTAGCTACAGTCCTAACATTGATTCCTTTCAGAATGAAACTCATTTTGTTCACATTTGCACCAGCTGCAAACATTTCTGTTTGTATTGTCGTGTTTAAATCTTAGTTTTCTTTCACTGCTTATGCAGCAGTTTTTTTTTAAAGCTTTTGACTTAAGACATGAGCACTGAGCCTTCTATTGATTTTTTGAGGTGAATGAGATGATTTCTGTCTGGATCAAAATAAATCGTTCTACTGGACTTTTGTTGTGAATCTGAAGTTTACTGTTGGGACTGGGTGTCATTTTCAGCTTAACTGGGTTTTAGTACTGATACCAAAACAATACTTTACTGACATTGTGAAATAAAAACATGCTATGAAGTTATATTTTGTTTTCAAGTCAAGGTTTTCTCGTGATAAATGTTATTTTTTTTATCAAAATAATGCACTCTGAAATTGGCTGCATTTTCATTAAAATCAGGACTGTGAATTTGATCAGACTTTCATTGTCAGCGTTATGTACTTGACAGTTTTCAGTGCTACAAACACATTTTGGCTGGTGTCAGAAACATATTAAGGTTTGATATCCGACCCTACTGAGTGCTATTGTAAGTAAGGAAATCCTCAGCTATGGCCACGCCCCCTGCTGGATGACCATGTATCTGAGGAAACCATTTTCTGAGTGTTCACTGTCACTGGATTTCTGTATGCCATCAGAGGTTAAGATCACTGAAATTAAATGTCTTTAACTTCACAATAAATGTTCAGAGGATAGTTTTATTTTACCTACATGACTGAGACAACTCTACAAAGACAAATCACTTTGTCTTTCTGGCTGTCCGCCTGTCCTGACAGTACTTTGTCTCTCTACGTATCTTTCAGGGTGGTGTGTGTTGGTGGGGATGGTTCGGTAGCGGAGTTGTGTCATGCTATGGTCCTCAGAGCTCAGCTTGATGCAGACTCTCCAGAGAAACCAGTGAAACCAGTGTTGCCACTTGGAATCATTCCTGCTGGTGAGAGAAAGGACACACACATATGGATCCACAGCATGTCGATCCACACACTGTGGACCAACACTCTACAGAGACACTTTTATCCACGGTATGTAGAAACTGTCAGACAGGGTATTTTATTGTCCGTCCATCTTTACAGGTTCTACAGATGTGGTTTCCTGTTCTGTGCATGGAGTCAGAGATCCAGTCACTGCTGCCCTGCACATTGTCCTAGGTAGGTTCTACCTGTAGTAGATCTGGAGCTACAGCATCCTTGGACCATAGTCACATTATCTTTGGTGGGTTTATACCTGGTCTGTATCCATAAGAATGGGCTCTACTTGTTTTAGAGCTATAATTGCATTGTACTGAGTGGTTCTACCTGCTCTATATCTATATTATGATTGCCATGGGTATATTCCACATGTTCCAGATATATAGTCCTAACCCTAACCCTAACTGCACTTGTTCTAAATCTACAGTCACATTGTTCTGGGTGGGTTCTACATATTCTAAAGCTACTTTTGGGTCATCCTGGATGTGTTCTACCTGTTGTAGATGTAAAGTCATAGATCTACAGCCCTGGGTGGGTTCTACTGTCATGGTGTACTGAATAGGTTCTGCCTCATGTAGATCTATAGTTGCATCATCCTTCTTGGGCTCCACCTGTTCTACATCTACAATTGCATTGTCCTGGGTGGGCTCTACCTTACCTAGATCTATAGCTGCATTGCACTGAGTGGTTTTCTTTGTGAGTTCTACTTCGTCTATATCTATAGTCACACCATTGTAGGTCAGATCTATGTTTTTTAGATCTAACGTCACTTTTACTCTGTGTATTCTACCTCTTAAACATCTATAACTACATTGTTTTGGATGGGTTCTACCTGTTTCATATCTATCTTCCCATTATCCTGGATGAGTTGTTTTGGACGTACAGTCACATTGTTCTAGGTGGGTTCTACCAGGTCTGGATCTATTGTCACATGGCACTGCGTGGCCTCTGCCTGTTCTAGGCTTTTAGTCACCTCTCCATCATTGTTCTGATTTAATTTATTTCAAGCAGCTCATGGAAAGCCAATCAGGAGCTTGTGTTTTTGTTGAGCTTCATTGTGATTGGCTTGTGGTCAGTCAGACTGGCAGCAGGGACAAAGTTTGGGAACAAACAAATGTTCAGACAGACAGAGTGAAGCAGACGGTGTGACTGGAGGAACAGACAGATGTCTAACAGCAGGATCGGTTTCACTCTTAATCACAGGTCTGCTCACTGTGGCACCGCCCCCTTCACACATCTCCCCGCCTCCTCCCAGGTAAACCTGCGGACCAATCAGCTGGCAGCAGGGCTTGCTTCTGTGTTTGAATAATAGGCTGTGATGAGATGGTGGTTCATTAACACTAATTAACACTGGAGCTGTCCATGTATGTGTGTGTGTGTGTGTATTTGTGTGTATGTGACAGATGGGAGTATTCAGTGGCACAAATTAGACCAATTCCTGAACAATAGAAAACAGTTAAAGTTCCCAGGTAGGAAGCTGTTCCCGCAGACACCAGGTACCTACAGGTGAGCTTAGATGTGTCCGTGACAACTAAGGTGGACGAACCTGTGCTGTCTGTTATGATGTCCCAAGGTGTCCTGATTCAACAAACTGATGATTGTCTATGTGTTATGACTGTATTTAACTCATCCTTGTTTTACAGTATGTTTGTGGTTGGTTTAACCCATGGTTAGTCAATTAAGTGCTAACAGAGCCTCAAGCATCAACTCTGTTGCTATGGTTACTTGCTGTTTAACAGAATTTCTGCCAACTTCTGCACTGTTCTGGTCAGTGGTCACCTTACTAAACTCATGCCTGCTGCAGTGTTTTTTTCTGTCAATACGTCATGGTTTTTATTGGCCCATTAAGCTCAATGGACTACAAAAATGCATATCAAAGGTTCAGTTTAATTCAAATTATAGGGCTACTCAGTAGGTCATTTTGATTTTAATATGTTGGTATGTTGTAAGTTAAATTACAGACTTGAAAAAAAAAAACTCATGAAGGCAGAAGTACCTCCAAAATGATTTATTTACAGTAATTTGAGTATTTGTAATTAGTTACTTTCATCCCTCCTTGTTTCCTCATTTCCTTCTCCACTGCCACGATCCCAGTGGAGCTGGAAACTGCTGATTCATATTAACACTGAATAGTGATGACCGAGCTGTTGTGCAGGGATATAGGAGAGCAATCAGAGTGGGGTCACCCCTTGTTATCGTCCTGCAAAGGAGTAAAACACAGAGTGGCTCAACAATGCAGAGGGGGTAAGCAGGCTGAACATAGATAACTATTAGATAAACTATTAGATTAATGGGCAGCTGTTTTTCAGCTTCTCCAATGAGAATATTTTCTGTGACAGTAAATCTTTGGGTAGTGGACAAAACAAGACATTTGAGGACGTCACCTTCGAATCTGGAAAACATTTTTCACCATTTTCAACTAATCGATTAAGAAAATAATCAACATATTAATTGGTGAGGAAAATAATCATTAGTTGCAGTCCTAACTAGCTTATACACACAGGAGATGCAAGTAATGCTGAGATTTGTCTCTTTAACTGTATTGGAACCATGACAGAGTAAACTAAACACAAAGCCCATTAGATAGCAAAGGACATACAAACTAGAGACCAGTATTTTCACTCTCTCATATATTACCTGCTGTTTGTTTGATCAAAATAAGCATTGGTCGCACCTTTTTAAGAAGAATTGCAGGTTTGATCTCACTGACACACTGACTGTGAGACTGCCCGTTTTAGGATTAAAGCTGAGATAGTCAGTGTCTCTCTCTCTCTCTCTCTCTCTCTCTCTCTCTCTCTCTCTCTCTCTCTCTCTCTCTCTCTCTCTCTCTCTCTCTCTCTCACACACACACACACACACACACACACACACACACACACACACACACACACACAACATGCCATATGGTGAGGAAATCAGATTCTATCTAGAGAGACAGACAGGCAGTCAGTCAGACAGGCAAGAGGGAAGACAGTAGTTCAGTAGGTTATAGCAGGTATGTGGCCAGATGGCATACTGCGTGTGTGTGAGTGTATGTTTGGTCTTGATGGTGAAATCAGGTTGAAGTTGATTAGATTTTTATTCCAGTTACTTCTATGGCCTGTGCTGCGTTCAAAGGCTGTGGGAAAACAAACAGTGAACAGTTTTGGGTTCTGAACAACATAGTGTCAACCAAACAGAAACCTGTAGAAACAGATGTTTGGCTATGTTATATCAGCACAGCTATTTGTGCATGTGTGCTGTAAAGGAGGAGTCATTTTTTGACAATAAAATTCAGTAACACTTTATTTGAAGGGGTGTGTATAAGACTGACATTACACTGTCATAACCATATCATGACACCAGGCATGAACATGAGGAAGTGTTGATGAATATTTATGACTGACTGTCACTGAATGTCATTTGGTCAATTATGTCATTTTTAATACAAAGTTGACATTGTTTGAGATGTCTTTGTTATGACAACTTGACATTAACTACTAATGACAGGTTGACCAATGGTGGCCAGTTTGACAGGGAATACAGTACCAAGGTGGTTCACTTGTTGGATTTGACTTCTGGCACACCGGGCCTGAGTCAGCTAATTAGGCAGATAGTTCCACTGCTAACTAGCTAGCGCAGCTAGTAAGCTGTAAGCTAAATCACCTTAGTCCTGTACTCTGTTTTCAAATTGGCCTTATAACATTTAATGATATCTTTATAACTTATATCTATATAAGTCCAAATTGTATCACCTTACTTGAAGTCCAGTAAATTACTCAGGACACTGTTACAAAGGAATTTGACAGTGTAATAGCACTTAGTGGCATCTTAATGACAAATTCAAAATGTACCACTTTGCTGAAGGTCAACGAAAATATTGATGACATCCAATGTCAGCTAAACACTTTCCTTAAGTTTAATGTCAAGTTGTCATAAGAAAGATATCACTGACTTTGTATTAAAAATGATGTAATTGTCCAAATTTCAAGACACATATTGTGGCCATCATTGGCTAACAGTTTAACAGTTAACGAGTTTCAGTTTTAATCAAATTTAACAAGCTTCATGTTGTTTTTCTGTTGGCTTAAATTTGCCAACAGAACAAACAGTCAAATCATAGCATTAATCATTTAAAGGATAATTTCACCCAAAAGCTGGAATCATCTTCTTGCTTTGGAAAACATTAACAGGAACAGATCTGTGTCATTTAATCTTCACTTACACTGAGAGGGATTTGTCCTAAATGGGGAATTTGCTGCTTCAAAGACCGGTCAGACTGGACTGTTACAGCCAGGGACAGTAAAACTGGACTGATATGTCACCAGAGACTGGCCAAACTGGAGCAATAATAACTAGAGACTGGTCACTGATTCCACTTAAGTTTATAGATTACAGACACACACACACACACACACACACACACACACACACACACTCCTGACCTCTTTCTGTCACCCATATTTGGAGTGCTGCTTCTCATGTGTATTAATGAGTTCTTCACCATACGACCACTTGGCCTTCTTATAGGTTGTGTGTGTGTGTGTTTGGCAGGGGGGGGTCGCCTAAGTTTTTCTAATGAATAATAATTAAAAATAGTCTTTCATCAGTGTTTCATTTCCTGCTTCATTTCTCCCTTTGTCTGCAGGTCACCTGCAGCAGGTCGACATGTGCAGCTTCTCGTCTCTCGGTCAGTTGGTGCGTTTTGGATTCTCCGCCATGTTTGGCTTTGGTGGGCGGAGCTTAGCACGGGCAGAGAAGAAAAGGTGGATGCCGTCATCACGGCGACGAGAGTACGCTTTGGTTAAGACCCTGGCTAGGCTGAGGTAACAGACAAAAACACACACATACAAACACATATGCACCTTTTTCTTTTTCTGCAAAGGTCCAAGGATAGATGTCATATTTTGTTCAGATTTAAAACTATTCAAATTTTACAGTCAGACTGACTTGAATTTAGTTTAAAATCAGTGTAATGTGAGCTCTAAGCATGGCTGTGCCTGAGTACAGTCTCACTGAGCTGCTAGCATGGCTGTGGCCTCACTACTTTTTCTGCTCTGTCTCCCTCAGACCAGAGGACTGTCAGCTGTCTTTTCTCCCTGTGAAGAAGTCAAATAGGAACTTGTTTGAATATCGGTGAGAAACACACACATGCACACACACTCTGGTTATATACAGACAGTATATTTTAGGCATTAGCACTGTGTGCAAGAACGCAGTATGTTGTTTCAAGGCTCATGACTCAAAGCTCTGTATTGGTGGCGGCTGGTGATTGTTTACTTTTGCTGGGCTACAGGCACAGAGGGCTTCTGCTTACACACTAACAACGCTGTTGTTTGGCTTTGTGCTCTAGGCTTTGACTCCAACTGAAGAAAACTGTTTCATTTACTCACCAATTCAATCAGACTTTCCATTCAACAGCTCAATTTGACTTAGACCAGGACAATTGAAGATTTATGCTGAACGAGCGTTCCTGTTTTTCACAATAACATACTGTCTTGACTTGGTTGTGATATCCTGCTTCTCTATTTAATGCTTCTCTTTTCAAATATAGTAGTTACTTCAATAAGTCACTTTTGTATAGATATTCACTGATCGACCGGCCAGAGGCCAGAACTGGATGGTTTTCAGTTTGACCGTCCATAACCGGTAGCCGACTGGTCGGCATTCGATATCTTGTACCTGTCAAATTCGCTCAGTTGCTCTGCAATAATCACAACAAATTGTAATATTGATATCTCAGTACTTGATAATCACTATGAATATTGAATCTGCACCCTGTTTTACTGGCCATGAAACTGATGTACTAAATAATTCAACATTTTTTTCTGGTTTACAGTAGAGAAATGTTATATTCGTGTTCATTATTGTCAGTGTGTCGTATTGATTCTCTTGATAAATACGAGTGTCTGTCAAGTTTAAAACAAAATTTGATCTCTCTGTCAGAGACCAGGAACAGGACCAGGAACAGGACCCAGAGTCAGGTGAGACCAGTACATGTCTGTCTTTAAACAAGATTAAAGAGCTAATTTTGATTGTTTGAAGTGTGGCACTATCAGGTAGTTAACCATAGTCAGTGTGTAACCTATAGTAGATGGTGGTCAACACACCTCGGGTTTGAATAACCATACAGGGGCACCAGCACGGACGCTAAGCGGTGTACTGCTGTGGACAGGGTTGGCAGAAAACTTATTTTAGCCACTGAAAAAAGGCCTACCTAAAGAAAATCTACATCGGTTTAATTACACTTTATTTAGAATATTTTCATCGCTTTACTATGGCGTCAGACAGCTTTTTCCATCGAGAATATTTTTTTTTAGATAATCTGCATATCATATTGGTTTCCTGTCTGAAAAGGATTTTTGACAGAAAGGTTAAGTGGTGAAAATATTCTAAATATAACATACACTTAAACTGATATTGATTGTTTTAGATGGAGCTTTTTTTGAAATTGTTAAAATATGGTTTGCTGTTCCAAAGCAGTGTATTGCTTAGCTTCCATGCTGGTATTCCTCTCTGCTTTTCCAAACTGGCGTTTTGATTGCCATCTACTGTAAGTGATGCAGTGACTATGGATACAAGCTCACTTCAAATAATCCAAACTATCCCTTTAAGAGTGTGGTTAGGAATAAAGTGGGTTCAGATTTCCATCTCTGTCACTCTTATTAATTAACTGTTTTTCTTTCTGGTATTGGTCCAGAAGGGGAGGAGTCCTGGACGACCAATCAGGGCCTGTATCTGAGTATCAGTATCATGTCCATCCCCTGTCTGAGTCCACACACACCTCAAGGACTGGCTCCCAACACCAGGTACATGGATGTACTGCGAGCAGTGAATCCTTCTGAGAATGTTAAAGTCAGCTGTGTTGTGACTTTGAATGCACCACACTCAGGTCATTCAGTCACCTTTGTTCTTGCTACTGAACATACTCTTCCACTTCCTGTCTGCGTCAGGTTGGCAAATGGCAGTGCAACACTGATTGCAGTTGGAAACACATCCAGGTCAGAGTTCATCAAACACCTGAAGAGATACAGCAGCTCTAGCGGACAGGTGAGAGCAACAGTCAGTCAACAGCCTGTCAGTCTTTACTGTCAGGACAAACTGGAAACCACTTTAATTCTAAAGTGTTGTTTAGGATTAGGCTACAAACTCCATAAACCCACAGTACACTACCTGCACAGTTACCAACTAGCTGGTGAACATTGAAACATTTGGGACCTTAATGCCCCACTGCAGCCAGCCACTGATGTTTTTAGGTTCTCTCTCAAACAGAGAATGGTAATGCTTTACGATGGCAAACAGATTGGCCAACAGCATTGGGATGGAAAGCGACAGCGCTCACTCTAGTATCAGTCATGGATTAAATTTTTTTCTACCTCCTTCATTGGAAAATGAGAACCTCAATGAGATGAGGGGGTGCTGACAGCAGGAGGCACTCAACCAGGAGGATGCTTTGCTATAATGCTGTCCTGGCTCACAGTGGCAGGTTGACTTAATCACAGAAGTCTCACACACATTTGAGTCAAGTCAAATTTTATTCATTTGCTCAGAGTCACAAAACACAATCAGCCTCTGGGTGCTTTACTCTCTCGTTCTTGTCATATCACCAGACTAAAGTGTCAGCAGTGACAGAGGGATGAAAGTGCGCCTTCACAAGCTTTAAGATGACTTCAGCTTTCACTATAATCATACGTCATAGTTCTGTTCTGTTCTCCCAATGCTTAATTTTTAAATTTAATTTTTTTTAACACTGAGCACAATATTAACAGTGTGGTTAATCAACATTGTCATTAAATTACTCAGAAAAATATGAAATGTGATAAAAATGCCAAAATACACTGAAGTGGGGAAGTAAAAATGACAATATATCAATGTTGTGTTCACTGCTTGTTTCTGCTGCCCCCAAGTGGTCCAAAACCAGTTGATGCAGGTTTACCCTGATATGAGGTGATGAAGAAGAGTCAGTCAGTCCCCGTTTAACTGCATTGACACAGTCCAGTTGTGGCTGCACGGTCGTGTTGCTGAATACAGATATCAGCTGCAGAGAGCATTTTAACTAGAGAACAGACAGACTTTTCATTTTAGCCGCTACTGAGTTAAACGGAAAATTCACCACCTTTCACATGGGTGTTCAGTTGGTGTTGATAGTAAATGTAGTCAATTGAAGTAAGAATGTATTCAGTGTCTGTTATACTTACAAAGAAAACAGAGCTCTTCTTCTGCAAAATCTGTTGTTCTTCCTGCCTCCGGTGATGGATATAAGGAAGAACAACATGCTATTCCAGCTTGAATTTCTAGTCCTCTTCTCTGTGTAGCCAGCAGCCATGCCAAATGATTATTTTGGTCCCCTAACACAATGTTTAGGCCAACAAAGTAATAACTACAGGTTAGGTTCATGATAACACTACAGCATGGGCAGCAGCCTCAAAAGCTCTCTCACATGGCATCCTGGGACGTGTATGCACAGTTGCACAGCTCCATGAGCAGGAAAATTAAGTCTTCTGAGGAATTCATTGCTTCAGTTGACTAATTTTACTATCAACACTGATTGGACATCCACATTAAAAGTTTAGGGGCGTTTGGATAGCTCAGTTGGTGGAGCGTCTGCTTTTCTAATTTATTCCGTCAGTTGCTGAGATGTCTCAGTGTTGACCGCGCCATCCTAAGGCTCCACCTCTTACAGAGCAAAAGGAAACCAAACTAGTTAATGGGTAGATTAGCCTGGTTCAGCCTGTCCTGGCCTGGTCTGGCCTGTGAGACTGCACACTAACCCACTTACTAAATATACTGATAGTGCGGCGTTCACTGTCCTGCAGAGTAAACAGGTTGTTTACTCACTGACCTATATCCTGTTAGCCTCCATCCTGATGGAGGGACGGACAGCTCAGCGTCAAACATGACGAGGTGTGACAACCTGGTGGAGCAGCTAGTCTTGTGAAACCTCACCTGAGTCTCGTAAATGTGTGTGGAAAACCTGAAAACAGAATTTTCAGTAGTGCGATCTAAAAGTCTAAAACTTCCACTCTGCTTCACTGTCCTTTAACATGTCACACATTATTTATCAAGTGAGTGTCTACAGTACAAATTTCCTTTTTGTGTTTCCGTTCTGAGCTGAAGTGGTCACTAAAGATTTGATATGGCCTCATAGTAACTTCAATTAAACTGGAACCTAAATTCTAAAACTGTAGTGTGTATACAAGCTCCCTCTAGTGGTCCTTGGACGAATGTCAAATATTTTTTAAAAATGAAATACATTAATTTAAAAACATAAAACATATAATATTATAAAAATACAAAGATTCAAATGAAAATATAGAAAATATTAAATAATTTGAATGGAATTTAAAATATGTTTTGTCTTTCCATTTATTTTGTTGTCACCTGGTTACGATCATGCTCATAGCACGTGCATATGTCATTCATGATTACCAGTAGTGATGAGCTAAACTATGATGCCAAGATAGTATATGGAGGTAAAATGTAGAGACTGAATGGTTAAAAAACACTGCACTTGTGTCTCCAAACTGGAACTATTAGGAAGAAAAGTGCAGATTAGGAGAATATTTTGAGTAGCTGTGTTGAAAATGAAGTGGATGACAGTGAACGAAGTGCTAGTGGCTACTTTGATATGCTCAAACAGACGCATATTTTGTATACTTAAGGGTAGTTTAAATTTCTTTTGCAGTGCATCACATTTTTAAAGTTTTTCTCATCTCTAAAAGTTCTTAATTTGATATGTAGTATGTTATAATCCACTGCATTCATTTGATAACTTTACTTACTAGTTACTTCACAAGTAACTAGTAAGTAAAGTTATCAAATGAATGCAGTGGATTATAACATACTACATATCACAGAAATGTTATGGAATAGAAGTATTAAGTGCCATGAAATGGAAATAGTTGGTTTAAGTACATGTACGTCGAATTTGGACTTCAGCACAGAACTTCAATAAATGTATTTACAGAGTAGAAAAACTGTGAATCTCCATGATCAGCTTTAGTCTAAGAAAAAAAGAACAAACCTGAGAAGGGAGGACTGTAGACAGACAAGACAGAGAGACAATCTGTCTGTCTGTCTGTCTGTCTGTCTGTCTGTTGGTCTTTGCCGCCCCCTTTTGGAGGCCCATGGTGCTACAGTAGAGACATCAGAGGACAGTAAACAGGAAGGAATGAGTCGCTCCTCTAGATTAACAAGCTGCTTAACAAGGATCTTAAAGAGCCTCCGTGTCCTCCTCAGCTGACCTTTGACCTTTGAGGACACATGCACACACGTACACTCCTCTCTGTCTCTCCTGATTGGTTCATCAGTCTACCTATCTGATTGTCTGTCTGCAGTTCAGCTTCTCCTTCGTGGAGACGCACGCCGTGTCAGCGGTGAGGATCCGCCCCCGGTCACTGATTGGCTGGTCGGAGGAGGACAGTGAGGAAGAGGGTGACTCCAAAACATCACCCATCATCCAATCAGAGGGTGCTGCTTTCCCCTGGAACATCGATGGAGAGCTGGTAGAGATCGCTAACGAAGTGCTCGTCAGGTGTGTTATCATTACTGAAAAGAGTACAGTATGTCATTATAATTACAATAATCATAAATATTATTATACAGTGTTTCATAACTCTGAGTGAAACAGGGCTGCAACTCATGATTGATTTAATTATTGATTTGTCTGCCAGCAGTTTTCTGGATAAATTGATTATTCATTTAGTCTAGATACAATGTCTAATCAGTAAGCTGTGTAATAATTTAACCAACAGTTATATATAAATTACTGCGTATTACTTCCTTCTAGTGCTAATCTGGGACTCCCTAAAAACTTGGTATGTCCCCCGGTGGTTCTGCCTTATGTCTTATATCACATATATCATGTCTTATATAACTTTTGCTGTGAACCTAAAATTAAACATACAAGAAACCTCACTAGTGATTGTAACTTCAGCCCCTGAAAAACAGAAGGAGCTTTGTCAAGTCTTGGAAAGTAACCCAGATGATGTCATAGTGATGTCATTATTAAAGTAGGGCCACTAGGTAACTGCCAAAGAATGAAAACTGTTGAGAGTGAACACTGAAGGTTGCTGTTGGTTATGTCATGTCAATTCAGAAATGTCACAGAAACACATATCTTAAAAAATAAAACCAAAACTGTCTGCATGGAGAGATACTATTAGGACCAAAATCCAGCCAAATACTGTCCCTTTTGATCCTAAGCATTCATCGATGTGTGTGTGTGTGTGTGTGTGTGTGTGTGTGTGTGTGTGTGTGTGTGTGTGTGTGTGTGTGTGTGTGTGCGTGCATGCGTGCAGGGTCCACCCGCGGCTGATCACTCTTTATGGGGAGGAGGTGGACGAGGCCGAGTCGACTGTGTCCTGCAGCTGCATCTGAGTCCAGCAGAGAGCGCTGCTGCTATGTTTGTTGTGACCGCTACGCATTGCCATAGTAACACACAATGACTCAACAGTGCCCTCTCTAGATCACTACTGTTACCGTGGCGATGTGAACTAATCTAGAAGTTTCATTCAAAGTAGCAAAACCACACAACAGCTTTGCAGCTTCCTGTTTATGACATGTATGCTGCATTAATTAACTTTTTTTAGCCGATTGATTACTGCAGCTTTAATAACGTATATAGTAACTGAAGCTACTTTTAACTCCAAACTGCCTGTGCTTTATGAAAGATAAAAGTTTTATATTCATATTGTTTACATTTTACTATATTTTAATTATCAGCTCTTCTCAGATTACTTTAATTTGTGTTGCCTATTTTTTATGGTACTTTTCATTTTGTTTTATCTTGTCCTGTCAGGTTCAAACTATAAACATGTGAGCTAATAATAGTTAATTGAATCAAACACTGTGACGACATTTATTTTCCATTAGTCCTGAGTGTGTTGATTATTGTTTGTATGTTGGTGAAGTCAAGTAACGTTCTGTTCAGATGATGCTGCTGTTACACAAGCAGAACTAGGCTGGATGAGCCCAACATGCACAGACTACCTACTACTGCTAATGCTTTATTTGAAGGGGTGAGCCCAACATGACACCGTCATAACCATGACACTTACACATGAAGGAGTCTTTATGAATTTGTATAACTGTTGTCATTTAGCATCATTCAGTCGGTCATATTATTTTTAATGCAAAGTGGACATTGTTTGAGATGTCTTTGTTGTCTTAATTAATGTCAAGTGTCATAAAAATGTCTGGCTATGTTCCACAGCAAGTCATAGTGCTTAAATCGGATTTATTGCTCAGATCTGATTCTTTTGATCAGCTGCTCACATTATTTTTTTAAATGTGGCCCAAATCAGATTCCATTGTGAAGTCATCACAGTCCTGGACTGACCTGCATGCACAGAGGAACAATAACAAAGACTTCACACACAGCACTCTGTTGTGCAGAAGCAAACGTGGAGGCCACTTAAGTCTGCGTTTATAGTTTCATTTAAAAGCGGATGTGCAGCAGAAGCCAGTGAATTGATGACTAGATGATAACGATGATGAGGAGAAGTGAGCCAAACTATTTATAGCTTTCCGTACAGAGGTGTGTGTGTGGTTGCAGAGTCAGAGCCAGAGCCTCAACTTCATTTCATGTTGGGGGGTTGCTTTTAAATACATCTGTCACGCCTCTCCATAAGAGTCTCACAGCAAGACACTTTAGGCAAGTGAGTGATGTAAAAGTCGCGTGAATACAAATCTGACTGTACACACTAAGGTTACGTTACAAAAAATCAGATATGTGTCTGATTTAGATTAAAACAAGACAAGACAAAATTAACAAGACAATCAGTGAGAAGATCTGTTATTTCTGTATAATTAATCTTGTCGCCTGCCACTGCGTCAGATTCTCTGTGGAAATCAGATGAAACGAGTCTGTTTACATTTTCCCCAGGAAAGTCACAGCGAATAGTATGTTAGCCATTTAAAAGGAGCAGGAGGTTTTTATTTAGATCATTTTATTTTTGACCTTATTATAGTGGAAACACTACCGCTTTTGTCCATAGGGGCCTCCAAAATCAAGTAAATATTTAAGTTCCTTGTAGCTGCATTGAAGAATCTATTAAGCTTTATTGTTTGACAGTAATATAACAAGTGTTAACTTTGCAATAAAAACGCTGTAATTGACTTAATGACATGTAATGACAACAGCCATCAACATTCAAGATTGCCTCATGTTCATGACAGGTGTCAGGACATGATTATGAAAGTGTCATGTCAGTCTTACACAAACCCTTTTAAATAAAAGTTTTACCAAAGTTTTATATTTGAACAAAACAGAGCTGTTTGTACTTAATGTGGCTGTTTATAATTAGAAGCTTTTTTATTGATAAAATGCAGATTTGTGGTCTTTGAGTGGAAAAAACACGTGGAAGTCGTTGTTTAAATAGAATATCCTTCATTTTAATGGAAACATGTTGATAAAAGCAGTGAGACTCTCCAGTGCACAACAACTTTAGATAAACACAAACAAAAACAGCAACAAATTAATTTATTAAAATATTAAAAACATCTGCGTGTGTGTGATGTACATTTGTACTTAACAGAAGGGGGGGTGGCAGCTGTTTTAAATGTCTGCATTCACAAAATACAGACAATTAAAACAATTCTTTTCAACATTTTAAATACCTTAAACTTTTTTTAATGCTGATTTTTAAGTAGTCTTCCGTATTTCAGCCCTGTGGCTCAGTTTGTTGCTGACTCTGTTACCTGACGCTTTACTTGATAGTTTAGTCCAAATCTGGGAACAGTTCACCTTGATGACACCAAAGCTTTTTCCAAACCAAACCAAGCTGTTGATCAGGAGACTACAACTTACGCAGTCAGCATTCTGTTTTTGTTTACTGATTCAATTTAACATGTACAGAATCTGTCGGTGTCTTAAAAAGCGCTCTATAAATTAGATATTTCATTATTATAAAACTTCTACCCATGTGAGCATGGCACGATTGTTGCAAAGAAAAACTCAAAATAAAGCATCCTGCGTCCATTCAAACATCAGTGCTGATTGCTGTCAGCATCAATCTGCATCGACTCACAGAAGACAGTAAATTTATCACTTCACTCCCTGTACCAGCACATCCCAGCAGCCATCACTTGACTACTTCTTGTGTGCTGCAAGCATCAAATAAATGGTGCAAATAAAGTGTTGGTCAGCAGTTAAACAAAAATGTAGAAAGGTAATGTCCACAGACAGAGTTATGAGCCAATCCGAGGCCAGGATTCCATCCCCTGAGATCGAAGGTCATCGGAAAGTCACTTTCTTTGGTTTGTTTCCTCTTTAGAGAAAAAAAAATGGAGGTCATCAATGACAGTGTCACAGGTGATCCCACATCTGGACTGCTTGGTCCAGATTTGATTGTTTTAGGTTCACTTCCCTTTTTATTAACCCTCCATCCATTGCAGTCTTTTTCAAGTCTTTGAACTTGTCTGTATTTGTGAAGGCATTTAAAGCAAAATCGTCTAAAAAGCAGGTCAGATTCAGGTGTGTTCAGGAGACACTCACTTGAGACATTTTATCACCCGTCACACTCAAGACAGGTCTGTATTGAAACCAGATGGGCTTGACTTGTCGAGTCCGGACTGATTTCATTGGCTAGTAATGATCGACAGCAGTAGTTTCTACCGCTGTGGACAAACTGGGTTGCCATATTGTCATACACGGCAATCAATCCATCCGTCCGTCTGTGGCAGCCATCAACGCATATGTCTCATTAAAACTGTTGCACAGTCACATCACAGTGTTGTGGCCAGAGGTGGCAGTCAGGGTTAGGAAGTGCTTTCTCTTTTGTCGTTTTTAGGAACGTAGTCCCAGCTGTCTCTCCTGAACTCCTCTTCTTTTTTCTCCTGGTAGTTCCTCTTAAAGAAACCAGCCTGAGAGATGGACAGATAGACAGACACACAAGTAGAGAGACAGACAGAAAGTCAAAAAAAAATGAAGCTGGTGTTGCTCCTCCAACCTAAATTTGGCTAATTAATGATAAACCATTTGGGGTTTTTGCAATACTGTCATTATCTTGTGACATAGAGCAGTTTATCTATACATTATATTTATTAAATTACAATATACTCTGTTTTACCACTACTATATGTTGTGATATACTGTAGTTCTGAGTAAATTCTCAGTAAATTATACTGCGATATACTGCAGTTTGTCAGTGACAAGTTTAATGTCACTAAGTGTTCAAACATTAAATGTCATCAAATCAAAGATATTGGTTTATGACAGGCATTTATTCTACCTTCCACAAGCACCAGATGAGAGCAGCCAGGATCATCAAACCCAAAACTAAACTGACGACGATGATGAAGACTTTCACTGTTGTTGAGGGTTTCTGGGTAAATAGAGCTTCCACCACCACCTGCAAATGTACCACATACATGATTATAAGTAACAACTAGTGCTGTTGGTTCTTGGTTGTGGCTGGTGTCAAGGTGTTTTACCTGCGCTACAGGTTGTCCGTGGATGAGGACCGTGTGTGGACCTCTGGGATTTGACATCATTGCAGTGCTCTCGATCTTCATGATACCATGACGACCCTGAGACATAGAAGCAGACAGATGTTTTCTCTGTTTCTGTTTTCAGTGGAAAAACTAAAGACCTGAGATTCAGTCAAGCCTTTTTCACGTAAGGTGCGTTGATATTGTTGGCCTGGTATGTGTTGGTCACTGGCATAAACACTTGTATTTGCAATTCTATTTTTTTATTTGTAAATGTATTTCACGCTTGCCTCAGATTTCAGCTGAAACTCATTTCTTCCTTTGACTTCTTAATAAAATCCTTCTGATTAAAAGCTATAATTGTGGCTTTTACTAGTGAAGCATCAGCAGGAAGTGTTGAGTCACAGTCACTGAGAGCAAATCTAATTGGGTTAGTCTGAACTGAAATTATCTTGATGGATCAGTTTGACATAATTTCTACACAGGCCGCATAGTGACAGCAGTATGTTAACAGTGCAACAGCTTCAGTTCTGCGCCTGTGTCTACACATGATGACTTTAGGTACAGTACCGGAGCTTGCAGTAGCACAGCAGGGTTCAGTCTGGTCTCCAGTTGGATAGTGGCCTCTTTCCCCACGTCCACGTTACCAAGACGACAAACCAACCGCTCACACAGCTCATCACGACGACCACAAAACTGCGCACACAGAGAACAAAATTTACACATTGTAGGTCAGTGTGTATTCAGTTTGTTGTAGTGATGAATTCTGACTTTCTTGGTCATAAAGTTTTATTTATGCAACTGTGGCAAGGATCATCAAAGTCATTAAGATAAGTGGAATAGGTCTAATAGGTGTGTGTGTGTGTGTGTGTGTGTGCGTATGTACCATTCTACGGGAGGAAGTAGAGGAAAAGAAGAAGATGAGCTGTTTGATGAAGGAAGCTTGAGGGACATCACAGCCCTCAATGACTGAAACAGTTTTGTCACTGATCGAACACACGCCATGGGACGACTGCAGACAGAAAAAATCAAATATTATTATTATTATTATTATTATATACACACACACTGCTACAACCATTGGTGTTTCCACTGTGATTATTACAACTGCTACTACACATACAACTACTACTATTACCACAACTACTGCTGTACTTCTACTGCTACTTCATCTACCACTTCCACCATGATCTAATCAGCAACCGCCATGGCTGAGTGTTAAAGCCAAAACATAAGTGTCAACAAAAAAGCAAAATGTGTCTGATTTTGTATCTACAACTCTTCTTATGTTTGGAAAAGTTGGCAAGTCTTGTTTAATTATTCTTTGGTCAGACAGTTCCTGATTTCTTCCCCAGTTTTAAACCATGCAGTCTGCTCTGAGCTATTGTAGAAACATGGTGATTCAACATGACGACCACCGTGGAAGAGGACCCACATCCCCTGCAGATATAAATGGTTCATTCTAAGGTAACAAAAACACAATCATTCTTATAGTCAGATAATATGAACACATGCTTGTGAATATTATATTCCATTCCTGACATATTCTGACAATAGATCCCTGTGAATCTTAACATTAACATTTAAAAATATTGTATCATTTCAATCTGCTCTCCATCCATTGTTACTGAAAGTTAGTTTGGGGTTTGATTACTTTTAATACTGCAGTTTCTCTGCTACCAAAACATCATGTGTATATCCCAAACTTCTCCCCACAAATACAAAGTCAATAAATATTGTTCAATACAATACAATAACATCAGGTTTAAGTAGATCATTTCACTTCTAATGTGAGTCTGATTGCAGACTTTTTATAGAATAAGTGTTCAATTAATATTACATTATAGATGTTTCATCCTGTCACACTCAAACATTTTTTTCCTGGTTCCCACCTCAGCCTCGCCTCAGCACCAGCCCTCAGCTAGGTTTCTCTGGTTCCAGTAACTCATAAAGATGGTGGTAAATGGTAAACTCAAACACCAGCCATCGAAATATATCTTCAGGAACCAAGAAGATACTACAAATACTTTTTATACTGACCGTGCTACTTCTGCTTCTTCTGTTGCTACTGCTGGTATTGCTATCGCTCATGCTAGACGTACCTGCCAGTCGACCACCTGCAGCAGTCTGTGTTGGTAAGGTGTGAGGATCTTCGGTAGCACAATGTCAACCACAGTATCCAGAGACCTGCTGGGACCAGCGTTTAACACCTGCAGACACACAAAACAACAAGTATATGTGGATGGGTATGATTAGAATAAACTTTTTGCCTCCTTATTGTTTATTTTATTTGATGCTATAAAAATAGGGTTTCACGTCATGATAAATGCTGGTGTGACCAGGCCTTTTTTTCCCTTTTGTCTCTCTCTCCCCATCTTTGTACATTCATGGAATAAATTATTGAGATTAGTGCAAGTTCTTAATACTAAATTTTTTTTCACTGTTGCTATCCACATTTTTTGATATTTAATGCTTTTAATGTTAAGCGGAATTCAATTTGGGCTCCGTCTGAAAACACCTAAAAGAACCTCTGAACCAAACTGATGTTTACCTTGTATGTGTAGTTGAATCTTTCAGTGTAGCAGTCGACTGGAGTCGACTCTTCCTCTCCAAACACAAACGAGGTGGGAGTCACAAAACTGTAAGACAGATTGACAGACGGACGTCAGTGGCGGCTGGTGATTGTTTTCCTGTGTGGGGCTACATGTGCTGAGGGCTTCTGCTTACACACTAACAATGTCATCATCTAGCTTGGTGCACTAAGCTTTTAGTACTATAGTAATAGTAATGTATGCTGACTGACCCGTGGATGTTGACATTGACTCCATATTTGAGGGGAAAAGCACGACTGATGGCGTTGTCATGGAGATACTCCTCCCTCTCATAGTTATCACTGAAGAGAAAAGAGATTAACACATAATTAACTTGCAAACAGCTCATCTTTAATCCACAGATGGATTTAATCATTGAAATGCCAGGAGGATGATCTTAAAGTTTGTGCTAGTATGAGTGAATTTTTATACTGTGCCTTACAAAATTTATTTATCACCATTCAAATAGCTTTTTTATTCTCTTAAATACTGATACAACAATAATGTAACACTGTGGATGAAAATATTCTTCATTACTGTTTCTTTAGCTTTTGATGTCTACGTTTACTTTATTGTTAATGCTTCTATACTTTTACTTTGGCAAAAAATTGTTAATGAAGTGAAGGTTATAGAGGATTTCTTAACCTCTGGAGATATGGAGGGATCCTTACCTGCTGGTTTTGATGTGAATGATGATGTCACCAGGTGTGCTGTTCTGGCTAACATCCAATAGGAAGCTGATATTCATCTACAAGAAAAGTGAAACGCATCAGTGACTTCAAATGGTTTTCAGTTGACTGATAGTTGCAGGTTGATCAATTTGATTTTTATTTTATTTTATTTTTTACATTTTTCACCTTTCCTGCAGACTATGAGTTTCTTTATTCCTTTACTTTTTCATCTATGTCAAATTGTGGTAATACTAAACTTTAACTTTTTACACACTGAAGGAAATTCCACTTCCAAACTGCTGTTCTGCCTTTTTCTGAGGGGAACTGCGATATTTCACAATATGTACTCTGAAAAACAACTGAGACGAAGGAAATACAGCAAATATCTGCTGATGAGACGAAAGCTGGAGAACAAAAAGTACAAACAGAACAACTAGTGAATATCACGGCTATCCAGACATTCACGCCCTCCTTAGGATGAACTTCTCATCTAGCACCATCGTTGGGTCAACATTTGTCCAGTGATTTGCTTTATGATTTGATACCACTGATGTCATTCCCATCACTATCACCTGCTCTGTGTTTTGCACTAATTAGCTAATTTTAGCATGATGGCACACTAGAGTAAGATGGTGAAATTGATAAATTTAACTAAAAGCATTGCTATCCCTAAGTTCAGCCTCACATTGGCCTTGTCCACCAACATGGAACTGGCCCCATTCCATTTCAACCGGAGCTTATTTGGAGGTAAAGGGCCCACAGAGCCACTAGCATGACTCAGGACACAAGGCAGACATCTGACATTTTCAGACATTAAACTCCTTTCAGATGATTTTGAGACTAATGCCAGTTGTCCACATGTACTCCCTGTTGCTGTCAAAGTCACCATGTGGTATTGTACATCCGTTTCCTCAGAATAAACCAGTCTCCAACCTGCCAAATGTGCCATGAAAATAACAATGTGCCGGGTACCTTACTTTTAAAGGGAATGGGAGATGACACTGATTCATTTACGCTACACCCAAACCACATCTAAACGACATACAACCCATTTGTTGCACTATGTACTATGTACTTTAGATCATGTGCTATAGATGATTTAAATGGGACCCTAAGTCTTGTTATAAATCAGCAGTATGTGATTGGCTGAGGTTTACAGTACCTGTGCATGGGCTGAGAGGAGGAGGCTGGTGACGCTGCAGTCAACACCAGCTGTCGTACTGTTGGCTTCCTCTGTGACATCACAACTGACCGTGTTGTCCTGCTGCAAACATACAGACATACAGTTTCTTGTGGTTACTTTGTTTAATGAGGTTTTGGTGTTGAAAACCACACCCACTGCTACCACCAGTAACCAAATTAACCAGCAACATGATGTTAACTCACATTGTTCAGTACTTTAATGTAGTGGATGTTGTTGGGGAAACGCAGCGTCAGTCGCGGCAAGAAGGCGTCATCTCCAGAGTTCTGTAGCAAGGTTTTCAACATGATGGTCTGTCCAGAGCCAAGAGGAAAGTATTCCTGTTGACTGATGACAAAAACAACAAGATAAACAACAACAACAACACTGATTTCTCAGTCAAAACCTACAACAAAAAGAAAAAATACTAACTAAACTAACAAGGTACACTTGGATATAAACTTAACAAGTTACACTGGCTGAGGAGTATTTATAACCAGCCACATAGTAGTGTTTTGGGAAGAGATGATCCACTTCTGAGAATAGGCACTGACTGCAGAACACCTAAACTGATGGGAGAGATGGGCGCAGCTCCTTTAAACAAAACTCATTCATTGCCCATCCCTAAAGAACACAACGGCTGCGTGGTCCAGCCAGAACCAAGATCAAAGCAGTACTGCTGACTGATTTTCTAAATAAATCCTCCTCAATTTGCCAGCTAATTAACATCATGTGTTACCGTCTGACATGAATAGCCTCCACACTGTATGTTGTTTGTAGACACATTGACAATAAAGCACTTCACATCTATGACCTGTGTGTGATTTAAATGCTATAACTGGACAAATAAAATACAACAAGTGCTAATTTTGCTGAATTGAAAGGTGCCGCTGTTTTAACCTCTTCCTCCCTCTGCCTTGTTCATTGGAATTCACACACAATTCCATGCTGTGTGTGTGTGTGTGTGTGTGTGCGTGTGCGTGCGTGCGTGCGTGCGTGCGTGCGTGCGTGCGTGCGTGCGTGCGTGCGTGCGTGCGTGCGTGCGTGCGTGTGTGTGTGTGTTACTTACTGTGGCAGCATGAGTTCAGCTGACAGCTGCATGTTGGTCGAACAGTCTGCCAGTCGACAGGATCGAGCAAACCGAGTCTGACAGAATGAAAGAGGCAGGGGGTTTATGTATGACATCAACAATGATAATAATAAGTCTCATTATGGATGTTACAGATGACTAACATAACCTCTGACAGATTAGCAGGAAGTCATTATCAGTGTGTGTGGTGGAGCTAAAATCAGATTAGCTGTTTCCTTCCCTTTTCAACAGATCAATTTGTTGATGAACAGACAGATTTGACAATGACGCCGCTCCAACAGGAAACTTGGTTTAGTTATCAGAATATTTTTTTGTCTTATTCTTAATCTTGCATGTTACTCTACTACAGTGGTTCCCAAACTTTCTCTGCTGGGCCCCCCTTTAATCAATTAATTTTAAACAGTTCTTCTGCAGTGGCTCTGCCAGGAACTTGTTTGCAGAAAAGCAATTCCTCCCTCATATAATCTTCATCTATGAATCTGACATTACGTTATCAGTAAACAGTCTTTGTTACTGTCAGTGGCGTCATCCATCTGCAGAGAAAAGCGGCTGTCACGCACCTTATCGTTAATGAAATTGTTTTGGAAGCACATTTGGTGATGCTTCATCCTCTGCTTTACATTTACACAGGAGCCCCATCAAAAACTTGTTCATGTTATGCTAGAAGTGTCCAAGCAATACCGTGCCTCACCGCGCCCCCCCTGCAATGGTACTGCGCCCCCCATTTTGGGAACCACTGCTCTAGTAAGAGAATCACGGCACAGTGCACAAAGAGGTGGTAGTAGTAGTAGATCATACAGACCTAAGTAAATATAAATCAAACTAAAAGGTAACTGTAGGCTGCTATTCAATTTCAGTAAATATTAAGTACATGGTATTCTGATAAAATGTCAATATTTGGTGTAATGAAGGAGTTCATATAAAGAGTTAATAAACTGGGCAATGCAAAATGTTACAAATTTAACAATTTAAAATTTTCTTAACTTTGACCTGAGTTGTTCTGATCTACAAATAAAGGTAAAGGACAAATTAATAAGCACTGTCACAAAATGTATCTATACAATATAAAATCATAACTGAGACCTTACTAAGAAAAATTTGCTGCCGTGAGATTCATCTTCCAGGTTTGTTACAAAAGTTTATCTGTGAAAAAGTAATTTTGCCTGATAATCAGAGTAGAAACTAATCAGTACCTGATTGGTGATTGTATTCTGGTGTCCTGCGCTCTGCTGAAGAATCGGTTTTAACGGAGGGAAGGTCTTGGAAGAGCCTCTTAAGGTGTTTGTTTCTCTGTGACTGTAAGAAACTTCAAACTGGACTGGAGTAAAAATATCCCTCACATCTTTCTGTAGGAGGAAAAAACAGGCACATAGGAGGAATAAACACGGGTAGCATCACTGCACCAAACATGTTTTTTCACTTAAATGCAATTAGATTTATTCACTGTATATTTTTTTTTGTTTGTTACCCTTTGGTAAGCCACATGTGTTGTACAGGTGAGCTGGCCATGTCGTGCTCTCACACGCCCCCTTGTGCTATTGGATGACCCATTACCATGGAAATAGAAACGATGAGGGAAGGATGGCTTATGGAGGAGGTCAGAGGTCAAATTATATTGAAGATCTGAAGAGGAGAGAAGAGGAGAGGAGGGAAACAATCAAAGATCAATGCCCTCTTGTCTTGTCCTGTAACCATCAAGTGCATATGTAAGACCTTTTTACAGGTCAGTGGGAGATAACGCTTTCAACTAACCCACTGAGCTATTGTTAGCTTAATTGGCTAGCTAGCTATAACTGATACAGACCTATATTCTTAAACATCAGCAGATTGGGTCTAAAATCGTTTTAAATTAGCACATTAGAGTCTTATAGACTAAACAGTTGGGTTAGTACCGATAGCTCCTCTGAACTGTCTGGACCGCACACTGAAGCAGACGGTTACATTGAAGCAGACCGTTGGAGTCTTGTGTTCTCTGCAGAGCGCCATCTGTGGGTCAATCTGCTCGGGCAGAGTAAGAGACGCCTTCACCTGAATCACAGGACGGGTCCTGCAGCACACAGGAGACATTCAGATAATGATTACAGCATGCTGACCAGGTTGAAATACAGTCATATGACAGGTTATTATTTACAATTGCAGCAGAGGATGGGGAACTTTTGGTTATGCTGTTGCGTGATGTCCTGATGTACACTTCTATGAAAAGAGGAAGAACTACAACTGAAACATTTCTACATCCTGTTTGAACAGGAAACATCAATGTTGTTTTACCTGAGAACAACAGCTGAGTCTGAGAGGAAAGCACCAACTGCCACATCTGCAGAGACAGAGAGAGTTTAACCTGTTTTAAAGAAGATCTAATGAGAACAGAAATGAACAATATGGCAAATGCTGTGACAGAGGAAATGTTTGTTGTGACATTTCATCTTACCCTGGTAGCCATTATCATCAATGTCAATGCCAGAACTCAGCGACTGGCCAAACATCCTGAGGTCACGACCCAGGGTGGATCCAGTAATCCTCTGAAAAACACACACAGACCTATCATTATAATTATGGTTATTGTTGTTGTCATACACGTCTTCTGTATCGGTGCTGTGGTTGCACCTGAGATGGAGTCGATGAGATGCCCTCCCTCCTGCCATTGTAAATGTAGACGGCTCCTTTTAGGTCGTCTTCCTGTGGAGCACCAACTGCCACATCTGCAGACACACAAACAGAAGTTTATATTACAGATCTCATGAGGACCCATCAGCCTAACCTCAACCTTTTCCCTACATAGTGGCTTCATTTCTTCCAGATTGACTTTGTGTTGTTTTTCTATGAAACCTGAAACTTGTTGCGGTTCGTTAATCGATTGTAACCTCTGGAAGGTTAGATCCAAATTTTCTGATGGTGGCAAAGCGTGTGTTGGAGAGGGGCCTGGATGAATGACCTAAGTATTGCTAAAATCCTGGCTGAGGCTGCTGGGAAATATTCAGCAACATGAAAGCCTTCAGGAGTACTACATGAACATGAGAAAATAACAGCATGGTCCTTTAATATTTAACCTGAGTCCTTTGAAGATGTGAGGGTCTGAAAGTCAAACTGCTTTCTTTAACAAAGGGAGAGCTACTGGAAAACACACACACACACGCACACACACACACACACACACACACACACACACACACACACACACACACAGCCTTTTATATATGTAGCTGTAGCAGATTACAAGGCAGGTTCAGTTACAGCGCAGCAACAGTTTGTCATTACAGTTTTAATGAACTTAATGACACACTCCACCCCTCACTCTCTTTCTGACACCGACACACACAGATGGTGAGGGATTTGAGTGTGTGGGCGTTGTGTTAAGACAGTGTTGTGTGATGTTTCTCTGTTATCAAGAAGTGGCAGTTACTATAGGTGGGTGGGTTGTTCCCCCACGTTAAGAAGCCTCACACACACAGGCAGTATGTGTTTTTGGTTGTTTAGTGCTGCAGCAATTATAGCTTTTTTCACGGTATTAGCAGCAGTGGTATTAGTACTGCATATACTTTAAATGGTTTCAGGAGAGTAAAAGCTGATACGCCGGGCCGTAAAGGAGGTCATTACCGGGGTAACCGTCGTCGTCCAGGTCCCCCAGGTCAGCAATAGTCTCTCCAAACCGGGCGGCATAGGCGTCACTGCCAGTCAGCTGAAACTCTGCCTCTAACAGCTTCGCCTGAGTGCGTTTGAGAAGAAACAGACGACACAAACTGAAGCTGCATTTCAATTTGCATACTTTTTACTGAAGCTACAGCTACAGAACATGATCCTCCTGTCAGCCATGTTGGCTCGACAGAAATATCCCAGTTTAATATTCACCATTTTGTGCTAAAATAGTATGTATTCAAGTCTGTGTGTGTGTGTGTGTGTGTGTGTGTGTGTGTGTGTGTGTGTGTGTGTGTGTGTGTGTGCTCACCTGTCCCTGGTTGATGTACACATGGACTCTTCCCTCCTCCCTGGAGATGCCTGTTGCCATGGGAGCGCCAACCAACAAATCTGACAAACCATCAGCATTCAGATCCACCGCACACACACTGGAGCCAAAGTAAGATCCAAGCTACAAAAACACACAGACACACACACTAAGCGCTAAATATTCCACTGGTTTAAATGGAAGATGCTAATGCTAAGTGGCCTCTTACCTCTTTTCCAGACACCTGAGAGATGACCCTCAGCATGCTGTTGTCTACTGTGAAGATGAAGACCTGCACATCACAAAAACACAAACACATGCACTAATTTCAACCATCACAACAACAAAAACACACATCATCACCAACAACTTGGCTTTTATCACAAATCTTCAAGTCTTCACAACACTATCAAGAGGAAGTGAGGAGGAGACAACTGTGTTGATGTTGCAAAAATGTCTCAAGCTGATCAAAACACACAAACACAAAGAAACATCCAGCCTTTCAGAGCACTTGGTAAACAGCAGTACAGTACACGTAGGTCTTACCTTGCCCTTCTGGTTGTATTGTGGAGCTCCACCCACCACCTCCACACTAGTAGGACTCAGGAAGTGACCAGCTCCGACGGAGTAACCTGAACAACAGCACGACACACTGTCACTGATTCAGATTTTTGCCATCGTAGAAACTAAATACAGAGTATTTCCATTTTATGCTACTTTAGACTTCTATTCGCCTGAGGAAATATTGCATTTTATGCAATTACATTTATTTCACAGCTGTAGTAGTTATTTTTCAGCTTAAGATTTTACAAACAAAACATATAAGATAAGTTTTATACAGTAGATTCTTAAAAAGTAAACCAGTGATTCCAAATCACTTAAAAGCTATACTATAAGAAGTGGTTTGTAGCAAAACACCACGACACGTTTCAGTTGCTTCTAAGTAGAGATGAAATGGTATAAAAATTTCACAACTACAGTGGCCAAAACTATGAAGGTTATCAGTTGTATTGTGGTATTGTTAAAATGTGCTGAAAATGTTTTTTATTGGAAACCTCACAATGAATTGAAATAGCATTATGTCCTTTGCGATGTTAGTGTTTTCATGGATTGTATGGTGCACCTGCATCTGGGAGACTGTTGCTGACTTTACTTGATTACTGCGCTTTGAAAAACTCATGGTAAATACTGTTTAGCATTACCACGGTTTAAATGATAATTAAAATTTGGACCAGTAATACTAGTCATCAGGAATTTTCTCATGATTTATCTTGATGCTGGTAATCATTTCCCTTAAGTGGTTAGCAGTTGCATTTTCAAACATGGTTTTCTTTAAATCATTTTTGTTTTGTCACAGGAGTCTGGAGCAATATAAAGACTGTTGAGTTGGCTCAGACACCAGAAACAGATTAAGGAGGAGCAGAGAGGTTTTTGTCACACCCATTTGAGTGGGACAACTGACATGGATTTTTTTATGATTGCTTTGCAAATTAATCTCATAATCATTATAATAAATGGCTAAGCATAACCCAAACCCAATTCATAAAAGTGAACAAAAACTTGAATGACAATATTTCAAAACTAATTTCTAATCATTTTTAGATTCTTACTGTCATGTACACAAGACCCTGAATTACATAGTTAGAATACTACTGTGGATCTGAATTTCCGGTAACTTTAAGTTTACGTATAATGGAGTATCTTTACAGAGTTGAATTTGTGCTATTGAACATATTTTTAAATACTTCTTCCACGACTGATGAATTTTGACTGTCAGTATAGCCTCCCTCTCCTATGCAGATGCTGGACTTTCAAAATGACGCAACTGAAACGGTGCTCCCAGAAAAACATGTTTACATGAAACTCTTCTCAGCTTCACACCTGATTGGACAGTGGGCCTCACACAGGAACAACACATTTCAGCCTGATGGATCTCACCTTAACTCTACTTGTGTAAAAATTTGCCACTATGCCTGGAACAGAAATAGTCTGACTTTCCGTGATATGTTTTTATAGTTTAGCTTTTTAAACTGATTAAACAAACATGCTGTGACGTGTTAATTAGCAGCCTTTAGAGGTGGATTGTGTTACTTCTGGACAAAGCAAGACTAGCTGTTTCTTTGTGGTAAGCTAAGATAACCTGCTGCTTACTGTAGCCTCATATTTACTTACTCTAGAAATAAGAGAGGTATTCATTTTCAGATCAACCAAAAAGGGTTTGGGATTTGGTTTTTGGTTAGGTTTTGGTGTGAGAAAAAGGAACACAAACACAACCACAGCTTTTGCGTATGTTCACAGACCAAACCTCAATCTTTGATGTTAGCTGTTACTTCCTGCTGATTTGTGCTGTTCAGTGAGTTTGTACTGCTGTACACACACACACTCGCTCATAAGGAGACAAAAGGCTTACACTCACATCATATCATATTTTTCAGCCTGTGCTGGTGTTACTGTCTGTGTCAGTTCATCAGTGTTTTTGTCATCATTCGTCTTTTCATGTCTTTACTGACATACTGCAAACATGAAAATGTTTTCTTCTTTTCACAGCAAATACCACCTTCACCTTGAAAAGTATCACACCTTTCTGCTCAGCATCCTGTTCTGCACAAATACTGAGAGGTGATGATAGTGTGGTGGCTTCATATATACATTCTCAGAAAACACGACTACTGTGTTCTTGTCTTTCTGCAGTAAATGAATCTCTTACACATCATGTAACCCTGGTTTCTTGATTAGGGATTCAAAAATAGCTGACTCTTTATCATGCAAATCCTTAACTGAGTTTTACCATGCAGGGTTTCTGCAAGGTTCACAAAGTTAAATTCAAGACTTTTTGAGACCTTTTTAATACCACATACGTAGAATGCAATTTAATAGGCTACCTGACGCTAGCCAATTAAAGGCTAGTCATTATATTGGAAAAAAAATCAATATGACCTGTGCCAAGATAATTGACAGAAAATGGGAAGTACTAACCCTTTAAACAGGATTAATTAATTTACATTCATCTAAGATTTGGCTAATGCTACCAAGCTTATTAAGAGAACATGAGCTCCAGAGCTACTGTAGCTGGAAGAAGTGACAGTGTTTGTTACAGGTCTGATAGTGCTGACACAAGCTCTCCAAAAACAGGACTGAATAGCCTCCTGCAGCACAATCCACTGTCAAAACAATTCTACTGTTAGTTTCTAAGTGTATAAAGTCTCTTGACAGCCCACAATTGGATTAGTAAACATCTTATAACTAATATTTATGGTAAGAGAAGCATGTCAGAAGAGGACAGAAAACACTCTTTTGTCTTTGACATCATTAAACTTTTCAACTCATCGCTGTTTTCCAGCGGTAATATTCCTTCCACTCACACACTAAGTGCCAAATACCACGTGAGTACATGGCTCTTTCTGTAAATGATGAAGTCAGTAATGTTACATACTGTAGTTCTGAGAAAAGCTTAGATCAATACACAGCAAGGTTGTTTACAAAGAGAGAAAACAAAAAAACAGTTGCATTAGCAGTAATAGCAAACTTATGATTTGATTTTGCACAGGTAAAGCAGACAAAACTAAAACCATGGAAAAAACTGTTGTCTTACAGTTGCAATAATTAACCAACTAATCGATTAGTTGATCAAAATAAAATTATTATTATTATTCTTAAATGCTTGTTCCAGCTTCTTCAGTGTAAGAATTTGCTGCTTTTCTTTTGCATTTATGGTAATAAATGATGTGTCTTTGGGTTTTGGACTGTTGGTTGGATCAAAGACATGATATTTTATAGAATATATGATAAATCATGAAAATAATCGCTAGTTGCAGCCCTATGTTGTATACTGGTAGAAGTGACAGTATTACATTAGAAGTACTGGTACAGTGGTGGGTGTATCAGTTACCGAGGTAGCTTCCAAAGCTGACAGCTCCAGCTTCATCGTCCAGGTACACCGACATCCCTCCACTGGATGTGTTGAAGACCAGAACTGACCCCGTCCAGTAAGATGTCCCTGGAGCCCCCATGATGATCAGATCCTGAGAGAAACAGTCTTGATGATATAATGTGACCTTTATCTGTACTGATCCTCTATCAAGTCTCTATTATACATGTGACATATCTCTGTATATCACAAAATCATAAGTTCTTTGTTGCTTTAAAAAATGGAAGTTGTGAGTTTTCATTTTTGATACAGGAAGTTAAGAGTGTTTGTTTTCCTTACTAATAGGGTGAAAATTAATTTCTACATTACAAAACCATGAGGAGGAACAAGAAACGAGGAGATGGCTTCCTTGGGCTCCAGATATTAAAAGCATCATGTACTTCTGAAGTTATACATAAGACAGCAGTGATGGATCATGTTCTGTCCGCTGATGGAAACACTGAAAAGAGGGATTTTAAAGAAGGTTGTGTGCTACTGACCTCTGTCAGGAAGTTGGAAATACCCGCCTGACATGACCCATAATCCTCACCGAACTTCCTCTGGTGGTCTGCAAGAGACAGACACCGACAAACAGTGACAGAAATGTTGAGAGGTGAAGGTGAACAAACAAATAAGATGATAAAACTCAACAGTTTTCCTCATGCAGCCAAACAGCTGCTGCTTTCACATGCTCTCATGAGGTCTCACTCTCAAAAGTCTGTATCTGGACTGATATACAAATTCAAACATTTGAATGTCAGCAGACAGACATGAGCAAGACAAAGAGAGTCTATACTGAACTTTCATCAAATGGCCACAAACACAACACTAAATGAACGATAATGTTGCTCTGTAACACTTGGATGTGTAAAGAAGCAACTCTTTGGGAAGTAGATGATGGGTAACAAGAAATAAGCAAAATACAATATATTAAAAACAAATAGGCTTCAATTTCCACTGCACCTATAAAATGTAGACCACCCAATGACCAGTGCTGGAAAAAAATCCCTCCTTATGCCATGATGAAAGTAACTAATAAATGACCTCTACCTGTTTGTGGAGGTGTAAATTTAAAGTAACACCTTCAGCCTTATCTTATAGCCTGTGACAGCCAGTCCTCACTATGTTGAGCCTAAACAACATTTAGAATTACACATAAACAGTCCGACAGTCCACTGATTCTGATTCCTATGCACATTATTCCTAGCCACACGATACCTTGTGTGAATTATTTGTACTACATCTGATTATTACCGTAGCAGCACCTGAGATAGTATGCTCCCATTTTCTTTGAAATTTTTGTGAAATAATTTATGTGAGAATACAACCTGTCAATGCTAGCCATTCGCTTAATCTCACAAAAAAAAAACTATAGAAAAACAACTGCATAAAATGACAAACTGATGTGATAATTAAACATTTAAATTAGTGACCTTTAGAGGTGCTGGTGGGTGGATTTTTTTTTAACCTTTGGACAGAGCCCAGCTAGTTGTTTGCCCTTGTTTGCAGTCTTTATGCTAAGCTAAGTTAGCTGCCTGCTGGCCATATTCATATTTCCCCCACATCTCCAGGAGTTAGTGGTATGCTATATAATCAGAAGACACATTGTGAGTTGGTGGGAATAACATTTTTCCATGAAGGAAACAAAAAAAAACAATTCATTTCCTTTCAGAAATAATGCTGAGTACTGAAACAATGAAAATACTTACATAATGTGTGTGTGTGTGTGTGTGTGTTGTGTATGTGTGTGTTGTGTGTGTGTGTGTGTGTGTGTGTGTGTGTGTGTGTGTGTGTGTGTGTGTGTGTGTGTGTGTGTGTGTGTGTACCTCTGTAGCAGGGGATGATAGGTTGGCCGTGTCTCAGGTCATTGCTGTAGCGATAACAGACTCCATTAGGCAGTTTGTGGTTCTGGCCGTCTTTCTTTGAGTAGTAGACGTTCTTCCAGCGGTGACCACATGCCTGAACACACACACACACACAAAGCAAACAACACACAAACAACATGTGACATGGACTCATTAGTGACAAGTTAACAGCACAGTGTTGTCATTCCCATGACCCATGTCACTGTGACATAGACTCTGTGTGTGTTGAAGATCATCAGTCCTGTTGCGTATTCATTTTAAACCTGAAGTATTCCTGTCATGCACCGTGCCATAACGATTATCACAGTGAGACTGCTGGTGCTGTAAATAGTCTTGCTCAATCGATAATTTAAAGCCTGTTTCAGACAAAGAAATCTTTAACATTGTTTGCATTATATTTTAAAACACAGCTCTTACATAAATGTTCCATAATGGCTTTACTTATCCATGACAGGACAAGTGTAATTAGAGCCACAGACACACTGAGGAACAGCAATCAGTTGGAAAGTATCAATATGAAGTAAGATGAGTATTTTGTTACTGTGATGGACTTACTAAGTTACTCTGCTGTTGAATGACTGTTTTCTCTTGTCCATTATTCATAAAAAAATCATTTCATCATCAAATCATCAAAGTCAATTTGAAGGTGTGGAAGCGTCTTCTAAGCCTCAGAGTGTATAGCCAGTGAATGATAATGCAAGGCATCGCCCACATATTGTTGATTTTGTAGTGTTAGCAATTCAAAACATCTGTCCCTATATATAAATTCAAAACTTGAGTGGATCTATCGTGCTGCAAAGTAGGGGTGTAACGGTATATTGATCTGGATCGATATATCAGTTCAATGTCTGATGATGCAATATGACCTATGTGACGTAAAAATATCCGTCTAAATCATCATCTTTACAATACACCTTTATTTTGAAATATGTGATATAGTCTAATATTGATCGCGGGCCCCCGAACTGAATCAAAATAATTTAACTGCAGACTTTGTGACATCAGGAAATATTGTATTAAAAAAAGAGCCCATATAATATCGTATTGTGATGATATTTGTGAGTTACACCCGTAGTGTGTTTGTCTGTGTAAATCTTGTGCTGCTGTAGTCTTTATGCTGTAGCATTCACTTCAGGCTGGACTTCCTCCTCATCTACTTTGTTTCCACTATTGACAATCAGCCATCATTTAAGATGGAGGAAGAAACATAAGCAGTCCCAGCTGACCAATCACAGCTCATCTGCAATCCCTCTGTCACCTTGATGTGTTGAATTACATTTCAGTGGAAATTTGTGTGTGTGTGTGTGTGTGAGAGAGAGAAAGTGTGTCTGTTACCAGGACATGTCCTCCATTGTCTCCAGGTTGTCTGGACAGACTGACTCCCAGCCACTGGTGATTACTGTCTGCTTCACACGTCTTCCCACAGCTTAGCACGTCTGCACACGATAACACACACACACAAATTAATTCACACGCCCCCTTAACACTTTGCATTAAAATGTGTGGCATATTTATGATGTTGTTGCACGCTCATTTGCATAAAGTGTAGCAGTTGAGTTGTCAGGAGAAAACACCAACCATATAAACAGTAGATGTAGAAATCTGTAGCTAAACAATTACAAACTCACGACAGGGACATTGTATATTTGAAATAAAATAAAATAAATAAATATCTAAAAAGGGAGAGGGAAGATCAAAGAAACAATTTAAATATTTTCAAGATCAAATTATTTAATGATATATTTTCACATTTATTTTCTTATTCTTTTACAGATTAATTCTTTTTTATGGCACTCCAGGAGAGAAACAGCAAGAGAGAAACTCAGACAAACTATTTATGTATGCAGTGGAGTCACTGTTTCACACCTCGAGCCTCCACAGATAATGCTGGGCTACTTTACTGTTAAAGGCCATTTCTGACCAGCTCATAGTGTTAACATAATAGACCGCTGAGTCCCACTCGCAAGCACGATAAGACTTTTGTGCCCATGATATGACAATACCAATAATGAACGTCTTTAGTCATGTTCAGACCAACAGTAACACTGCGTCCATGCTGCTTCATACTGCATAATGCAAGGAGTCTGAGGGCTATCCTGTAACCAAAAGACAGCTCTAGAAACTGCAACAAGTCATTTTACTCTCCATCTCAATGATTGTGAGATAAAAAGGTAGAATTACAAACTACATGATTTTTCACCTGGTATGTGCACATATTTGATTAGCAAATCCAGCATGGTGCCCTGTGATCTTTTTTGTTAGACCCTCTGCAGCAGCAGTCCAGTGGAAATGAAGGAGGCTGTGTTCTACAGCACAACATGCTAAAGTCAGTCTGAACACAGCTTTACTGGCACTACACAAAAGGCCATTACTTTCAATGGAAAGTGCAGCTGCACAAGCCATTTTGGTACACAGTGCCCTAATTTTCCATCAGCTTTTTGGAACTTTTGCATCAACGACCTCTGTTAAAGTTGACTTATTTGAGGCCACAGAGAACAGAACCAAAATGTTCAGTTCGATATAGAGAAGAATGGAAGTTTAAGCAGTGTGTTGTTAAGTGTTTTAATTTTTAAGATTTCCATGGAGTTTCTTTATAGGAAAGGTAATACCTCAGATATTATCTTTTGCTCTATTATGCACAAACCATGTGCACTTGCACAGTTGGGCTGAGTAACAGGTGAAAACACACAGACAGACATAAACACACCAGCATGCATGTGGTGGCAGCGGCGGGACTCTGCGGTGATCTCACAGCGGTAAACAGCTCCGGGAGATTGAACCAATGAATTGGAGGACAAGTTCGCTACTGGGGCTCCAACCACCAACCTGGAGGAGAAACAGAGAGACAGTTAAAGGATCTGTCTGTGTCTCTTCAGTGTCTGAATGGCATCTGTGTGTGAAGCATCAAAGAGCTTCTCTCACTCACAAGAACCAGCTAATTAGCATGCACACACACGCGTGAGTACACAGTTCTACTGTGAAGATTGCAGCTAATAGTGTTACCATAATAATTAAATTAGTGTCAAGTTATTTTCTCTGCACCTCTATAAGGACTGTTGTCATTGATTTTTGCCCTTTAAAGGTCGAAATTCATGATTGAGGAAATTCACTACCAACATTATTAACACCCATAATGCTTTGAAATGTAGTTGTTCCATTATCCAGATAATCATGACCAAATAATTCACTATAACACACTGAAGTTCATGCATAATTTAAGTTGATACAAGTTTAAAAATACAACATGACTGTGTGACTTTATGGACAGCTTCTCCTGCCATACTAGACAAGTGTACACATCAATAGATCACTAGAGGAATAACGACCAATCAAAGGCAAATCAATAGACAATCAACAGCAGAGCAGCCAATTAATAGAGGTTCAAAGGCAGATCATGAAAGAGTCAATAGTAGAGCTGCAACTAATGATTATATTCATTGTCTATTAATCTGTCGATTACTTTCACAGTTAATCAATTTGTTGTTTGGTCTTTAAAATGGCATAAAATGGTGAAAAATGTCAATCAATCAAGTTGAAGATGATGTCCTTTTGACTTTTCTTTAAAATTTACTAAAAACTGTTGGTGATTAATTTAATAGTTGGCAACTAATTGAGGGATCAATAAAACAACAATAGTAGATCAAAATCAGAAGAATAGTAGATTAATGAAGGATCAAGACCAGATTAATAAAATATTAATAAGTGATCAATAGAGAATGAGTAAATGTTTAATACAAGACAGATAGAAGATCAATCACTGCTGATTAATAGAGGACCAATAATAGGTCAAAATAGGTTTAATATTAGGTCAATAGAGGATCAACAGCAGATCAGTAACAGATCAATAAAACACTAATAGCTGATCCACAGTGGATCAATAGAGGATGACTTGATGTTCAGTAGGAAACAGATACATTGATGATAAAAAAAAAGCAGATTAACAAAGAATTAAGGATCAATATTAGATAAATAGAGGATCAATCACAGATCAATATCAGATGAATAGAATAGATTCAGACCAGTTGTGAGCTCTGTGGCGATGCAGCAGGACTGAGTATCCAAACATGGAGGCTGAGGGACCACTGAATTCCAGACTGTGGTCCTGATCCAGATTGTATCCCGCTGCAGGATGGACCAGGACCAGGATCAAGATCAGGCTGCAGTGCACACACATGCTGCCCACTGAGGGACGCATGATGGAGGACAAACTGCAGGACACCAGAGGAACACAAATCAACAGTCAATAAAAATCAGTACATATGGGATACGAAGAAACTTTAAATCCAGAGTGGCCACAAGATTGAATACACTTTAATACTTGAATATACTACAATATACAGGCAGTGAAGAAAAATTAAATTTTAAGCTATTTAAAGGAATTGCTGAAGAGAAGATTGACACTACTTTCATGTCTGTTCGATAAATATGAGGCTACAGCCAGCAGATACTTAATTTAGCACTGACTGACAGCGAAAAACAAGAGGAATCAGCCTGGCTCTGCAAAGCTAACAAAATCCTCCTTGTTTAAAGACCAGTGTGTAGGATTCAATGGCATCTAGCAGTGAGCCTGCAGATTAAACACCTTGTTTAATTTGCCCCTTCCTACTGTGGAGGAAAAACTATGGTGGCTGCAAAACTTAAACAAAACGCAACAGACCATATCTAAAGCAACTGATTGGCTTGTCTGTTCTGGGCTACTGTAGAAACACAGTGATGCAACTAGCAGTGTCCACGGAAGAGGACCTGCACCTTCTGTATATTAAACAGGTCATTGTAGGGTAACAAAAACAGCTATTATTTTCAGGTGATTATACACATACTAATTAATATTACGTTCCATTTCGGCCTTTAAAATTAATCTCTAAATAGTTGAGCTAGATGTACACCCACCTAGAGCCTGGTTTTGCTTGAGGTTTCTGTCCGCTAAAAGCAAATTTTTCCTCGACATTGTCACCTTAGTTATTGCTCTTGATGAGCACTTTCGCATCTCTGTAAATAATATTATAAAGACTATGGTCTGACCTGCTCTCTATGAAAAGTGCCTTGAGATAACATCTGTTAGAATTTGGCACTGTATAAATAAAAGTGAATTTAATTTAATACAAAAAATCCAATATATAAAAATAAAAAGTTGCCATTTTACTGGGTGTTATGTACCTGACCAGAAACTTACAGTAATATTTGCTGGTTGCCTGGCAACTGCTCCTGGCCATGTAATTTGTCACATAACCTACCACAAAACGGGACTGAGCCAGGCTCACTGTTACACCTGTTTATACCTTTTATATTAAGCTAAGCTAAGCTAGCAGCTGCTGGCTATAGCTAGTTACATATATAAAGAAGTACATTAGAGTCAGGGTGGAAAAATAACTTTTTAGTCCACTGGCCAAATGGCAAGTGAATGATCACATTTTCTGGTGAGTGACCCAAATCTACCAGGCTCTTGCATATTTAGCTAACCAGTATCCGGCTGGTGGCTGGTGCCAACTTTGTGCTCTGATTAGTATAAATTTCAGACTCTGAATCTCAGACTTAAACATGAAATGAGGCAGCTGGAAGAACAAACTGACTGAGAACAAATTTTGTCAAGGGAGGGCCCCCAACTGTCTTGGTGCGGCCCTGTCAACTGAACTCAATTCTTCTTAACTAGCTATATTTCTAATCAACTTGTGAGATTTTGATATCAGCTTGGAATTGATCAATTAAGTCGTGGTTCTATTTCTTAAGTTAAAAAAAAAAATGGGACATTTTTCATCAATTCACGAAAGTAAGGCTACAACTAATGATTACTATTGTTATCTTCAGTTTATTTATTGATTACTTTTAAATAAATAAATGAACGATTCTGACATTAGAAAATAAAAACAATAATTATCCAACTAGTAATTCATTTTTCACACATTCAGTTCAAGATAGACTGGGGAGGCAGGAAATTTACTTTCTTCATTAAGTTAACTCTGGTCATTCATTTTGTGTCAATCCGCTAATTAATTTATGAACAGACTAGATCATCGTTTCTGCTCAAACTGACTGAGTTTACCGTACCGGTCAGACAGCAGATGTCCCGGGTCAGTCGGTACCGGGTAGACAGAATCAAAGAATCGCACTGTAGTCCAAAAGTCTCCTTTAAATCCGTTTTGACCCCGGTGGGACGCGGTTGTCAAGCCTCCTGTTGCTCCTCCGTCTTTTAACCGTTAACCATCTCGTGCGTAAAGTTGGCTCTCCATCCGCTCGAGGCAGCGCACGAGGGACCGGGATGACTGTGAGCGACAGAAACGTGAAGCTCAGATCAAACTGAGTGAAACTGAACTGACGGATAGAAAAAAGTAACTCAGATGAAACCGAGTGAAAAAAAAACTAGAGAGAAAAATGAGCAAAAACTAAAGTTCATCAGAGTTTGACATGAAGTCTATGAAACTGAGAACTGAGGGCGCAGGAACCCCCTCCCTCCATCTGCGCGAGTGTGTGTGTGTGTGTGTGTGTGTGTGTGTGTGTGTGTGTGTGTGTGTGTGTCTAACGGTGTTTCCTCTCCACCCCCGCCATGTCCGCCAAGACTAGGGGCGCGGGTGTGTGTGTGTGTGTGTGTCTGTGTGTGTGTGTTCGGGGTGTTTCCTCTTCGGCTATCACCACAGTGCGAATGGAGTCGGTGTGGCTTTAATCTGATTTTTGTGTCTGAACGCTGAAACTCGCAGATACTCCAATATACAGCTTTAAAAACAACTAACTAACGACAACACATCAGTCCGACTTCGCACAGAGCCTTAACTGCAGAAAAGCGAAAAGCTGAAGTTGAGATAAAAGTTTTCAGCTGATAGGGTAAATTTGAACACATAGGGAGGATGTTTGGAAAAACCATCAGGAAATATGATCAAGGGGTAAACAAAGTACTAACAAACAAAATTTGTTCTTTCAGCTTCCCATCAACTATATTTAAATAAATGTATGCATATACTAAATTCTGATTGGTCAAATTACTACAAGTTATTTCTGTATACAAGATGAGGACAGACTGTTGCTATGGACACAGTTTTGATCATATCATCTGGATGAGCAATGCAAATATTTTTTAAATCCAAAAAATCATTTTAAAATACTGTTTACTGATGTTCTTCTGGCAAGTAACAATTTAATAAACAGATGGGGTGACGCCATGAATCGCCCTGTAGGGTTTTATTTTGTGGTATTACATGCTCACTGTACATTATCCTCACATAGTAAATTAATTTACACATTAACAGGTTTAAATAAGTGATTTAGTACAAGCTTGACCACACCACATTATGAATACCACTAGAGTCAAAAACTGATCTGGCATTCAACTTAAAGATATGCTACTTGGCTTTTTTAACAGGAATAGCTGTTTTTATTCTCAATGACTGGATTTAGCTTCTGCTTTATGTATGTGGGATAACAAACTAACCCTGCGATGAACTGGCGACTTGTCCAGGTTGTACCCTGCCTCTCACCCATTGTCACCTGGGATAGGCTCTTTTTGTCTTTTGTTTTAATGGCGCATTTACCATACTGTTTTCTTTTAAATTATACGTATCATAAAATATCATTGGGCAAAATAAATGTTAACAAATCAGATTTTGTCTTACCTAAGGGCAGCTTTGTAGGGCAGTATAGACTACATGTGATGGAATGTAACAACGAAGGCTTACAGCTCATAGTGAAACTCTGAGTTATTTGTGTTTCTATTTGTTGCTACTTTATACTTAAACTACAATAAGAAGGAAAGTATCACTGCTTTTTTCCTTGTCAGGGGAAATTCACAAGCTACTGAGGAGTAGGCCTCCATAAAGTAGGATGGTTAAGATCAGACCAATGTTAATCTGCTGCAACATTAAAGTGATGAACATATTAATACATCAATGATGTAGTCCAACAGTATAATATATAGTACTCTGAAATGGGAATTCTACATTATGTGTGGTCTTTTTTTACTTTTGGTACATTAAGCAATTTTGATGCTAACACTTTTGTACATTTTTTAGATCTAGGACTTTTACTTGTATAGTGTTTCTATACTGTGGTATTGCCACCTTTACCTAAAAAGCAATAGCTGTACATCACTGTTGGACCATGAATGTAAATAGGACGTGCTGACACTTTTTAAAAGTGTACTTTACATTTAAAGATGTTGAAGAGTATAACTGCAGGATTGGCGTGTAACCACAGCGTGACGTCACAGCTATCGTGTGTTCTGTAATTCTGGTCAGCAGAAGTGACACTTCGAACAGTATAAAGTTTAATTATGGCCATGTTCAGAACAGGAGTGTCATGTGTGAAACAGTGGGGCTCCTGATGCGGAGGGCTGTGGCAAAAATAAAACAGACAGCGTCATCCAGCAAAATAGTTGAATTTGTAAACCAGACTGTAGATCAAAAACAGCACTATGTTAAAACAAGACGAGGGATTCACAGTGACTCATTCAGACAGACCATTTGTCTAGACTTTGCACAATAATGAATCATCATCATTTTGTGTCCTCACTGAAACGTGTAGTGTTACCTGATAATTTTCATTCTATTATATCACACTCATAACACACTCAAGTACAATATAAAGCATATATAGTAAACAGTAGGTGATCACAGCCACATTAGCGGCTCCAGGAGGTTCTGCTTAGAAAAAGTGGTGCTTAAGCTGAATGCTAACACCAGCATGCGACACTAACATGCCTAGTTTATCATTTTAGTATTCTGTCAACTGCTAATAAGGACTTGAAACCAAAGTGCAGCTGAGGATGATGATAATGTCATTAGTTTTTGTTTGTATTTTGTCATTAAACAAAGTGTTAGACTAATTAAATTTTTTAATTGATTTAGATTTAATGGAACTCCAAAGTCATTTGTATTCTGGGGGTCATGCCTGTCTGTACCAAACTTCAGTGGCAATCCATCTACAACCCCAGTTCCATAAAAGTTGGGACGTTGTCTAACAGTGTGCAATGACTTGCAACATTGTTTACGTATATTCAACTGAATATAGTATAAAGACAACATATTTAATGTTCAAAATGACAAACTTTATTGTCTTTTCTAAAGATATTGTACATCCATTCTGAATTTGATGCTCGCAACATGTTTCAGAAAAGTTGGGACACAGGCTTGTTTACCACTGTGACACATCATCTTTCCTTTATACAACATGTTTTTTTTGTGTTTCATAATGCGCCACACATTTTCAATGGGAGACAGGTCTGGACTGCACATGCAACACATGCAGAACGTGTCCTGCGTAAATAAACAGTAACATATCTGAAAAAGATGTCATTTGGATGACGCCATATGTTTGTCCACAACCTGTATGTGCACTTCAGCATCAGTGGGGCCTTCACAGATGTGACAGTTACTCATGTGATGGGTACCACTAACACAACCCATACTATAACAGATGCTGGCTTTTGAAGTCATAATCTGGATCTAAAATGTGGAATCGGCCCAGAGACGTCAGTGATGTTTCTGGATGTTGCTGATATATGGTTTTTGCTTTGCATGATAGAGCCTTAACTTGCATTTGTAGATGTAGCCATGAAGCAATGTAGCAGTTTTCCAAAGTTTTCTAAAGGCCGTGTAGTATCTTCGATTTTAATGCAGTTTTTAATGCAGTGTGATGTGATGGGTCAAAGGTTACAGGCATTTAATGGTGGTTTTTGGCCTTGCCCCTTTTATACAGAGATTTGTCTGGATTCTCTGAATCTTTAATGTTATAGTGAATTGTAGTTTGTAGCGTGCTGGTTTTGTACCACTTAGATGATGAAATATGTTCCAAGAAGTCAAGTTTGGGTACAGCACGGCTGTAGACTGTTAGCCTTGTTGTTTTTCTGTTTGCTACCCAGCCAACAAAAAAATCCCTAAGAAGCTGAGCAGTAAGAGCAGATGAGACATGATGATAGAATAAAAGTGTAAAGATATACAGTTTCAGTTCTTCTGTTACTACTGATAGTCAGTTAGTCAAGGGATCCATCCAGCTGTTCTGTGTAAATGTTCACTAAAATAAATTCTACAGAAGAGCCACCTTGTCTTAATCCACTGTTACTGTATTCAGTAAACAATGACTTTATAAGTAGCTTGGAGTTTTAAGTGATGAATCGCTAGTCTTAAATGCATTCAGCTGGACTTCAGGGGAAGAAAATTTGTCCTGAAAGAGTCAGTGAGGAACTCAGACCGCTCTGTGATTCATTCCAGACCTTCAACGAGCCATCAGCAAATAAACCAGAGGGAAAGCAAGAACAGCAGAGGAAGAGCTCTTTTCATCTTTTGATACTTTATATTTGTATGTGTTTTCATAGAAAGTTATCAGCACAGTATACAATATGCACATAATAAGAATAAGAATAATAATTCTAGAATTATAAAGGAATTTGCCAAACCTTCGACAAAAAAAAACTTCTAAAGAGCAGCTTGTCCTGTTCAGCTGAGAAAATACTTCATATTTAACATATTTTTTTAAATCACTATTTAACTACTGCATCAACCATTCTGATAAAAATAGTTCCAGACAGAAAGACGGTTAAGTGGAGCAGACAGACTGTTTGTGTGAATGTTGGACAGGAACTCTATGCTACACATAGACATTCACTCAGTGTGTTTGTTGGTATTTCCTGTTAATGACCCTGCAGTTATTATGTTGGAATCTGACCAGCTACTGTTCCCACCCTCCCACACACTCTGACAGTCTTTATGTTAAAAAAAAAAAACACACGCAGCAGAGCCATTTTCCCTGTCTGAGTCCATTATTGTATGATATCAGAACACCTGGGTGTCTGCTCTGACAGGTATACCACGTCCATCCATCCAACATTATGTAAGATTTGATGTTTTTGGCTTTTTGGCTTTTTTTTTATGATTTGGTGCCCCCAGTTTCAGAGTGCTGCTGTAAATATGGACTGCTGTATTCGTGCATATTTAACATTACATTACATGATGATCTAAAACTAGTGAGTTGACAACTTTGCTAACACAAACTTTGCTAATTTTACTTACTAATCCAACAGCTCGGCCTTTCCTCTTGTTCAGCAGCTTCTTGCTCAGTCAGTCTGTCTTTTTCTCTTCCTGGCTTCCTCTATCAATATCCTCTTTGGACTCTTCATCTCCGCCATGATGTCTGCAGAAGCTGAGCCTGCTCACCTGGCTCCCCAACAGCACTCACCCTCCTGCATCAAGCATGAAAACCTCCTGTACTGGCAGTGTAAACACTAACACTGCTTTGGTGCTCTCCAACTCCAGCCAGTAGAGGTAAGCTAACTAGCCAAGAGCAGATATATTTAACAGCACTGTCCACTGGCAGATGTGGCAAGGCTGGAATGGGACCCAGCCGTGCCCAATGGAATCAAGCACTTCAACTGTATTCACACCAAAACGGGTGTTGCAGCAATTATAACAGGGTTATATGGTGGGGTGTACGGTTCTGTGTGTTCATTTCTGCTTCTGAACATAACTGCTGTGAAACAATCAGACAATAAAGTTTCATTTCTCTGCTTCACAAGCTTCATTCAGTCTCTAGCTCGCTGGACCACAGCCGCTTACTCTCTCTTAAACAAATGGACACAAAGAAAAAACACAAAGCTTCGTAGTATCACCATTTTTCAGCATAACCTGCAAGATAAACACAGATATCAAAGCACACAAAATAAAAGAGGTGAGGACACAACTGGGAGATCATCATCGTTTGGTCCATGAACTCCACCTGGATAACACCTCATTTCAGCAAAATATCAGGCTGACTGTTGAGCCGTCTGATTGCTGGACCACATGACGATGTCACACTGCATGACAATGGGTTGTGCATCTCCATAAGTTTACTCTGTTTCAACTTTTTGCTGCAGGACATCTGTGTTTTCTTTTTACTGGGCATCCCATGCAGTCCCCACGTCTGCAATCAATTTGGTGTAAATACATCCTTACACTTTTGCTCGTGTTTTTCTTGTTTTAGACAGGTTAAAAAAACACAGCACTCTCTTTAAGTGCAGAGTATCTCTCACACTGAAGCTACATGTACACCACTTCAACATGTGGAGAAATCCAATGTTTAACAAACCTGCTGTGTCCAGTTTGATTGGAGGATCACTGTTGGGTGGAGTGGTTTGGGAAACAGTCACTGGCCTGGTTAACAGGAAGCTATTATGAGCTTCCATCAGCTGGTATGGCTATGAAAAGAGAAACAAAACTTTAATTGAGTTCAATTTAGTTGTTTAACCAGCAGAGACTCACCAGATTGTCTGTCTTATCCCCGTCCAGATGATGGATGTGATGAACGAGCTTTTTACTTGCCAAAAACATTAGGATGATCAAGAGATTTAGACTTCGTATTGTTTCAGTTTCAGTGTGGACAGATATCTTACAACCTGAAAACGTAAGTGTGGACACAAGTAATTTTTACATGTAAACAGTTTTCAGATTCAATTGGTTTTGATTTCACACACTGACTGTTGTCTTGCTCATTCAGCCTTTAGTGTTCCGGCTAGCACTGATAGCATCACTTCAGCTGGCTAACGGTTCGACCGAGGTCACTGTGAACCTACGCTCACCCGGCAATTAGGAGGTCAGAGGTCACAGCAGATAGTAGATTGACGGGAGGACAGAAGACATGAAGCAGACAAACTGCAGGGAGACAAGAGATCCAAGGATTGAAAGCAAGCTGCTGTCAGGAGAAAGGTCAGTAAGACCAGTTAAAACAAAAACAACCAGTATAGTTGTAGTTGTCACACAGAGCAGCAGTCCTGTTGTCAAGTCATGCAGCCATCATGTGCCGACTGTGTGTTTGTTTCAGATGACCACTAGTAAGTCTTACATTTCCTCTATTCTTTTTCATTTCCTTCTGACTTTTTCTCACAGTACCATGAGTACATCCACACTAAAACAACAACTGTTTCAGTCTCCAGAGTATACGAATGTTAAAATATCAGTTTGGTGTTTCCACAGGACATAAAGTGGTGACTTTCTGACACCTCAAACTTTGTCTGTAACAACTCAGTGTTTCTATCACATATTTTTATGCACATTTTCAAGTGTCACATTAGACTATACCACCAACATCTGACGAAACTACACTTTGTGTAGCCCAGTGTATTCATTGCCAGTTGATGGAAAAATGCCTAATTCACATTTTCTTTGTATTTTGTTTTTGCAAGATTTCAAAGGTTCACTTCAAATTCGGCCCAGTATTAGATGGGAGGGAGACCAGGTTGTTTTTTTTTTTAAAACAACCTGATAACATTCACGTTTTCTTTTTCTTTTCTTTATGCAACATTTCAAAGGTTTGCTTTAAAGCCCCTTGACTTTTAGACTGGATGAAGATCTTTTTAAAAAATAAAACTATGCCACGTGCACCATGATCGTCATCTGAGCAAGACGGCGACTGTGTATCGCTTCCTTTGGTCAATTGTAGGCCATTACACAGTCACTCCTTCGGTTTGTACCCGTCAAAACAAAAGCCCCAGATCTAAACACTGTGTCACTGCCTCACCAGCTGTTTGATCACTGATATGATGGTGAGATCACCGTACCGATGTGATTGGTTACTCTCATCCTAAATAAGGTTTTGTTGTGGGTTTATTGAAATAGCAAAATTGACATTAATCATACAGTTGTTTAAAACATGTTAAAACAGAGTAATCACTGTATATCTGGTATCGCTGGTGTGACTTGTTGACCCTCAGAGTAACCAGCTGTGTCTGTTGCTGCTGTGTGGCAGCTGCATGAGGACAACGTTCTGTGACCGTCTTTGTGATAACTAATTTTAAATGTCAATGAAGACGATACAGCTATTGTCATTATTTTCTATTTGTGATGATTTTGTCAGACGATGTCCCGACCAGATGTCGGCTGTGATGCACTTCTCTTGTGTGAAAACTGAGAAGACGTTTTTTTCACATTATTCGGGTGTTTTGGCTGTACACAGACATCTGGACGACCTGGATAACACAGAAGTATTTCTTTGGGTGGACAAAATAACAGAAATACCTGTCAGTATAACATAGTAGAAGTCAACAGAACCACATCCTCCAAAATGACAGTTGAAACACCTTTCTAAAACAGTTTAAACAAACACAAAACACAACTTTATGGAAGGATATATTGCAGGGCTGTTGCATTGCATTTACAAACCAGCAACTGCCTGGTTTGTCTGCTAACTGTCTGTAATGCATGTTGCCAGCTGGTCTTTGTGATGTTGTGTTTCAGTGCAATTTTTTGACAGAAGACGTGAGGCAAAGACAAATATGTAAGTCTTTGTCAGATCAGGGAGGATAAGTGTGAGAACTCAACAATGAGTCAGCATTTTTCCTGTTTTACAGTTACCTAAAACGCTGATGTGTGTTATGGAACATATTTCTCAACACAGCAGCATGGACATACCCTCGGTGAGCAGCTAGCATTTATGAGTGTCTATCAAATAATTTTATAGTGGTGGAGTAGACAACATCTGTGTGATGTGATACTGAAACAAATTCAGAGATTAGGAAACAAAACAGAAACAACATCACAATAAATGGTCACTATTTATCTAAAATCATTTTAAATGACTTAATACTTGATTCAGTTTTATAAATGTTTTAATTAGGCAGGCAATGGAAAATTTATATTTGTTTTAGATGTTAAATTTGTTGTTTAGCTGAGTTGTTTCTTTTTAGTTCTTTAGTACACTTGATCAATTTCCCTCTGTAGTTTACTTTTGTTTAGATATTCAACTTACTTTAGTTATTCAACTTACTTTAGTTTGTTTTTTCAGCCAGTTGTTTAGTTTAAATCAGACGTTTTCAAAGTGGGAGGCAGTCCTCATGGGAGATTAAGTGAATGAAAGTGAAAAATGATTATATTAGTTATCAAACAGAGATCATATAGAACTACCTAAATGTATGTGATTTGATTAGACATACTTCAGAGATACAGTATTATTACTTTAATTTTGAAATTATTATTATTTTAGTTAACTTCAGTTTAATTTGGTTAATCATTATAGTTCATTATAGTTTTTTAGATATTATCTTTATTGGATATTTTTGATACTTACATTACTTGAGAAAGGTTGTTTGATTTACTCTAGAGTTTAGTTGTTTAGTTTTCTTTTGTTTTTTCCCTTAACTTTAGTTGACTTTTTTTTGGTGTTTTTTTTACTTTTTTAAGGTTTTTATTAATTAATTAAATTAATTAAATTTATTTAAAGAGGACAGCTGAAGATGTGACAGGAAAGGGGGAGAGTGAGAGGGGATGACACGCAGCAAATGTGCTGCAGGTGGGAATTGAACCGGCATCCGCTGCAGAGGACTGATAGCCTCAACACATGGTGTGCACACTGTACCAACTGAGCTATAGGGGCACCCCATAATAATGATTTTAATAGTTCTATTACTATAGTTCTCTGTAGTATAATTGTTTAATTATATTTATTGAAGTATTGAAATGTTATTTGTGATAGCTTGTCTAATTAATTTTAGTTTTAATGTTCAATTTACTAAAAAGCTTTTTGTTTGCTTTAGTTGTTTAGTTTTCCTGTTCATTTTGTTGCTTTGTTTGTCTGCTGTAACACTTTGCTCAGTTTTGGTTTGGTTTGGTTAAGTGGTTGCTAATCTGTCTGAGGTAACACAGTAACTAATTTAATTCACTTCACAAACACATATAACTACAAAACAATACACAGAAACAAACTCTAACCTAAAACAAAAATGCATTTTTGTAAAACCAATTAACGAAAACAAATAATTTGAGCCATCAACAGACAAACAACAGATAACAAGTCTGTAACTGTTTGTTTGTCTTCTTTGTTGATGGAACTCCACATAATGACAATAAACACACAGATTAAAGAGATCAACTCACTTCATTAGACCGTGTGTGTGTGTGTGTGTGTGTGTGTGTGTGTGTGTGTCTGGTTGTTATCTTGTTATCTGCGGTATGCTAATAGACAGCTGATCCCTGCTGTGTTCACATCTACTGATCAGAGATCGGTCTGATCAGATACAGGGCTTTGATCTCAGAGTGTGGTGTGTGTCTGTGTATGTGTGTGTGTGAAAGAGAGAGAGAGAAAGAGAGAGAGAGGGCGGGTGGGAGGGTAGGGGGGGGGGGACAAAGACAGAGAAGAGGAAGCTGTAGGGGGTCAAGAGGAGACATGGAGTGAGAGGATAGAGGAGGTGGGCAGAGTTGTTGACATTACCAGAAATGTGAGGAAATTACTGTTTGTTCCTCTGCATGCATGTACACACACACACACACACACACACACACACACACACACACACACACACACACACACACACACACACACACACACAGTGGCTGTAATGGCAGTTTGAGTCAATCAGATCATCTCGCAGCCTTTTGCTCGTTGACCTACAGACCACATCTCATACTAACCTCCCCTCATGTTTCTTTGAATTAAACCTTTCCACATTGATGCTGTAACAGAAAATAGTTTCTGATTGGCTGGCAGTTGTCTGTTTAAAGTGAGAGTGGGCAGTTATTTTTTCATAGTTTCTCACATAAGAAACTGATCAGACATAAATGTGATATCAGGTCCTAATAAAGGCTGAATCTCTAAATAGTCTGAAGTGTTCTGCCTGTATGTAGGGCACAAGTAGGTGCCTTTAGGCTAACAGCTGGCTAACACAGAAATGCACTTGTGTTGTTGGTCATCCTCTCTGAACTGTCATGTGATAAACTGTGGGATAATTATTTTTGTTTGAAGGGTCTAAATCTTGAACTTTTACAGTATTCTGTGCATGTCAGATAACAAGTGGCAGCCAAAGTAGGAGCAACACTAGAAGAAGAATAATGTAATTAACATGGATGTACGACACTGAGCAAATAAAATTAGAGTTTAAAGGGACAGTTCACCCCCAAATCAAAAATATATTTCCTCTGTAGTGCTATTTGTCCATCTAAACTGTTTTAGTGTGAGCTGCAGAGTTTTGAAAATATCGTCTGTAGAGATGTCTGCGATGGTCTTTGATAGATTTTAGATTTCAATATTTCCATGTGCTGAAGACGGCCTTGCGGGCCACATGGAACCTTTCAATGAGCCTGAACCAGCCCCTAAGCTGCATTTTGTCCAGTTCTGGGTTAAGGAGTCATTACAGATCTCTTCACATCAGAGAGTGGCACCGTGAAATTCATTCATGCTGCGTGGTCTGTGGATTTGGAGGCTAGATGACAGTATGGCTGACTGGTGAACTACTGTTAACTGCTAAGACACTAGTCAGACCAGGCAGTCAAAGTAGCAAACAGGACAGTAAGTTAGCACAGCTTATTAAAAGGATGTATTTGCACCACCAGTCTCCATCTTATAACTGTCTGCAAACCTCTTTTTACTGGAGCAGTTTATACTCTGACAAAGGAGAGTTAACTAAACACGAATAGTGTAGCACAGCTAATTATCTTCCTCCTTTTTGGACAGTCAGGCTTTCAGTTCCATCAGTGATGAGCTCTGTCACGACAGCTTGCCATTTTTCAATGGTGCAAATTTTTTGCATGTTCAAGTTCACCAAAGCTGAACTCTTAACCTCTGCAAGTGAATCCACTGATCCACTGGGCCGCAATATGACAGAAAATTAGACGTTCACTTGCCTAGTTAGCAGATACATAAATAAATGAATTAGTAAAATCTCAATGACAGCTTGATATTCTACTGAAAAATGTTGTATAACTAATTGCAGTTAATATTTACTGAGCTTGTGCTGTTCAGCTTGTGGAATTTTATTATTTTCAACATTACTTGTAAAGGTATGGGAAACATTTCTGCTTTGCAAGATATCATAAAACAGTACCAATATGATAAACATAATACAAATCATGAACAAAAATTTCTACATCAGAAACTGGTGCAGCTAATTACCACGTGCTGACATATTGCAGTTATCCACAGAAGACACTTTTGAGTTGCAGGTATATCTGATGATCTGTCAAAAGTGCTACGCCTAAAACTGGCATGAGCGTGTACAAGGGAAGGTATGTTCCATTTTATTCTGCCACTCCACCCCTGCCCACTTTCCCTCTTCTCTCCAAAGTGTTATGTAATTCAGAGGGCGGAGAGGAAATGAAAGAGGGGAAGTGGAACTTGCAATGAAACGCTGCATTTGTCACCTGTACTCCCAAAGATGTCATTCATCAGTGTCATTCTTTTATCAGGAAACTGTGGGGACAAACTGCCTCGCTGATTAAAGAAAAAAAATTTAAAGGACAATTCTGGTTTATTGCAGCTTTTTGTCCATCATTTCTTTCAACAGTAAAAACATTGTACTCCTCAAGACATCACTAAAAAGGTCAGAAAGGTCAAGAAATGAGAATATTTCTGCATACTGGGGTCCCTAAACAGTATTAGAATGACATAAATTGGGTCTGACTGGAAAGCTCAGTCTTTTGTGAATTCAATGAGCCCAGTTGTATTCATGTGTGATGATGTTTCCATAGTAGCTGTTTCATTTCAGTGATACTGTTTTTTGAAACTTTACCTCACTGTGTAAAATGACCTATTGTGATCTCTAGGATAATCACAGCCTCATGAAACTTCACAACCACAAAACAGAGACCTGGAGCAGTCAGAGGATGGATGGCTAATAAGGGGGTCCCTGAAACCAGCCTATCCCCAAAAAATGCAGC
>NC_139324.1:19880000-19882500 GCF_056507025.1 Lutjanus erythropterus
CACAGTAGATCAGCACAACAGTTTGGAGAAGCAGGAGTACTGCTGTGGAGTCAGCAACAAAATTTTAAACATTGCCTGTTTGAATTCATCAATATCAGTTTAAAGTTCACCTCAAAATCAAAAAGACATATTTTCCCCCTGATCTGTAGTGCCGTTCAACCATCTAGACTTTTTTTGGTTTGAGTTGCAGAGTTTTGGAGATATCGTACTTCTCTCCAGTAAAATGGGACTAAAGGGTATTCAGCTTGTGGCGATTAAAGAGAGAAAAGAAATACATTTGAAAAAATTCCAAACCAGCTTCTCTTTCCAAAAATCATAATTGGTTTCTCAAGATAATCCACAGACATGGTTGTGAGCAGAGTCATGGAGGAACTGTGTTTTTTCTGCAGTGGAATCTACCAGAATTTTGCCAGAAGTGTTTTCATTCTGCTATAAAAAAAAAAAAAAAGTAGTTGCTATCTATTATGTTGAGCTTTTATTATCAACAAACTGGACAGTCACTTTTTAAGAACCAGTTCTGGTTTGGTTCAAATAAACCTGTAATTAACAGTGAAAATATTCTGATTTTACATATCGTTTCTTTTCTAAGATGAATCCACCGTTAGAACAAATTCTTGTCAGTCTTAAAAGCTAAGCTCTGATGGCTCTGGAGTCTGGTGTGTCTCTGCCGTCACGCTTGTATTCACTCAGGGTTATTTTCAGTCTTTTATGGTTAAGATGAGCAGACAATGATGCCTGAGCGTTCACACTTTAAACTAAACACAGCTGGATTTATACTCCTCTTTCACCTGACAGTGTGGAGACTCTGCAGCTCAAACCTGTAACAACACATCAAAGCTGCAGAGACACCACATGGAGAGCAGGAGAGCCGTGATTGGTCAGCTGGGACTGCTCATGTTTCCTCCTCTATGTTTCTGAATGAATGAATGATTGTATGAAGCATAGATCTGGTATTTTACTACCCAATGTTGAAACAGGTTGGTATGTCAGTCTGGAGGAACTTGTCTAATGTGCCAATTCAGTGATGGAGTTATACAATGATATGATGTGAACCAAACAATATACTGTTTACTGAGATAAAACATAAATAGATTCTTTTAAAACACAAAAACTGCACAACAGACCAAGTTGGCTGTTCATACATGAAATGAGTTCTACTGCTAGGGGTTTCTCACATTAAAGCAATAACAAAACATGTAGCTTGATGATGTTGTGAAGTGGTGTTGGATCATGGGAGTTGTTTTCTTCACTTTTAAACAACTACCATTGCAGATGAACAAGTATCTGACATGACCAGGCAGAAACCATGTTAACGGATGAGGTAATATTAATGTTACATTCAGTCATGCTTTCCAATTTCCTTACTCGGTCTTTTCCACTAAAGCTTCATAACACAGCGGTGTAATTCAATCAGCTAACTTGATGCTAGCTTGTTAGCTTGCGTCTGCAGCTGCATTATGGTCAGTTAAAGGAGAGGGTGGTTGCTGTGTCTGTCCATATGTATATCCAGCAGCAGCTAGTAAGTGATCCTTATACTTTGGCATTGTTGTTGTTCTGGTTAACAGGAGCTAGCTAACTAACTTTGTTGTTGAACTTGCTAAAAGAGTGAGGGTGCCTATGATTGGCCAAGGAGGGACGTGGGAATAATGCTGAAAAGCTGCTGTGTAGCAGGTTGTGAAACAAATAAAGATATGTATCCACCGTGATCTCTGGCTCCTCATCCTTCCTGGAGAGAATACAAAAAAGGAGAACAATAAGAATTTATGAGCGTTCAGGAAATGGACATTAAGCAAGATCATTTTGATTACACAACATGTGTGACACGACTATCTACATTTGCAGTGGAGCTGCCACGATGAATCTCTGACCTCAGCTGAAACAGTCCATCAGAAGATGGACGGACAGATACGATGCTGTCCTCCACTTTACAGTAGGAGACACGGGTTTCACCCACATCAGTTCCTTCCTAACCCGAAGTCCTTCAGGATAATGTCACATCCTGTCTGAAACAACAGCCATTGTGCTCCCCAGGAAGTGAACTTCCCGCTTACAGTCCAATCTTCACTCTGAGGGTCAGTCAGTGCAGTCTGACTCAGATACTGCTGTGCAACAGGAAGAGTCATTATGAAGATTCATACATGATGCTGCTATGGGACTGTAACACAGAGACTGTGTATGTTCACAGCAGCAGGGCTCAACAATAAGGACGGCCCATTCGCAAGTAAAATGCCACATCAGGCCAAGGATTGAGCCATCTCACTTCCTTCTCTTCTCTGTTGAGAGTTGCACATGCACAGTACCAACTGAACATTTGCATAAAAGCAGGTAAAGACAAAATTATGAGCTGAAGAATTTTAAATATCCTGGAGATTGGGATGGATTTAGTTGGATGGCATTAGAGGACACAGGCAAAACTCCAACTCTGTATTGTGCAGTTTGCTGCAAATTCTAAGGCAAGGTGAATAAAATGGGGCTGTTTTTCAAAGGCATGTCGAATTTC